>NC_092338.1:246102500-246430000 GCF_046630445.1 Rutidosis leptorrhynchoides | reverse complement strand
TATAATGAAACACTATGCATATAGGGGTAGGACTGACAAAGAGTACAATGTAGGGCAATGGGTGTATGTTAAATTGCAACCCTACAGGAAAAGGACGTGCATTTCACAAATTATCACCTAAGTACTATGGTCCTTTTCTTATTGTTGAAAAGATAGGTGTGGTGGCATATAAACTGCAATTGCCAGCATAGTCCTTAGTTCATCATGTATTTCACATTTCTCAACTTAAACTGCACAATGGTCAAGATCCAATTGTTGCATGTACTATGCCTATGATGGATCATACATCGATTATTGCACCGGAGCCTGTGCAAATTTTAGACGGAGGAATTGTTAAGAGGGGTAATGTAGCTGGAGTTCGTTTGTTAGTTCAATGGTCTGATGGTCGTCCAGAAGATGCTACATGGGAATTTGCAGATGACTTTGTTAGACGATTTCCCCAATTTCCAATTTGACGAACCCTAATTCTTGAGGTCAGAATTATTTGAAGAAAGGGGGATTGTTATGGATTTCGTTATTTCCTGTTAAGTGCCCGTTAGTGTTCCTTAAGTGTCACGTGCTAAGCACGTGACTTGTTCAAATACAGAAATAAGAGGCAAGCTCGTTAGCAGCACGTGCATCGTCTTCAACAAGCTGCAATTGGAAGTCATTTCAATAGAATCGATTACACAAGTTGTTGCTGTTAGCTTATATACGTGTCAATTTCTGTTAGGAGTTAGTTAATCAGTTGTCATTACACATTTTATCTCTCAATTGTAATCTTGTTCACACGTTTATTGTAATTGGAAACTCCATTGCTGTTCTAATTCGTAAGCTTTCAGGTTGAATTCTTGTTGTTTAACTGCGATTAACAATCTAGGTTAGACATAACAATTATCGTATTAATTTAGTCTATAAATGCTTAAATCACGTTTCAGTAACTATTGATTTGGGAGATTGCATTCAACAATCAAAAAGTAGTAAGTAGTAGGACATGTTTCATGATGAAGTGGGGTTGACTTTGAGAACGAAAAATTGATTATAAGTAGTACATGCTTTTCATTCCAGGATTCCTTTATGGGTATTTCTTTTATGTCTCCAATGGTAAGTAATCTTCTCATGAGATTTTTGTAGTTATATATATAAAAGATTATTGATGATACATTTATCTCTTTCGGTGAGGTATTGTGGTAAGTAATCTTCATCGTATCTCTTCTCCGTTATTTTCTGCGTTCTTTTCCCTCCATTCCTGATGTGGCGAAGGTATTTTTTTGCATGTTACCTTTGATTGGCTGCTTCTTCTAAATGCGTTTCAGTGTTGCTACTAATGTCTTCGACTGTTATTGTTTTCAAAATTTATTTTGCCAATTGTTTGAATTTTAACAGCTCTGTTGCAATTGCAGGTTGTTTGTTGAAGTTTTCTTCCTTATTGCTTCTATCAGCTATTACCATTGTAAGGTAAGTTTTTTGTAATCCTTTCTTTTTTTCATCCATGTTATTATTGGTTAGTTGTGATATGTTACTGTTTGCATTCGTTATGGTTGTTATCATCAATTTTAGAGGTGTTTTTTGGTTGGTTCTCCTTTTTTATCCTCCCGTATTTTATCGGGTTCTTTTATGGGATTATTTAACTTCAGTTTCAACTTTATTGTCGATACATTTGAATGGTGTACTGTCCTTTTGTCAACCTGCAAGCGGTTTTTCCTATCGCTTGTTTGTAGCGTAATTTTGTCGGCGGTACATTGTGTTTCCCTAGATTTGTTTTAATAGATAGTAGTCAGTGTCTGGAACTCCTGTTGAGAATGCGGATTTTGTTATTCGTGATCTTGGTGTTAATAATATGTGTATGGATAACATGTGTGAGCGCTTGGTATGCCATGATATTCCTCCGTATGCTCTTCCTATTGTGGTGTCTGGTGACTCGCTTGAATTGTGTTCGAGGTCTCATGGTGATCCAATCCTGGATTCCAGCCCAATTGTTTTAGGTTATTGGACTCGATTACTTTGTGTCTATTTTAAATTATTTTGTGGCTTATTCGTAGTTTCCTTTATTAGATTGTGCAGCAACATGTGTTGGTTTAAAAGGTGCGCGCTTTCAACAACTGCTCGAATGTCCGGTTCATTCTTTTGACTGTATGATCTAAAACCCTACAACAAACTAAAAGTCATCAGAGCAAAAATATACTGAACATGGCTCGCTAAAAAGCCACTACAAAAAACATCAAAGGTTACCGTTGCATGCTAATTGACAAACTCGTAAGCTAGATATACATTTACCACTCTATTTACTGAATTGCGCATAGCTTTCTTTCTTTTGCATCAAAACACGTATATGCTCAATATATGTGGCTTCAGCTTTAATACATTTGTGGAGTTACACAATTGTGAGTTAAATCTCTTAAAAAAGTACAACAGTTAAATTCCCTGAACTAAAATCACATGGTAGCACATCACATTTACTATCATGATTATGATTATTTTTTTGACTAAAGATTGACTGTGTTTGACTATATTTAACTGTGGTTGACTTTTCTTGACTTTAAGCGACTATCTCTCTTCAATACATTTGTGCACTTACGTATCATTTTAGCTGAAGCCACAAGACCAAACTTGGACGGAACTGAAGCCATAACATCTGTATCATGATTTTAACAAAATTGTTAGGTTACAGCTGACGGCATTTAACTATATTTTACTGTGGTTGACTTCGCTTAACTTTAAGTGACTATGTTTCTTCACTACATTTGTGTTCTTCCATACCATTTTTAGTTGAATCTTATATAAGTTATTAGTAGCCTGATCATAGCAAAACATTACTGTACTATAGTTCAAAAATTACTTTCACTAAAAACTTAATGAATTATACATTTAAGGTCTTACCTTTTATTTTATTTTCTTTTTTTTCATCTATTGATGAAAAGACTTTGTTTTAATGTTATTGTTGTTTTACCTATAAAAACAAATTATACTTGCTCTATAATAAGTACTGCATAGCATTAAGTTCACTTTGATAACAAACATCTGTTGGGATTTAACAAGTTCAAAAACACTTAAACTACTTTAAGAATCATATCAAGCGGAAGCAAGTTAATTACCATTTTAGAACATGTATATCTTTAACCTTTTAAAGTTAAATCCCAAATAGGATCAAGTTGTGAAACATACTTACAAACTACAAGTAAGAGAAGAGTTTATACCTTCTTCAAGCTAGGTAGTGAGTGATGAAGTTGATGATGATGAATGGAGCCTCAAATGGATGAAACCTCAAGTTGTTATACCCCAAACTTATGCACCAACACCCTAGCTTTGGTTAGGATTTATGAACACTTGAATTTAGCTTGCAAAAAAAATTAAGAACCCTTGCTTCTCTAAAAAACCCCACGGCCAGATTCAGCTTCAAGAGAGTTCTTGTGCAGTTTTTTTTGCTATCTTTTGATGTATAAAATGCATGTGTCTTTTACTTACAAGTCTCTAGACCATGCTTATAGAGAATGGGAATTGTAATTGACCAAGAAAAGCATCTAAGCATGTATACTAGAGTCCCCATGCCACTACATACATTTAAATAAAATGGTTTTTATAAAATTTGATTTTATAAAATTGAATTTTATAAAATACATTTTATAAACTTACATTTTATTTATTATGTTTACATCATTTATAAAACCTATTTTATAAAATGTAACATAATTAATTAATTATTTACCTTTAAATAATTAAATCCATATCATATAAATTATTCCATAATTTATATATATATATATATATATATATATATATATATATATACATATACATCAAGTAATAATTTTAGAAAGCCATTTTCTTTAAAATTCAAGTGTCGTGTATTTAATCAATGATCCAATCATTAAGATCAAATAAGAATAAGGTGTTGGCAAGCTTGTTATTGGGTATGACCCGACTTGGATCAAAACATATCAGCCACGTTAATTTAATATGTCTCTCGGGCATATGAAATACCTTCAATCTCCCACTTGCACGAGAAACATAAGAAATTAATGCAAGTGATGGATACCACCTAACGACCGTCCATCACCCCCAATATGTTATGACTTTGTGCCATTCAAAAACATCATCCCTTCCGAGTTCCCATCTCGAATATGAATAGGTGAATCTTTCATCACATCCTTTTGTCCTAGATGTCATGTTAAATCCAAGAGATACAGAGTGATCACTCTCTTCTAGATTTAACTTTATCAGGCCTTAGACATCTGACTCTCAACGAATAAGAGGGACAAATTCCGTCTTGACTACATACGTCCTAAACATATACCTTGCATTATACCTGAGCTCTTCCTTATGAACCACCATATTTCAGAATAGCGAAGGAAAGAATCAAGGCACAATACTTGGTAAATATCCGAACCCAATACGTATCTCAGGTCAGAGGATACAATGATATTCGCCTTTACTCAAGATTACATGTGATCAACCACAAAGGCCCCATTTAGTAAGTCTTGAGGGCAGGTCTTCCAATATTTGTATCCCACAAATATCTATGAACCTTGGTTGCAACCTTGCACCACATTAATCCCGTGAATGTATACCAATCCGAGTTCATAATAGTCTAAACCTCACATTTGCTCCCACAAATGTAATTGACTACGGAATTTAGAATAATTACTTATTCATGGATAAAATATGCAAAATAGGAACATAACTCAAAATAAATTAACACCATAATTATATTAATGAGTTTGAACAATTTCGTTCCGTTACAATACTTAAAACAGATCATGACCAATCACTAGAATATCGAAGCCCTAATGCACAAACATGTCCTGCATGTTTTGCTCTATGTAAGAGCTTCGTGAGAGGATCCGCTATATTTAGATCTGTGTGAACTTTACGAATACATATCTTTCCCTTTTCAACTTCATCCCTTATGAAGTTGAATCTCCGTTCAATGTGACGGGTCTTTTGGTGAGCACGAGGTTCTTTGATTTGAGCAATCGCACCTTCGTTGTCACAAAAGATCTCAAGAGGGTCCTGGATGGAAGGGACTACTCCTAAGTCGTCGATGAATTTCTTCATCGATGCAGCTTCCTGAGCTGCCAATGAGGCGGCAATGTACTCCGATTCTGTAGTGGATAAGGCAACAACATCCTGTTTTAAACTCTTCCAAGAGACCGCACCACCATTTAATGTGAAGACATAACCGGATTGTGATCGAGAATCATCTCGATCAGTTTGGAAACTCGCATCCACGTAACCTTTTACAGTGAGTTCCTCCTCACCAGACCCATATATCAGAAACATATCCTTAGTCCTCCTAAGGTATTTCAATATACTTTTGACAGCAATCCAATGACTGTTCCCTGGGTTATTCTGGTATCTACTTGTCAGGCTAAGAGCGCATGACACATCCGGTCTAGTGCATATCATTGCATACATGATTGACCCAATGGCAGACGCATATGGGACTTTCTTCATTTTCTCCTGTTCATCTTTCGTGGAGGGGCACTGAGATGAACTGAGAAGTGTTCCCTTTTGAATAGGTACCAAACCTTTCGTAGAGTTCTCCATCTTGAACCTTTTCAAGATCTTTTCAATGTATGCACTTTGATTCAAACCTATCAGCTTCTTGGATCTATCCCTGTAGATCCCAATCCCCAAAACGTATTGTGCTTCTCCAAGATCCTTAATGGAGAAGCATTTACTTAACCAAGTTTTAACTCCTTGCATTGCCGGAACATCATTTCCAAATAATAATATATCATCCACATATAATACAAAGAACATAATGGTGCTCCCACTAGCCTTCTTGTATACACAAGCTTCATCACCATTTTTAATGAAGCCAAATATCTTGGCCTCCTCATTAAAATGATGATTCCAGATTCTAGATGCTTGTTTCAATCCGTAGATTGACTTCTTTAACTTGCATACCTTCTTAGGATATTTTGGATCAACAAAACCTTCAGGCTGAACCATGTAGACATCTTCCTCAAGATGTCCGTTTAGGAAAGCGGTCTTGACATCTATTTGCCATATTTCATAATCATAATGAGCAGCAATGGCAAGTAATATCCTAATAGACTTTAGCATTGCCACAGGCGAAAAAGTTTCATCATAGTCAACCCCTTGAGTTTGAGTGAAACCTTTTGCTACAAGTCTAGCTTTATATGTATCCAAGTTTCCATGTATGTCGGTTTTCATCTTGAAAAGCCATTTACAATCAACTAGCCTTGAGCCAGTAGGTTGTTCAACAAGTTCCCAAACTTGGTTGTCATACATGGATTGCATCTCAGCATTCATGGCTTCCTGCCATTTATCCTTATCAATCCTTGATAAAGCATCTTGGTAGTTTGTTGGTTCATCCAAATCAACCACATAGCAACCATCCATGAGAAACCCATATCTCTCAGGAGGATTACTAATCCTACCAGATCTGCGAACGTCTTGTGTATTTTGATCATCCATTTGATCACTCTCAACATTTTCATGTTGAGTGCTAGTGTCAACCAATTGTGTATCATCTACTTGATCTTGAACCTCTTCAAGATCTATCTTCCTTTCACTATTACCTTCCATTAGGAACTTAGTTTCAAGGAATTCCGCCTTTCGAGCAACAAATACATTTTGCTCGGTCGGATCATAGAAATAGTATCCCATATCATCCTTAGGATATCCTATGAAGATACACTTCGTGGATCGAGCATGCAACTTATTAGCATTATAGCGCTTTGGGTAAGCTTCACATCCCCATACTTTCAAGTATGAAATAGAAGGAGGTTTTCCAAACCACATCTCGTGAGGAGTTCGTTCCACTTTCTTGGTTGGGGCCATATTTAAAATACGAGCCGCGGAGCATAGACAATAACCCCAAAACGACAGAGGTAACGAGCTTCTTGCCATCATAGATCGAACCATATCCATTAGGGTTCGGTTCCTCCTTTCGGAAACTCCATTAAGTTGGGGTGTTCCTGGTGGAGTAAGTTGTGAGATAATCCCACAACTCCTAAGATGATCTTGGAAAGCATCGCTTAGGTATTCACCTCCTCTATCGGTACGCAGTACCTTGATTGTCTTGTTGAGTTGATTTTGTACGTCGTTTTGATATTCTTTGAATGCTTCAAAAGTTTCATCCTTATGCCTTAACAAGTAGACATATCCGAAACGACTGAAGTCATCAATGAATGTAACAAAGTATCTTTCACCATTCCTAGTCATGGGCTTAAAGGGTCCACACACATCCGAATGTATTAATCCCAATAAGTCTTTAGCCCTTTCATAGGTCCCTTTGAAAGGTACTTTAGTCATTTTTCCTTGTAAACAAGATTCACATACATCAAACGAGTCTTGTTCATTTGATTTCAAAAGTCCATTCTTTTGAAGTGTATGCATTCGATTCTTGTTTATGTGACCAAGGCGACAATGCCATAAGTAGGAATCACTCAAATCACTTTTGAGTTTCTTGGTGCTTGTATGGTATATTGAGCTACTAGATGATGTGTCATCATGAACCAATTCATAAATTCCATTTGAAGGCGAAGCCTTAAAATAGAATACATTATCTAAATAAACGTGTATATCATCATTAACAAAATTAAGATAAAAACCACATTGTTTTAAACGGGAAACTGAAATAATGTTTCGACATAAATCCGGTGCATACAAAACATTGTTCAAAATAAGTTCCAAACCACTTGGAAGCTTTAATACAAAGTCTCCTTGAGCCTTCACTTGCACTTTGGCTCCATTGCCCATAAAGAGACTTGATGTTCCCGTTTGCTTGCTACTTCTTTTGAACCCCTACAAAGAATTGCAAATGTGAGTTCCACATCCAGTGTCTAATACCCATGTATTAGAAGAAGTAATACTAAGCTCTATATATACCATATACATATTACCTGAGGATTGCCCCGCATCCCTCTTTTCCTTCAACTCCTTAAGGTAGACCGGGCAGTTTCGTTTCCAGTGACCCATTTCACCGCAACCGAAACACGGGTCTTCCTTGGGGTTTGCTTGTCCGGCAACCTTTTGCTTCGTGTTCTTGTTTTTGGTTGGGGTAACCATCTTCCCCTTTCCCTTGCCTTGATGAGCGGGTCCTTTCCTTTTAGCCGCCTTAGGCTTAGAGGTGTTATTACCTTTGGACCCACCATCATTGATCATTAGTACGGGTGAAGCCCTTTTACCCATGCTAGTTTCGGCCGTCCTTATCATGACATGAAGTTCACCAATGGTCTTATCCATCCCATTCATATTGTAATTAATTACAAATTGGTCAAACCTCTTTGACAAGGAGTTTAGGATAAGATCGGTGGCTAACTCATTAGAAATGTTGAGATTAAGACGGTTTGCGCGATCAATAAGGCTTTTCATTTTGAGGACATAAGATGAAACGGATTGGGTGTCATCCATACGACATCCATGTAGTGCTCGAACGGTCTCGAAGCGCTCGACACGTGCTTGTTGAAGGAATATCTCCTTCAATTGCGTGATCATGTCGTATGCAGTATGATGCTCGAAATCCTTTTGAAGTTCGGGTATCAGAGTCCCAAGCATTAGGCAAGCAACTTGCACCGAATCGGCGCAATACTTATCCCAATAATCCATGCCTTCCGTATCATCCTCGTCGGGTTGATCGGGAATGGGGTCCTCCAACACATACGCCTTATCCTCGAGTTTGAGGACAATCCTAAGATTGCGGAACCAATCCATAAAGTTCGTATGGTTGAGTTTGTCTTTCTCGAGGAGAGACCTTAACGATAGGTTGTTCAGGTTAATATGTGCGTTTTGCATGTTGTTGTTATTGGTGGCCATCTACAAAATTTAACAAAGTTCATTTAAGTATCGATTTTAAATTTAATAAACAATACCCTTTAAATATTAATTGACTTATTAAATATTAGAATCCAATGGTAAATCAAATTTCGGTTAGGTGACCTTTATCCCGTTATTTGATTTAGCTAGGTAGTC
Organism: Rutidosis leptorrhynchoides; assembly: GCF_046630445.1. Taxonomy (NCBI): domain Eukaryota; kingdom Viridiplantae; phylum Streptophyta; class Magnoliopsida; order Asterales; family Asteraceae; genus Rutidosis; species Rutidosis leptorrhynchoides. Next base: position 246,421,078 of record NC_092338.1, on the reverse strand, counting down.
ATTTATATGACAATTGCAATCCTTTTGCAACTTCTAAATTATGGGATCATGCAATCCTTTTGCATGGCATATTCATCCCATCAACGCCTATTAGTTCCTCATGCTTCGGTGACCCTAAGTTCATGATTCCCAAATCAAGTCATCCTACTTGTGTAAACGTGTAAATTTAACATACAAGTGGTTAGGTGACCTTTATCCCACAAGTGTGCGAAATTCACCTTAATCATATTAGTTTGTTCATAACGGTTAGGTGACCTTTATCCCATTATGAGTTCCCTAATATTTTCAAGTGTCACACAAAAGGATGGCGTTTAAACTTGTTAACCTAGTGTGTAAAGGATTTTAAGTTTCCTTTAATTCTAGTTTGAGAAAACTTATATACCATACACCAACATGCATTTAGTGTATGGTTCATTTGAAATCCATTTTCATGTCATGTAATAAATCCAATTTTACTACTTTGATAATAAACCATTTTATATATATGATCCTTATCATGTTGTTAATAACCGTTTATTAATGTCCTTTTAGTCGTTTTTAATTTAACCTTTTAAATTGTCGTTTTGCATGTCGTTAATAATGTCTAATTTAACCAATTTAATTTCCATTTTAGCTTGTTGTCAACTTGTGTGATTAACTTGTAGCATACAAACATACAATCCACATAATCATACAAAGCAACCACGCATGCAAAATCATATGTTCACAATCAAGCCATTTTGGTGGATATTTGTTTAGCCGAAAACAAATGCCACCGGTAAAGGGGTTATAACACAAAGTAGGAGATTTTAAATCTCCCACTTAATCTTGCATCCAAATGCTTCTTCATGTGTTCTTCAAGTCTTCATCATCTTCATCATTTTACAAAATATATCCTAATACATTTTGTCAAAAAAATGAAAATACAACCTAATCTATTTTACATACCAAATATAAAATACATTACATAACCAAAATAATAATATTACAAACCAAATTGAATAAATATTATTACAAACCAAATGAATGAATAATAAATCAACCAAACATGCATACATTCAAACATAAGGTCAAGGCTTGATTGTGAACTTGAACATACAACAAAATATGACCAAATTTCAAGTTCCAAACCCATTTAGAACTTGCTCAAATTCGGCCAAAAATGGAAACCCACCCAAACATATAATTTTTGCATTTTACTATCATGCATGTACATAAAATGCAAAATATATAGTGAGTATAATAATCATCTCGAAGCATATTTCAACAACTTCGGCTCTAGATACCATTTTTGGGATTTAACAAGTTCAAAAACACTTAAACTACTTTAAGAATCATATCAAGCGGAAGCAAGTTAATTACCATTTTAGAACATGTATATCTTTAACCTTTTAAAGTTAAATCCCAAATAGGATCAAGTTGTGAAACATACTTACAAACTACAAGTAAGAGAAGAGTATATACCTTCTCCAAGCTAGGTAGTGATTGATGAAGTTGATGATGATGAATGGAGCCTCAAATGGATGAAACCTCAAGTTGTTATACCCCAAACTTATGCACCAACACCCTAGCTTTGGTTAGGATTTATGAACACTTGAATTTAGCTTGCAAAAAAAATTAAGAACCCTTGCTTCTCTAAAAAACCCCACGGCCAGATTCAGCTTCAAGAGAGTTCTTGTGCAGTTTTTTTTTTTGCTATCTTTTGATGTATAAAATGCATGTGTCTTTTACTTACAAGTCTCTAGACCATGCTTATAGAGAATGGGAATTGTAATTGACCAAGAAAAGCATCTAAGCATGTGTACTAGAGTCCCCATGCCACTACATACATTTAAATAAAATGGTTTTTATAAAATTTGATTTTATAAAATTGAATTTTATAAAATACATTTTATAAACTTACATTTTATTTATTATGTTTACATCATTTATAAAACCTATTTTATAAAATGTAACATAATTAATTAATTATTTACCTATAAATAATTAAATCCATATCATATAAATTATTCCATAATTTATATATATATATATACATATACATCAAGTAATAATTTTAGAAAGCCATTTTCTTTAAAATTCAAGTGTCGCGTATTTAATCAATGATCCAATCGTTAAGATCAAATACGAATAAGGTGTTGGCAAGCTTGTTATTGGGTATGACCCGACTTGGATCAAAACATATCATCCACGTTAATTTAATATGTCTCTCGGGCATATGAAATACCTTCAACATCTACTGTATTTATTTGTTGACTATCAAAGCCTAACATATCCAACACTTGAAATATAGTCGTTCACATCGTTTACAACTAACAGAGCGAGGGTCAATGTACTGTTGTTCCACCGGATCTTCCGGTCTTTATATATATACATATTAATATTTTTGCCAGAAAAAATATATCCAACACTTGAAATATTTTCAGGGAGACGCAAGTCAAGCGAACATGGAAGTTTTAGATCCGACACTTTAGTTTGAAGTTTGAGCTAGGAAAAGCGTAAGGATATCCGACAATTCAAGTTTGAAGCTTTTGAATACTATTTCATAGAGTTGCCGTGCAACACACGGGCTCTTAAATCTAGTTATTATGTAAAACACAAAACAAAAAAAACAAAAAAAACAAAAAAAAAGTCTCTTTTCTTCTGTTATTATAAATAAATAATCATTTAACATTTAACATGCGAAAATAAGACTCAGTTCTAAATGACATGCAAATAAAGCATCAGGTTAATAAGTTTATAAGGCCATCTCTAAACTTCAGTATAAAATGGAGCTGACGTTTTTAGCAATACGACAATTAATGTTTCTAGTCAGAAGCAACAAATGAAAAACGAACATACACCAAATAGTATATAAAATGTATATGAAGTACACTGTGCAACGCAAGCCATGACTAACACCACCACACAACCAACACAAACAAATCCTACGAATTAAGGTACATACATCAAAACTCGATGCCAAAAGTCATAAATATATACTGTAAAACCATATAAAAAACATTTCCTTAATCCCTAGTCCCTAGATTAGAAAAAAAAAAAAAAAATGTAAAAGGTTAAAAACATGATACATCATAAATAGAAAAGCCAATGGTACTATGATTAAGGTATAAAGTTGTAACACTCTACATTCAAATTATTAATTACGATACTAAATAAAAAAAGGTCGAAGGTATAACAGTCATAGCCGGAAGTAACTGTAGGGTTAGCGGCAACCGCTTCAAACCCTAATTTTTACTCTAGTTCTTCAGCCAATTCAAAGAAGTCGGACAAAATTATCAGTTCTTTACCACGGAAACAGGATGAAAAGGGTGAAACAGGTTGAAACAATAATAACTTTAATCAATCGTAGGGACGTATAGATTGGACACGGTGGAAGGAATCTTCGAAAGAATTGGATGATGAAACATATATGTGTGTCTTTGTTGATAACACAATAATCGCTAGAATGATTCAGTGAGCAAAGGATTCATTTCAATTTAGGGTTTTAAAATGAAAGAAAACGTTAAAGAAAGAATCTGTAGAGAACGAAAGTTGGCAAAAAAATAGACACGAATCCATTAAAGTTATATGTGTAGGAGTCGCTACAATTCATAGGTGTAGGTGGAGTTAGAAGAAAGTCGTCGTTGTAGGAATTAGGATTGATTTCAATTTAGGGTTTGATATAATTGAAAGATTTGGAAGTTTGGGAAAAGGGGCGAAAATATCTTTGGATGGAAAATTATTTATTAAGGTTTGGAGGGAAACTATAAGTTTGTTTTTAAGGGGAAAATGAAAATTGAGTTTAGACCATGAGTAATGCACCCGTGTTAGACCTTCGGTGCACCCAACTAGCTACTAACACGCTGCTAGCGCGGCGTGTTGGTGGGGTTCTGGCTCGGCGTGTTGGAAGTTTACACGGAGATGAAGACCGCGTGTTTGGCTCAAATATGTAACAATAACGAAGAAAGATGGTTTCCAAATGAGGATGCGTTATCGGTAAAATGGCATTATGTGGGTGTAAAGCTTTTCAAGGTTATTATGAGGCCGAAAAACGCAATCCAGGGAGTAGTGGCAAAAGCAAATTGCTTTTACGACGGTGTGGTAAAAGCGTATTGTAATAATGAGCATAAAACGACGACAAGTTCTTGTTCACCAAACTCTTTAAAATTTGAGGAGTTATGTGAACAAGTGAATGCGTACAAGAGTGAAGTTGCAAAGAAAAAGCTTCATCAAATGGACACAATCACAAATGCTGAACATATAAAAGCCGCACTCGAAGCTACAAAATTTCTGTTATCGTTGGACATCTCAAACATAAAAAATCTGAAGTAAAAGAAACGTTGCATGAAGATGAAGAAGACCTTGCTCGAAGAGTGCGGCGAATTAATTCAGGTGTGAGTAGATTCAGATGAGTCCTTCTTGCCCTAATTTTAGCTGTTTTCCGTTGTAAATATTAATTGGTGTGTATACTAGAGTATTCCTTGCAAATTCGAGGAATTATTTATATTTATATGTATTATTAGTATTAATTAATAATAGTCATCTAATAATTAATCATATCAAATCAATGGTCGATTTGGTTATAGTTTATGGTTTATGGTTTAGGGTTTAGGGTTCAGAATATAGGGTTTAGGGTTTAAGGTTTAATGTTTAGAGTTTAGAGTTTATGAGTATTTTCAAACCATACTCTCTCCGTCCCATAATGTTTTACTTTTCAAAGTCTTCTTTTTAACTTTGACCTCGAATATCATTATTTGCGTTATATAATAAGTGATGAAACTCATACAAATAAAAAATATATTTACATTTCCTATCGCTATCAAATCGCCGACAACTTCACAAAAAGGGTTGCTACTTGTTTTGTTTGATTAATTTCGGGACAGTCTTCAAGTTCGATTGCCTCACGCTTCAAATGCGGGGACTATTAGCCTATATATATTTAAGATAGGCATATCTATCTGTTTGATCAATTTATATTGTATTAGGAGTCAAAGATTGTATTACATAATTATAGGAAGCTAGTTGGCATATCTTAGGGAACAAGATTGTAAAGTATATATATATATATATATATATATATATATATATATATATATATATATATATATATATATATATATATATATATATATATATATATATATATATATATATATATATATATATATATATATATATATCATTCTATTCTTAGGATTTAGGATTTAAGATTTAGGGTTTAGAATTTATAGTTGAGGGTTTAGGGACATAAGGCAGCAGAGATTGAACACATGACCTCCACTTTGTGTTGCAAAATATGTTCTCCGGTTGGCTAATAGTTTGACCGTAGTACATATATTCCGAAGGTATGCCTATGATATTAAATAATATAAAGTCCATTTATCTTATTCCGTCACACACAAAGGCTAATCGTTAATTGTTTGATATACCTTCTAATCGGAAATTAATTTATTAATCATTTGTTAATGGTTTAATAAATTAAATAAGTTTTGAGATTAGTTTAATTAATTAGTTAATTCATTAACTAGTAATTAAATAATATGTAAGTTACAACTAGCTAATGTGTCATGCATGCATGAAAACTAGCTAGCTAATGTGTTATGCATGCATGCAAACTAGCTAATGTGTCATACATGCATGCTATCTAAAGACATGTGTAACTTGCATGCATGTAAATCTCATCTTTAAAAGGAAGAGAAGCATGCAATCTTAAAATATAACTCTCCTACTCTTTTCTCTCTTCTTGATCACTAAAATAACTAGTTCTATAAGATGTGTTTTGGTGATTTTTGAAAGTAAGAAGAAAGGATTCGTTAAAGTAGAAGGTATAGATCGAACAAGGTTGGAACTTTGGGTGTCTACCGTTTAGAGGAACTCTTCTTTGTGTTCTCAACTCCGATCTTCAAAAGGCTACAAAGGTTGTAATCTAAACTTATCTTGTTCATTATATTTTGTTTGCTAAAAATTTGTACATGGTTCCTTGGTAGAGTATGATTTTTTGATGCTTTTAAATGCTTCCGCTCGCTTTGTGATCCGTTACGAGATTATGATAAACAACACGACGATCTTGTAAGGATAACAATCGTTTGAAGAATTATTATAAGAGATAGAAAAATACAATCGACAAATAAAATAGGGAACTTTTGTGTTTTTGTTATTAACTCTCTCTAGATTACAATTGTATAATAAATGCCTAGAGGCTAATTCCCTAAACTCTTCCACTAACAACTATATATCATATAGGAAATAGTTAGTGGAGCATTCTCTTTTAATTTACATACACTCCGTATGAAGATAGTAAAATAAAAGGCCTGTTCTTCTCTTTGATTACATTGATATATATATAATCAATAAATCAAGCACTTATCCATGTCTACCATGCAAGGGATATGATCATGGGCTAAAATTGTGGATGTCGGTGTAACCAATTGAGATCATGCAGAAAACCTCTATTGACTTCTCCAAACCTTCCTATTTTCTCGGAGATTGGTTGCAATTGTGATCCACCCGGATCAATCCTCCCCTTCTCCGGCGATGATGATCGACTCCTGTCGATCCTAGAACTATCTTTTTCTGAATTTTTTTCTTTTGTGGACTTGACCATACGAGCAAACTCGATTTTTTTTTTTTTTTTGCTTCTTCTTTTTCTTCTTCTTGCCCATCCCAATGCAGATTGAAAGAACTCGCGGAAGCTTTTTAATGGATCACATGTGACGCCCCGTACAAAACCATCGTGTACGGATCATCAATCAACAGGATCTTTACACGGTTGAATACTACATGCTGTTTGAAAACCAGTCTGCATTCATAAAAAGATAGCGTTTTACAAAAGATAACGTGCATCCTACGAATATGAGCATAAACATAAGTATTTGACCCTAAGGTCGTTACAAAGCCATTGTTTGAAAATAACATAAAATACGAGTGCAACAGAAAAGTTCCATGAATGAGACATCTCTAGTAATGCAGTAGATAACTAATACAGCAGGTCCTTAACAGCAAGACATCAAATCTAACAGCGGAAGCAAGAAACCTCTAGGAACCTGAGAAATACACGCTTAAAAGTCAACACGAATGTTGGTGAGCTATAGTTTAAGTTGTAATAGTAACGTAAGATAGGCCACGAGATTTCAGTGCTGCAAACAGCGTATCAAAACAGTATGAAAAGTATATGTATAACCGTGGGCACCTGGTAACTAGACTTAACGTTTATAACCCCCTGAAAGTACACTTGGCGAGTGCGTATGTTCACGAAGTATTAAACACCCATTAAATGCTAGCGCGACTAGCCCGAGTGGGGATGTCAAACCCTATGGATCCATATCTAAGATTCGCGTTCACCGGTTCATAAACCAATGACTAAACGTTACCGTGCTAAGGTGAATGTTTATGCCATTGTATAACCCACACATATATAAAGTTTAAGTACTCGTGCCTAGTATGTAAAACGTAAAAAGCGCTTGTATTCTCAGTTTCAAAAATAGTATAAGTAAAAAGGGATGCTATAACTCACAGTGATAAAAGCGGTAAAGTCGGTAATGAAAGTACGCAAGTAGTAAGTCGGTCCGAAAGGTCGTCAACCTAAATCAAAGGTTACTAGGTCAGTAGGTTGTCTTTATAAATTTTAATAGTGCATAAAATAAGTTTAAGTGTCATCGTCATCATCATTCATCATCATAAAAGCTAAGTAAGTTTGACAAGAATAGAGATCGAAACAATAGGCTGACTTCGGTCAGCTGCTACGACCTCTACGTAAATCTAAAAGATGCATAGTCAGTGGCTATGGCTCCGTATATGAGTCCCCTAACAGCTGACCAATTTTCAGAACCTAACTCTTATTCGTTTGACCGTGGCGACGGTTTAAGTGCGAGTAGGTCAGAAATTTCAGCACAACGTTAATAGGGTGTAGTGACTCTCGGAGGGCCATAAATCCTAAACCGTAACTCGGATTAAGACGAGGCCTAAACGGAAAATCCTCTACTCGAACCGAAATAACTGAAAATCACCTTTCTAGTAGCCCAGGTGGTCTGATCAGATACGAAAATCAGTGGACAAGTGCTCCGGTGGGGTTCTTGGTGCTTGATGCTCATCACGGTTCTCATCCTTGATGCTTGTAGCTTCAAGTGTACAACTTGTTGATGGTTTATCATCACTTTTGACCAATATTCTACCATCAATACTCAATATGTTAAGACCAAGTGGTAACACAACTCATTTAAGAGTCTTAGATGGATGATGAACCAAGGTTACGTCATATCCTTAGTCTTAACACAATTACAAGTACTATTTACAAACAAAGTTACAAACTTTACATCAATCAAACAAGTATGAACAAGATCTAAGTCAAATGAAGTGATGGAACCCTAAGCTAGAGAGCTTGAATCCCTTTCACACAATTTATAAGGTGACAAAGCTAGAAAGCTTGAACCTTTAGTGTTCTTGAAGATCTTGAAGCATAAAGCTTGGATCTTTAGGTTTCATGAAGACCATAAACACAAGTTTTGATCTTTATACCAAAACAACAAGATCATAAGCTAGAAAACTTAGATCCAAAAACAAGATATGAAGATTCAAGCTAGCAAGCTTGCATCTTGGTTGTTCTTGAAGATCTTGAAGCATAAAGCTTGGATCTTTAAGATATATGAAGATAACAAACAAAAGTTTGAATCTTTTTAACAAAACAACAAGATTAAAGTAAGAAAAATATAGATCTACAAAGTTGGTGAAGATTCAAAGCTAGAAAGCTTGAATCTTCCATGTTCTTGAAGGATTCATGCTTGAATCAACAAGATATAATCAAGATCAAGGCTAAAGAGCTTGATCTTCCATAATGATGATGATACACGAATTAGAAAGGTGAAAGAAGAAGAAAAAGATCAAAACTTACAAGTGAGAAATGCTAGAAAGGAAGTAAGAGAGTAAGTGTGTGTGAAATTCAAATGAGAGCATGTGTAAAATGAGAGGAAGATGGATAGTATTTATAAGCAAAATTTGACAAGGATTGATGACTTGGAAGGGCCTGGGGCTGTGATTTTCAAAGGAGGGGAGGGGGAGACACCATTTTGCTTTTTTGTTAGTGGTTGTCTAAAGCATGTACTTGTATGACTCACTAATTAATTTATTTAATTTATTTTATTTATTATGGGTCACTAGTAAAAATATTTGGGCCAATTAATTGGGCCACTAGCTAGTGTGGGGTGGGCTAAGGTCCAATAAGGTAAAAAGTCCAACAGGACTAACTATTGTGATCTAGTAAATAATTAATTTAAAATTAAGCATCCAAAAACCCAGGTAATTATTATTATTAATAATTAGTATTTCGCAGTCATAATATTCCGATTACGTCAAAAGTCAAACGTGTGCGCAGTCCGCAGTTTATTCGAAACGTTAAGTAACGCTAACGGTTATAAAGGCTTCCATTGAACAAGTTAAGTATCCTACGTACTCTAAGGCACGTTTTAACATATAATTGGAAGTAAACCACGTATATCAAGTTTACAGAGTATAAAGTAACATAGTACGCACAGATACGCAGTTTCGCAAAAATACAAGGCACAAAAGCAAGTCGAAAAAGTCGGGTCGTTACATCACAAGTGGAAACGACCTAATCTGATACCATTGATCCATTACGAGATTATAATAAACAACACGACGATCTCATAAGGATAACAACCGTTTGAAGAATTATTATAAGAGATAGAAAAATACAATCGACAAATAATATAGGGAACTTTTGTGTTTTTATTATTAACTCTCTCTAGATTTACAATTGTATAGTAAATGCCTAGAGGCTAATTCCCTAAACTCTTCCACTAACAACTATATATCATATAGGAAATAGTTAGTGGAGCATTCTCTTTTAATTTACATACACTCCGTATGAAGATAGTAAAATAAAATGCCTATTCTTCTCTTTGATTACATTGATATATATATATATATATATATATATATATATATATATATATATATATATATATATATATATATATATATATATAAATCAAGCACTTCTCCACGTCTACCGTGCAAGGGATATGATCATGGGCTAAAATTGTGGATGTTGGTGTAACCAATTGAGATCATGCAGAAAACCTCGATTGACTTCTCCAAACCTTCCTATTTTCTCAGGGATTATAGCCAAAATGCCCATTCCCAGGATGAAACTTGCGCTGGAGCCCAAAAAATTAAAATTTCCAGGTTTCTCTCGCAAGACGCAAGGAGCCTTGCATCTTGCCCTCGCAAGGCGCAAGCTTGCGTCCTTGCGTCTTGCGAGCTTGCGACCTTATCTTATCAGATATACAATTTTGTGGATAAGATTTCGTCAGATATCATAGATTTTTACGGATAATATTTTTCACTATATTTAGATTGACCCTGAGACTTTGAAATCACAGTCTCATAACAATTTCATAACTTTTCAATTCATAGCTTATACCCACGTTAAGGTACTATTTTAACCATTTTTTCACTAATTTTTGTCATTATGAATTTTGTTAATGATGATAAATTTGTTATTAATATATGTTGTGGGGGTTCTTTTGAGTACATTAACAACATACCCATATATATGCCACGAGATTGTTTTAGAATTCGGTTAAAACTCCCAATTGCGCCCGTAAAACCAATGAATTGGAGAATATTGTTAAAAAATGTTCTTAAAAAGATTGAATTCCCACCCAATGCAGCTGTTTCAATGAGATACGTTTTTAATAATCATGTTTTTGATATTACTGATGATGAGATACGTTTTTAATAATCATGTTTTTGAAATTGTTAAAATATGTTCTTAAAAAGATTGAATTCCCACCCAATGCAGCTGTTTCAATGAGTTACGTTTTTAATAATCATGTTTTTGATATTACTGATGATGATGAAGACTTTCAAGAGTTTTTACAATATGCAATTGTAAATGCTCCTATTGATATTTATATTGTCGATAGAATAATAATGCATCAGCCACAACAAAATCCAGAAACAAAATACTCGACAAACCAGCCACTACTACAACAAAACCAAGAAACACCCACACTAAAACAACCAAAATCACCAAAACCACCTAAACCACCAAAACACCAACCACAACAATTGTTACTACAACATGATACCGAAGAAAACCTCGTAAGTAACAATTTCGAAGTGGAAGAACCTGAATTGCCACTTCCAAACACAGAAGAGTTTGATTTGCATAACTATGGTCTTGAAAACGTATGTAAAATTAAAGAATTAAACCACCCGTTTGAGGTACCTCTTGTCGAAGATAGTGATTCAGATGGAGGAAAAGACGGAGACGCAGAATTCCAATATGAAGAAGAAAAGCAAGATCCGTTCTAGAATATGCCAACTCTTTTGAGTCAACATGAGGAAGAGCGCGAACATACGACTGAAATACCAAACACGTATAGGGTGTAAAATTTAATTAAAGTTCGTCAAACTTTCTTGAACAAAGATGAGTTTATAAACACCCTATTTACAAATGTCTTGAAGAAACAGTTTGCTCTTTGTTTACAAGACGCAAGGATGCAAGACGTTTCTTGCGCCTCGCAAGGACGCAAAACTATTGTTTGCGTCCTTGCGTTCCTTGCGTATCGATTAACAACATATTTGTTTTAACATTGTTCATTCCTGCAGGTTCGATCATTTGTTCAACATTGTCGCCCGATAATAATCGTCGATGGAGCGCATTTGAAGGTAGGATATTTGGGTACAAATTTAGTTGCTGTTGCAATGGATGACAATAATGGAATTTTGCCATTGGCTTATGGAATTGCTGGCGGCGAGACAAACTAGTCTTTGGATTGGTTTTTGGGCAACCTACGAGACCATTTAATGACTTGTGGAATGGGTGATCGTATGTCAGAGATTACTTTTATTTTTGATCGAGGTTTGCCAATAGCACATGGTGTTTCAACCGTGTTCCCCGAAGCGTTTCACTGTTTCTCGCTTGTCATTTGTTTGGAACCATTAAAATAAATCTAACAAATTCAAATATTTTGAATGGCATTATTGGAAAATGGTCAAAGCTTATCATGCGTCGGACTTTGAGGATCATCTTAATGTATTTCGAAGAAGATTGAAAGCGTCTTACAAAATTTTAAGTGATGTTGGGTTCCACAAATGGTCTAGAAGTAGAGCTGAACATGTTAGGTATTCATACCTTACTAGGAACAGTGTAGAGTATGTTAATGCACTATCCGTACATGCTCAAAAACTACCTGTTTGCATGTTATTGGAATTTTTTCGCGCTTCGGTACTAGATTGGTATTTTAAACATCGCAACCAATCGGTTAGTCTTACTTCAACTGCTACTCCATATGCTGAACATAAACTAGCCAAGAGGACGAAAAAGTCAAGAAGATGGCTAGCAATTGCATCGAAAAACAATCTAGTAGAAGTGCGCGATGGACGAAAAAATGGACTCGTTAATCTAGCAGATAAAGTTTGTTCATGTGGGCAGTGGCAGGTATCAGGCATACCTTGCGGACATGTTATTTCAGCATCACGACTCTTTGAAGTGGCTGATATTACTCAATTTGTATCTCATTGGTTCACGACAGAAACTTATATAAATACGTATATGAAACATATCTTTCCTTTGCCCCATTGGTCTGAATGGTTGGATACGGGACCCAACGTCCTACCAATTGTAAACCCTCCCATTAAGCCGAAAAGAGCTCCCGGACGCCCAAAATCAACAAAATGTCATCCGTCAACGGGTGAAGACACTGAAAAAACAGTAAAAACATGTACTCGTTGCAAAGAAGCAGGTCATAGTAGGGACACGTGCAGATCTTCAGTTGATCGAACTGGTGAACCAACCACGAAAAGGGTAGTAAAAACATCGGTCTCAACTTCAAAGTCGAAGAAGGGTAAGGAGAAACTCACTGACAAAGAAGCGTTTCATGCTTATCAGTCTCAGTTTTATGCTGCAACGTGCAATCTAGCGAGCGATAATTAGTAAACCAATATCCAAGTTTCTGTTTATTTTCCTATTGTATGTTTTTATGTCATATCGATCGTTGTAATAAATTCTCAAAGTTTATCTATTTTATGTGTGATAATCTTTAATTTGGTTTAGCTAGAAAATATGCAAAGACGCAAGACAGACTTTGCGTATGCAAAACAATACTTAGAAGCATACGCAAAGACGCAAGTATAGCCTTGCGTCCAACCGTGTAACAATGCGTGTATCAAAACTTGCACGAAAGAACGTCCTTGCCATTGTGTTCCTATATTCATGTACATCCTTTTTTGGATCTCCAATGTCATCACGCCCCTCACATGCAAACACCAGTCTCTCCATATGGATGCACACCCAAACCCCACAATCACCGGTTTCACCTGCCTTCACCGGCACATTACGACCAGTTTCAATCATCAACTCCATACTCTCATTGTTTTGGTAGTAATCTTCAAGCTGTGATTCTGGCGTCTTGTTATAGTAGTCAATCGCGTGCAAGTAGACGGGCAAGTTTTCACACAACATTGTGACAACATGTTGTAGCTGTTCACTTGCAAGACCGGGTAAACTGTCGTACACATAAATTTTCATTTCTTATAACTTTAATGAGAGCAACAAGAAATGTTATGGGCATCTAAAATGTACTGGGATCAAGATCTAAAATAGAAAGAACGTTTAGTCACAAAACCATCCATACGCAAGGACGCAAAATGTACCTTGCGTCCAACAGTCACGAAGACGCAAGGACGCAAGACTTACCTTGCGTCCAAGCACCTTACCAGATGCAAGGTCGCAATATTTACCTTGCGCCTGTTCCAGTTTACAAAAAATATGTTCTGATTTCTAATTATAAACAACACCAGATTGAAATTATAAACAGTTTAAGAATGTAAGTACCTGATCACAGGAAGACCAAGCTGGATACATTTCATCACTACCATCCCCAAGAGCAATTATATACGTGTAATTTGGTTCCCTAAAGGCAGTGATTCCTTCATATTCTTAGAAATTAGGATCTTTGGCCTTGGCCTACTTCAACTTCTCCTTTTACTTCAACTTCTCCTCCTTCTCCTTCTAACTTAAAGCACAAAATTCTTTAAAATTTGCAAGCTGAGCCAGGAATCCCGATGGCATAATCGTCCATCTAGAACTTTCTTTAACCACCTCATGTGGAAACTCAGGAGTGTTAAACATCTGGCTAGCTCTGGGGAGAAATCTCTGACGATATCTCAAAAGAAATGTAACCCAGCCATTAATGTGCTAAAAATTAAGAAGACAGGTTAAGATATTAACACAAATTAATTCATGACATAAACACAAAATTAAGAAGATCACTCACCAAGTTCTCCAAATAACCAGCCACTCCTAACCCCAGCAAGTAAATCCAAAACTCCGTACTAAGGTAAATGAACTGATCACTTTGAAAGATGAACATGTAACAGGTCTCTTGCTTACTCTGTATAATTGACATGGGATCTTTTGCAGGGGTGCATGCTTTCTCTGATCTCTCCAGGCTCCAGTTGGTGGTGGTTTAAGACAACCTTCATCATTTATAAGTCTGTCGATCATGGCCCAGATTTCTTCTTCACTAGCCCAATCCTTTTCCTTCCTTTTTCTCTTATAACCCACCTTCAAAGGTGGCTTACCATCCTACAAAAATTGAAAAGACAACATTAGAAATTTTAGAAAGAAGACGCAAGGACGCAAGCAGGATTACAACTTACATTCTTTGGACCTTCTGTTTCACCAGGTGCAACGTTATCAACTACCATATCATCAGGTTGTCCAACAACAGCTTTCTGATCAAACAATTGCTCATCAACACCTTGCTCTTCTGTATCAAGGTTGACAACATTCATGTTTTCCACTTTCTCTCAATGACATGTCTGGACAACTGTGCAAAACAGGAAATCTGGTTAAGAAAAAACACAGACGCAAGGACGCAAGATGACCTTGCGAACACAAGCCGCAAAGACGCAAGAATAACTTTGCATCCACATAGCGCAAGGACGCAAGGTTGTGTCTTGCGTCCACATCAGTGCATCAGGAACAACAAATATTTATGAATTTTTTTTAAAAAAACACTATTATAATGCAACAATTTACCTTCTCAAGTGGTTTTCTATTTCTATATCCAGGTGAAGTAAACGGGGACCTTAATGCATGCGTGGGGGCCTTCTTTCTGTTATTCCACGTCGTATTTGCATCGGAGAAGGGTTGACAATCTCATTGTCAGAGAAAGATTTATCATAATACGTATCCTCCTAAGAAAATAACAAAAAAAAAACGAAAAATATATAAATTCAGATGAGAACAAATATTCAAATGCAAAAAATAATTAATAAATTCAAAATATACCGGATACTCTTGCTCTGAAAAAGGGTTTTCTTCGTATTCAGACAATTTCCTTTTACATTCGATTAATTCATTTTCAACTTTTTCCATCCGATCTTTAAATTCTTTTTCACTTTTGTCCACCGCTCGGTCAACAACGCTATCACACGATGTAATTCTTGTACCTCGGTATTTTGATGTGTTGGTGTCTGTGTCAGTGTCTGCTCTACAGTTTCTGTAATTTCTTCGGTTTCATCTTGCTGGATCTCCTCTTCAACTAATGTTCCAGGAAATAACGCATCACTATCAATCCACCATTGACACTCCTTCTCTGTATCAGTGGGGAAGAGACCACGTAGAGGTTTCTTGTTCTTGGGACAATCATCCTACATAATTAAACATGACTTTATACGCAAGATTACAAAAAATACTTGGGACTATTCTGGTCAACGAGACGCAAGGACGAAAATCTAGGTTTGCGTCTCCTATGTAGCAAGTACGCAAAGCCGCAAGTACAACCTTGCATCCAAGCTTAAGAGAGAACGCAAGGACGCGGGAATGGTCTTGCAACCTTGCCATATCCTCTCTGTTTACAACAGTCAAATATAATTTAAAATATTAAATGCAACTAACCTGAATATCTAAGAGTTTAATGTAATCAGAGATTCCAAAAGTCTCCGCTGTTGTACGCTTCCAAAAAAGAGCCCTCGGTACTCCATTCTTGTCCGTTTTTGTAGCAAAGGATTTAATAGTACGACGGTAATCCTCAAGGATCCAAATCTACAAATCATTTGTTTTAACAATATCAAATATATATATTATCTTTAAATAATACAAGTATTTGAAATCAAACATGTCGTTACCTTAAATGCTCACATAAATCCCGTCAAAGTGTACGCCTTGCCGCTCTCTAATTGGCTTTCCCGAACACCAAACCCTTCACTAACCACTTCGTAAGTCTGTTCCCATATACGAGACCCCCATGGGTACTTATTAACACTTGAAAAATCAGATTGTTTACTCATAAAAGCTCTCTCTACAACTAATATGATTGCTAGTCGAACCACATCATCGTCCGAAACACCAACCCGACTACTTTTTAGAAGCTTCTTTTTAATATCACCAATCAAAATGTTTGTGCTCTCTTTAATGGACGGAAATAAACGTCGTCTAATTGGAGCGGTCTCTTTTTCATAATCTTTAGGGATGTAATGTGCCATATCCGTATGGGTACCAAACAAAAACCCCGTTACTATATAAAATTCACGTCGACCAAATCTAATAGGAAAATTAGGCTTAAATCTAAACCATATGTCATCGCGCTCCTCGGGGTACTTAGCATCATCAATTCTTTTCGGCCATACAGTTTTACATTGGAGCATTGCATGTACAAGTCCGGGATCGTTACCCATGTATTCAAGATCTAACCATACACCAAAACATGTTTCTTTAAATTTTTTTATTTGATTTTCGGTCATAACTTTCTTCACATCACCTATAATACTTAATTTATTCTTCATCGTCAGTTTACCTTCAACCCATCCCTGTAAAATTAAGAATAACAACATCAACATAGGATACGCAAAGGTACAAGATTGGTCTTGCGTGTTAAACCATTGGGACGCAAGGGAGCAAATTTGGTCTTGCGACCACATTGTGTCTGGAACGCAAGGACGCAAAATGATCCTTGCGCCTGGACAGTCAAGTTAATTTGACGAGCAACAAATAGTTGTTTCACCAAATAACTATACAAAACAAGAGATAAGCTATACCCCATTATTAAAAAAAGCAAGTATAGTGTTAAATGTTGATGATTATCATAGATACATTTCATCGAACAGTCGGTGTGCACGTATTCACATTTATATATGAACATATGAAATATATATACAACTCCCATATAACTAACATATATGGTGAAGGAAGAACTAACCTGTGGATTTGCCATTGTTATTAGGTTGATTTCTTTCTTAGTTGGGAAATGAAGCAGACGAAGAGTAGGTGGGAGTAGTGGTGACGTAGACGATGGTACGTGGTGGTGGTGGTGAAGATGATGAACTGGTGGTAGTGGATGTGGTGATGGTGGTTACGATCTAGTGTGCGAACGAGAGAGAAGGTGGAGCTTTGCGTTTTTGCGTTTGGTGTACTTTACCGTATTTTGCATTTCTGCGTGTGGGGGTGTGTGTGTGTGTCAAGTGAATGCTGAAAATAGGTTTATAACCTAATATTACCAAGCACAAGGACGCAAAGACGCAAGGTCGCAAGAACTAAATACTTTGCGTCTTGCGTCCATTCGCAAGGTAAGATTTGCGTCTTTGCGTATAGTATTATTAAAAAGAGCAATAAAATAGATAGGCTAAAATTAAAATACCATTTCATTAACCCGAATGACATACTCCAAACACATAAACAAAGTAGTACAAAAGGCCCTACGACCTAGTTTATTACATGATCAACCCAATTATAAAATTTAAGCAGCATACATAATCTCGGCATTCAACACCTCTCGATCAGAAGGATACACCAACTCATCTTCATCAGCAAAGAAGTTGTTCAACAACATGCCATAGGGCAATCCTCTCCCACCACCTGCAGGCAATCCCGCCATTCGATTAGCAACCACATATGCCAGATTAATTGGGATTTGTTCGAGCAAACACATCAAAATCAAAACTTCAGTTACATATAGCTCCACATCAGCATCATCTCGAAACATGACATTCCTCCTGATGACCGTCATCATCTGTTGATACTGGTCCTGAATATGTTCTTCCCTGATAATGACAGGACCACTGTTTGGCATGTCAAAACCAAGTTTACATAGTCCCAAAAACAAAACTAGAAGGTGAGAATGAATTTCCAGTAGCTGACCTCCTCTGGGCATTTTTCACATCCTTGCTAAGACTGAAA
Organism: Rutidosis leptorrhynchoides; assembly: GCF_046630445.1. Lineage (NCBI taxonomy): Eukaryota > Viridiplantae > Streptophyta > Magnoliopsida > Asterales > Asteraceae > Rutidosis > Rutidosis leptorrhynchoides. The sequence continues at coordinate 246,402,912 of NC_092338.1, read as the reverse complement.
AACTTGAAATCTCCAACTAGAATACCCAGATTCTCAGCAAACTCCTCCAACGTCCAATCGTAGAAATAACCAAACATGTTCACGTAAACACATTTCAATTTACGTGGATCAAACACATAGTTTGCATAAAATTCCCTAACAAGTTTGGGATAGTACTCATTAACTCGATGGAGAAAAGCTCCAGCATCTATTCCCCGCCAGTACGCAGAAAAACTACCTTGAGCAGCAACGTAAAGACCAGTAAGAATGTGACGTTCGACTAATAGTCGTCGTCTTTCAGCAACTTGTTGTTCTGACTCTCCTTGTGAAACTCGGTGTGAAGCTCTAGCTCTTCTGTCCATGGATATTAACTGAGATTAACTGTAAATAACAAAATACCAAAAATAATCATCATTAATACAAATAATAAATACTAAAATTAGTCAATAAATGCTTAAATTAGTACCTTTAAGTGCCTATAATAAATGAATTGCACAAGGTTGGAATTGTTATGAGACTGTGAAATCAAAGTTCCAGGGTCATTCTATAAATAGGGTAAAAATCTTATCCGACAAAAATCTAAGAAATCTTACTAAATCTTATCTGAAACTCCAACATCTGATCAGATAAGGTCGCAAGCTCGCAAGACACAAGGACGCAAGCTTGCGCCTTGCGAGGGCAAGACGCAAGGCTCCTTGCGTCTTGCGATGGCAACCTGGCAAAAAAAAATTTTTTTGGGCTCCAGCGCAAGTTTCTTCCTGGGAATGGGCATTTTGGCTATAACCCCATTTTATCGGAGATTGGTTGCAATTGTGATCCACCCGGATCACTTTGTGTTTGTATCATACTCCAACACTTTGGTTGATTCAAGTAAGATTGTTGTTAATTGTGTTACGACTGTTCAACTGCGTTTGAATTCAAAATTAGGTTGTTTGATTCTTCGTGTATAATGTTTAGTCTCTGTGTAATTCGTCGTTTATATTTACCCTTTTACATACGGTGGTTGATGCTGTATTAGTTTTGTGCATGTTATGGTACGATTGTTTAATACGTAGTGAAATATTTTGCCTTTAAATAGCTTATGTCTTATGCTCTACGCTTTGTGAATACGTTTTGAAACTCTAAATACACATCTCACTTTAATGCACTTATTTTTTTGATTTACTCATTCGAAAATGATAAGTCATATAGAATTCTTTTTTGTTTTCCTTCAACCCGGCATATAATCAGGTACAAAATTTTTATTCATGTTAGTAACTACTACGATTGGTGGGTTTTGCTTTTTTTGTAAATGTGTTGTTAATTTCATTATTTTGTTGCAATTGTCAGTTTCGATGCTTTTCTGCATTCATATGCGAAATCAGTTTCTGATACTTACCATAAGCCTCCTGTTACACCGAAAGTGCCTTCTAAGAAATTGGAATTATTAGAACAAGATCTTGTTCAAATGTCCAATCCAATGGAGTTCTTATTGGTTAAATTGAAAGAGGTCCAAACGATGAATGGGATACGTATGGTATGTAAAGAGGAAGGTTTTGAGGACGTGACGATTAAACATGTGGGTGGTTTATGGTTGTGGTTACAGTTTGTATCCGTCGATGCGTGTGCAGCTTTTAAACTAAACAGCACACTGAATTCACTCTTTAGTGTCATGAGGCCAATTGCAAAATTTTTTGTGTTGGATGAAAGACTAACTTTGATTGAAATCAGTGGTATGCCGCTATGTGCTTGGAAGACGAGTGCATATAGGAAAGTGTCAGAGTTGTTTGGTCGTTTTGTGTTCTTTGAGAAGGATAACAAAGATGCGCTTTGCCTTGGTCGAATATGCGTAGCCACACGTCAAAAGAGCTTTATTAACGAATGGGTATCTGTTGTTATAAATGGAGTTTCTTTCGATGTATATGTGCACGTAGTGGGGACATGGAGTATTAAATTGAATGAGGACGAGGAAGAGGAAGAGGAAGAGGAAGAGGAAGAGGAAGAGGAAGATGACGGGTCAACAGTTCCTTCACAGATACTGGAAGATAGATATGTGGATTTAGAAACTGAATTTGGCCAAAGGAATGATAATGGGTCAAAACTTAGGGAAGATAATGGTAAGGAGGATAAATTTTCATATAATGGGGAAAATAAGGTTGTTGATGATGGGAATGATCAGAATGTTCAAGAGGAGCAACATAAGAGATCCCTTCACTCCAAAATGGGCTGTGATGGTGCTAGTTCAGTACCTCAGGTCAAAAAAGGGAATGTTGAGCATTGGACCAAATATGATATTAGTGCAGTAGTAAAGGCGGGTGCAAAAGTGGGCTTAGATGAGGAGAAGAGTATTGATATGTTCACTCATTTAAGTGGCATGATAGGGGAAATTATCTTTAAATAATGCAGCTCCTTTCCGTGAATATTAGGGGGAGTAAAAGGAGGAAGAAACGAGATTGGATAAAAGATATGTGCTTCGCCAATAATATTCGATTTTTAGGTGTTCAAGAAACAAAAATGGTTACGCTTGATTTGTTTCGGGTTAAATCCATGTGGGGAAATTATGCCTTTGATTATGTATGTAGCCTTTCTCGGGGAATGTCAGGAGGAATTTTATATGTATGGGACCCTAATTATTTCGTTAAGGAAAGGATTTGGTGTGATGACAACTATGTCATCGTCAAAGGTAAATGGAGTAATATGGAAAACTTCGTTTTTATGGTTAACATTTACGGTCCACAAACGACGAATGCTAAGATTGCCTTGTGGAAAAATTATTGTCATTTATTAACGGGCATATGGGGATGTATGTTCTATTCGGTGATTTTAATGAAGTGAGGTTTTCAAATGAAAGGTTTGGTTATATGTTTAACGCAATGGATGCTAATAACTTTAATTCTTTTATTAGTGATGCGGGGTTGTTGGATGTTCCTCTTTGTGGTCGTCGCTTTACTTGGATGAACAAAGCGGCCTCGAAAATGAGTAGAATTGATCGGGTTTTAGTGTCTCATAATGTTATGGAATGCTTTACGGATTTGAAGTTATTTGCTTCTCCCCGTTTATATACGGATCATCTCCCTATGTTGTTACGTGATCTAAAGGTAAATTATGGACCACTTCCTTTTAAATTTTTTCACTCTTGGTTGAATATGAATGGTTTTGACGATGTGGTTAAGAAAGTGGTGGATGGGGATTGATAGTGTATCCCCCGTCAAGATAAACGAAGCTAAGCTAATGGAGATATCGCGCCTAACGAGGATAGGTGACATAAGAATGGATCACAAGAACACATATGTCAAATACAAATTGAGGGTGGAATATCCTCAAACTCAAATAAAGGCGCCCAAAGGATATAAGAAGAATGCTACCAAAGTAGAATCCCAATATTCAGAGTTGGTACGAAACCACTTCCGTTATACGAAGCAATAGTAATGAAGGAACGTGGTGACGAAGAGATCACGGTTACCAATGGATAAGGACTTCTCCTAAAGTCACAAGATCACCTAGACTGAAGGAGAGAAGTAAGCGGTTTACCAAACTCGCTTCCACTAACATCCAAATGACAAAAGAGGAATGTTGCAGGGTAGCTTTCTTAAGCCAGCAGGAGTTGCAGTCGGCCGAAGGGAAAGTTCCCTTTGTCTTATCAAAAGATCGCCTCGAAGACTAAATCCACCTAGAAAGTTGGTGATAGAGCTATTGCCAAACCCTATAAAAAGGAGAACATGATCTCTGAAGGGGGCATTCACTCTAAGTCACAATTACTCACATACAATACTCTCAATGAGTTACCTTCGTATCTTGGTGGCATAAAGTACGATAACTTCGTACTACCTTCGGGGAATCGCCAAAAAGCATACATTCATCATCATATCCTGTAATATTACCCATTCAGTGATCAGACCTCAATATCCTCGTTTCTTCAACAAGGGTTGCCAAGAATTGTACAAACAATTGGCGCCATCCATGGGACACCACTTCAATATTCACTTTGTTTGAAAAAAAAAACACAAGATCATGGCAGAATCTAATCACCCACCACCCGGTTTCTCTTTACCATCCGAGGTAGACCAACATGAAACCGGGACACAGACGCCTATCACTCCTACTATGCCAATAATCACAGATTGGAGTGATTCTGGGCCACTGCCGTTAATCGACAAAACTTTCATACTCAACAACTAAGATAACATGCGCGACGTTATCAAAAAGTTACGAGAAGAGGGGCAATTACACAGTCGGTGAACCCTCACGTATGATAGCGAGAACGTTGACGAAGAAATAGAAATGGAGGCGAGACCAGCAAGAAGTCTCCCTCTTGCCAGCCAGCCCCAGATCTTACAACTGGCGATCCCTCCGAACATCACTCTTCGGCAGGTGCCTTCGCAACCGGCTCATTCAATGATCACCACCAGTGTCCCGTTGAGCAACTCTGGAGGACCAGTTACGCAGTAATATACCTTCGGGAGTCCGTTTCCCGTTGTTCCGCAAAACATGCCTAACACCAGCACGGTCCTACCAGCCACAGGAGTTATTCCCATGGTGACCCATCAGAACGCTTCGTTGCCTATGGGGTCGCAAATATGGAACAGAGGTAATCCATGGGTTAGTTTACCCTACCAAAATGTGTATGCCGGAGGCGCCCCCGTAGCAAACAACCTCCTCTACGAAGCTAATGGAAACATTGGCGGATGCTTAGACCAATTCTGGAAGAGTCAGAAAATTCCTTTTATATCTTCGATACAAAACCACCCGCTACATGTCGGGATGAAGATACCTTCCCACCTGCGATATTATGAGGGAAAAGATGACCCTGATGATTTTATAAATATATTCGAAGGTGCGGCTCGAATGTCAAGGTGGGACACGGGCGTAACTTGCCACACGTTCTCATACGTGCTCAAAGGTGATGCAAGGATATGGTTTGATTCTTTAGCAAAGGATTCCATCTCAAGTTTCGAGGACCTTAAACGACTCTTTAGGTCGAATTTCAGCCAGCAAAAGAAACACAAGAAGGATCATATTGCTGCCCACAGTATCAAGCAGAAGGAAAGAGAAGCTTCGAGAGCTTTCCTCATCCGGTATACGGATGAAACCCAACAGATCCCCGGACTCCCCGAGTCACAAAGAATCTCGGGACTCTTATACGGTTGTAGGACCCGAGCGTTGGTGGAACATCTTAGCCGAGATCTATTCAACACTTACGAAGCTTTGCTAGACAAAGCGTACGTTTGGTTAGATGCTAAAGACACCGTAAATAGCTTCGTATACGAAGAATCCCAGGGTTTTAAGCGAAAAGAAAAGGCAGGTCACCGTGAAGAAAAGTCCGGAAGAAGGAACGTGCGGAACAGGTTCTCCCCTTACAGAAGGGAAAACACCCCCAGGATCCTCAGAACGTTGATAAAGTCACCTAAAGAAATCCTTGCTACCGAAAGGGCTGCCCAAGCCTTTAAAGCTCCACCGAAGCTGAATAGCAAAGGAAGGATGAGATATACAAGCAAATTTTGTGACTTTCATAACGACTTGGGGCACGAAACGGACGACTGCATACAGTTGAGGCAGGCCATAGAGGAAGCAGTCAGATCTGGAAAATTAACGCATCTAGTAAAGGGCATACGAAACCCGAAGGTACCGAAGCAAGAACCTAAACCTGAAGAAAAGAAACCAAATGCAGACAATGCCATACTGACTATCGCAGAATGCTTCGTCGCGAGAAACTAAGGACCTACAAGAGGGGAAGAAAAAGCAGAGTGATAGACTGGGAAGAGATCTCCTTCCTAGCACTCGATACCATCACTCCCTCCGATAAACCTGTTATGATCAACGGACGAATCTTCGAGAGATAAGTACATCGAGTTTACTTGGATGGCGGTAGTGCATGCGACATCATGTATGAGCATTGCTTCGATCAGCTTAGCCCTGCCATTAAAGCCCGCCTAATTCCACCAAGAGTACCTCTAGTCGGATTCTCCGGAGAAAGGTGCTGTCCTATCGGAGAGATAGACCTCGATTTCACCATTGGAGAATCACCGTTGTCCAGGACCAAAACACTAGACTTTGTAGTAGTCCGGTCCACCTCATAGCATAACATTCTGCTAGGGAGAGTAGCCATGATGAAGACAGGAATAATTGCATCTACTATACACCAATTAGTAAAGTTCCATACGCCTGAAGGTATTGGTACCCTAGTTTCAACCTATGATCGTGAAAAGGTAATCATGGCTATCAGGGAAACAAGGGAAAGGCCAATGGAATGTATCCTTGAAACTAGAGAGGAAGGTCCGAGTGAAGAGAAAATCTCCATCAACTCTCTCTTCCCTGAGCTAGAAGTAACTATCGGAGGTTCACTACCTACGGAAATGAAGAAAAAACTTCGCAAGTTACTACAGGCCAATATCGATATCTTCGCTTGGGAATACGGAGATATGACCGGCATCCCTCGAATGCTCAGTATCAATGGAACGACCTTCTCCACAGAGCATAAGCTCAAGGAATACAAGCACCTAGAGCCGATACATCAGAAGAAAATAAACCTAGCAAGTGAGAGAGATGAGGCTGCTTGCAGAGAGGTTGAAGAACTACTCCAAGCTAGCATAATCCGAGAAGAAAAATACCCCACTTGGGTTGCAAACCTCGTCATGGTGAAAAAATCTGATGGAGGATGGAGAATGTGTGTCGATTTTACAAATATCAACAAAGCTTGCCCAAAGGATTGCTATCCTTTGCCGGAGATTGATTAGAAGGTAGAATCCCTAACCGGGTACAAATATAAGTGTTTTCTTGACGCCTACAAGGGTTATCATCAGATTCAAATGGCCGAAGAAGACGAAGAAAAGACATCATTCTTCACAAGTAAGGGGATCTACTGTTATAAGAAGATGCCCTTCGGACTAAAAAACGCTGGAGCTACATACCAAAGGCTGGTAGAAAAAGTTTTTCGTAAGCAGTTGGGGAGAAACTTGGAGGCTTATGTTGACGATATGGTGATCAAAAGCTTCGAAGAGAACACTTTGTTGAAAGACATTCAAGAAACCTTCGACACTCTTCGGACAGTCAACATGAAGCTAAACCCCAAGAAATGCTCGTTCGGGGTAGAAGAAGGAAGGTTCCTAGGATATTATATCACTAAGAAAGGAATCTTAGCAAACCCAGAGAAAGTAGACAAGCTACAACAACTCGAAACCCCAACCACAGTCAAAGAAATGCAGAGTTTAAACGGGAAGCTTGCGTCATTAAGCCGTTTTCTGTCCAGGGGGCTTGAAAAGCAGTTACCTTTCCTCAAAGTTTTAAAAGGATGTTTAGGAGCGAAAAAGATATCTTGGACTGAAGAAGCAGAACAAGCCTTCATCGATATGAAGGCACACATAGCTAACCTGCCAACCCTGACCTCGCCGAAGCTAGGGGAAACACTCTATCCAGAACTCGAAAAGCTCACGCTCGCCCTAGTTCATATAGCAAGGAAACTATGAAGGCACTTTCAAGCTCACCCTATCATTGTGTTTACTAACAAGAAAATTAGACAGGTGCTCATGAAGCCAGAAAAGTCGGGTAGAATGGCCAAATGGGCCATAGAGCTCGGGGAACATGACATCGAATTTCAAGCTCGTCATTCAATTAAAGCCCAAGTGCTAGCAGACTTCATGGCAGAAACAACGGAGACAGACGAAGGGAGTGACTCTACCTTCGCACAAATTATCACTCCGCCTTTTTAAACGAAGGAATGGAAATTGTTCACCGACGGAGCTTCTAGCTCTGATGGCTCAGGGGCAGGGCTTATGTTAATTAACCCAAAGGGGCAAGAGTTTACTTATGCACTACATTTCGAATTCAACACAACCAACAACAAAGCAGAATATGAAGCTCTTCTCGCCGGGCTCAGAATAGCGAAAGAAATGAAAATTGAGCATTTGCAAGCCTTTGTAGATTCCCAACTTGTTACTATCCAGGTTTTAGGTATCTTTGAAGCAAGACAACCTACCATACAACTCTACCTGTCAAAGGTCAGAGAACTAGTGGAAAGATTCAGAAGCTTCACAATCGAACATGTGAGACGGAGTCAAAACAAGAAAGCAGATGCCCTAAGCAAATTAGCTTCTATCACTTTCGCGCACCTGGCGAAAGAAGTATTAGTCGAAGTGTTAGAAAAAAGGTCTATCGAAGCTCAGGAAGTCCACGACTTAATCACTGAAGAAGAAAACACATGGATGAAGCCAAAAAAGGAGTACTTGGAACTCGAAATTTTACCAGAAGACAAAAAAGAAGCATGAAAGATCCGGATTAAAGTACCATCATACAAAATGATGAACGGAGCCCTGTATAGAAAATCTTTTCTTACCACATGGCTTCGATGTGTCGGACCAAACCAAGCTTCGATGATCATCAGAGAAATGCATGGAGGTATATGTGGACTTCATTCTGGACCAAGATCAATCGTGGCAAAGATACTAAAGATGAGGTATTACTGGCCAACCATGCACGAAGATGCAGTCACGCTCTTACTAACCTGTGAGCCATGTCAGATCCACGCTAAAGTTCAAAAATAGCCAAAGCAAGAGATGATATCGGTGCTATCAGCATGGCCTTTCTCAAATAGGGGCATAGATCTAGTAGGTCCACTCACCGAGGCCCCAGGAGGCTACAAATGGTTGGTAGTTGCGATAGATTACTTCACAAAGTGGACGGAAGCAAAACCACTAAGCACCACGACGGGGAAACATATAGAAAAATTCGTCTGGGAACACATCGTGTGTCGGTTTGGGATACCCCAAGAAATCATTTCGGATAATGGTAAACAATTCACTGAAGGCATCTTCCCGGGGTTCTGCGAGAAACTGCAGATAAAGCAAAAACCTTCACTTCCGTCTACCATCCACAAGGGAACGGACAGGTTGAAGTAACCAACAGGGACATCTTAAAAGGCCTCGAGAAGCGATTGGGTACATGCCACCAAGGATGGATGGAAGAATTCCCCCTAGTTCTATAGGCTCACCGAACCACCCACAAAAGGAGTAACGGAGAAACCCCCTACAGTTTGGTTTACGGAACTGAGGCGGTACTGCCAGCGGAGATACAGGTGTTAACCAATAGAACCGCGAACCTTGAACAGAACGAGGAGAACCTTCGTCTTAACCTTGACCTCATGGAGGAAAGAAGGGAAGCTGCGCTGATTTGGGAAGCAGCATACAAGAAAACGATTGAAAAGTATTGCAATAAGCGAGTCAAACCATCGGTATACAAGGTCGGGGACTATGTCGTAAGGCTCAACAGTACTAGTAAAGTAGAATAAGAAAGGAAATATGGGTCTAACTTGGGAAGGCCCATACATAATCTCCGAAGCTTTGGGAATGGTTCATACAAACATGAAACCACGGAGGGAAAACATATCCCCAGAACCTGGAACGGAGTAAACCTTCGAAAGTTTTATTTCTAGACTTTTAGCTGTATGAAAGTAGGAAAATTTGTAATGGGTAGTTGAAACTTACACGCTTCCTACCACAAGAAATTTGAATGCAATCCTACTACCTTTTGAAAACACCAAGCTTAATATTGTAATACTTGCCATACTTAAGCAATATGCAAGAGGTAGCCCAAGAGGTATACCGAAGCTATCGTAGAGTATTCCCAAGAGGAATACTTGCCATACTTAAGAAATATGCAAGAGGTAGCCCAAGAGGTATACCGAAGCTATTGCAGAGTATTCCCAAGAGGAATACTTGCCATACTTAATCAATATGCAAGAGGTATACCGAAGCTATTGCAGAGTATTCCCAAGAGGAATACTTGTCAAACTCTAGCAAAATGCAAGAGGAAGCCCAAGAGGTATACCGAAGCTATTGCAGAGTATTTCCAAGAGGAATACTTGTCAAACTCTATCAATATGCAAGAGGTAACCCAAGACGTATATCAAAGCTGTTGCAGAGTATTCCCAAGAGGAATACTTATCAAACCTGAGCAATATGCAAGAGGTAACCCAAGAGGTATACCGAAGCTATTGCAGAGTATTCCCAAGAGGAATACTTGTCAAACTTAAGCAATACGCAAGAGGTAACCCAAGAGGTATACTAAAGCTATTGCAAAATATTCCCATAAGAAATATTTGCCAAACTCTATCAATATGCAAGAGGTAACCCAATAGGTATACCGAAGCTGTTGCAGAGTATCCCCAAGAGGAATACTTGTCAAACTCTAGCAATATGCAAGAGGTAACCTAAGAGGTATACCGAAGCTATTGCAGAGTATTCCCAAGAGGAATACTTGTCAAACTTAAGCAATACGCAAGAGGTAGCCCAAGAGGTATACCGAAGCTATTGCAAAATATTCCCATAAGAAATATTTGCCAAACTCTAGCAATATGCCATAGGTAACCCAAGGGGTATGTCGAAGTTGTCGCAAAGTATTGCCTACATTCAAGCAGTACACAAAAAGGTATTGGGGAAAATTCTACAAGGAAATAAGTGCACATATTTTGGCACTAAAGAGTCACACCTAGATGACCGAAAGGCAGCTAAAAAATCCAAAGACATAACCTGCTTAAAAGTTAAATAGAGTAATGACACATAGATGGGCATGACAACCCACAAAATACTGAGTACAAATTGTTCATAAGCAACAAAGCCCCAAATCAACAGGCACGCAGGCCTGATAAAAGTACATTAGACATAAAGTAATTTGCACCCAGGTCACTACATCAAAAGAGGATCATGAAACAAACCAACCACAAAGATCATTGCTCCGCAACCAAGGCAAGGAGCTCCACAGGCTTAGCATCAGAGTGACCAGCAACAGAGGCGACATAGTTGAGCTCCGCATCGGCAAAACGAGTACATGCATCATCAACAAGGGCTGAAGCCTGATCGGTATACTCCGGATAACTACTATGCTCAAGCTTGCCCTGTTCGGATAACTCAGTCAACAATTTACACCTCTCCTCAAGTTTGCAAGCAAGAACAACATCACCAACAAACGTGCTCAACTCTTTGCTGGGAATAACCTGCCTGCAGACATGTGTAATGACCTGGGTAATTACATCAGAATAATCTGCTTTTAAACCATCAAACCTCTTCTTCTGATCTGCTAATGCTTTCGCTTCCTGACGGAGAGCCTTGTTCTCTTCTTCTAAATCAGCAATCCTCTTCTCGTCAAGCTTCTGTTTCCCTTGCATGCTGAGAATCTCACTCTTGGCTGATTTCACCTCCTCTTCCCAAGATGTGTTCAATAACAATTGCTCCTGGAGCTTCTGCACAGTGTCTTTAGAAGATGCATTGACATCCCTAAGCTTTTCCACCTCCTTCTCTAGGCACACAACATCTCCAAATTTCTACTTCAAGCGGGACAGGACGAGGTGGTTATAAATAGCAGAATGATAGCAATGAGCAGTATAAACATCGATAAGCTTAGAGGTATCTACGAAAGCATCTTCGAACTCATAAGGAATCATTTCATCAAACACATCGAAACAAGCTTCCAAAGAAGGGATATCAGGAATATCACCTATAGAGGCACAAAGATATATTTGAGAACAAAGCATAGTTCAAATAAAAAATGCTAATAAAAAGCGTACCCGAGAGAACATTGTCGCCAGAACCTTCAACTAGAGCTTCGTCATCAGTATCTTCATCTCGAAGAGCAAATCTAGCTTTCTTCAAGGGAGAACCAGAAACAACCTCTTTCATTTTCCTGGCAGCCTTCTGATGCCTAGACGCCCTAATAGGAATACTCTTGGACACATCAGGCTCTGCATCAACATCAATAGGCACGTGCTCCGAAGCAACCTTAGCGCTGTGTTGAACCTTGGGAGCATTAGACTCAGCTACTTTCTCCGGTTTACTGTCCACCTCCATAAAACCAGAACAAGAAGGAGAACCAAGCTCCTTAACCACAGTGCTAGCACAAACAGCTTCAGTCATCTGTTTCACCCCAAAGGACTTGATAACATTTCGCAAAGACATCTCTGTAAGAGTAAGCAAGGTCAGAAAAATAAAACAAAAGGGTCAAATAAAAATAAGACCTATGGGCATGCAAAACCTACCCCTTTCCCCACAAAAGTACACAGGAATAGCTTCACCTATTTCCCACGAAGGTGCTATGCCGAGCTTAAAAAGGAGGGAATCTAGAAGAGTTGAAGGTATTATAGGATGACGACAAATTCTACCGTAGCGAGGATCATTTTTAGCATCCTCGGGAATAGGATCACTATATTGTTTGGGAACAGTAGCCCACCTGCTATCAACAGCATTGGGAAATTTTTCCGAAAAGAAAAAATATTTCTTGATATAGACAAAGGAATTTTTCCAATTCCTTACATCAAGAGTGGAAGAAGAAAAACACATGGGAGTATCAATCACACTACCCCTCTTTTTATGACGCTTGGAAATTGTAACCCAATTCCCAGCATCACCATAGCGAAATAAGTCAATAGAAGGTTGGCCGCCATATGCTTTGCACATATATTCAAAAGCCAAGATCTTTTTGATGGCAAGAGGGTGAACAATCGAAACATGGACTTTAAAGTAATCAAGAACGCTAAGGAAGAATGATGAAATGGGGATCCTAAGGTTGCATTCTGTAAATGATTGCGTGTACAATCCGATGTAATCCGCCGGAAAATCCAGCATGAACTTCCCGGATTCCGGCAAAATTATGTCGTCTCCTTTAAGACCTAGGGTTTTACAGAGGCGTTCATAGCGTTCGGGGGTCACAACACTAGAGATAGATCGAAGCCCTACTTTAGCCATAAAAAAATAACAGAAAAAGATAGCAAGTTGGGAGCAGTACCTTTTTGAGAATTAAAGAAGATGATCGGATGATGAAGAGAAGCAAAAGAAAAAAGAAAGGAAAAAATGAAAGAGAAAAATCAAAGTTCAACCCTTTATTACTGTAAAGACCCGTCCTAATCCATAAGAACGAATACAATAACATATGATTACATTGCGAGGTATTTGACCTCTATATGAAACATTTTACAAACATTGTATTCGTTTTAAAAGACAAACTTTCATTACATCGAAAGTTGACAGGCATGCATACCATTTCATAATATCCAACTATAAATGATCTAATCTGTCATTTACTTGATCATAATCTTTACTGAACTCAATGACTTGAATGCAACGTCTTTTGAAATATGCCATGCATGACTCCAAGTAATATCTTTAAATTGAGCAAATGACAGCGGAAGATTTCTTTCAATCCTGAGAATAAACATGCTTTAAAGTGTCAACCAAAAGGTTGGTGAGTTCATTAGTTTATCATAATCGATCATTTCCATAATTTTAATAGACCACAATATTTTCATATTTATAAACAGAACCTCTTGTCTGCATAAAGATAAAATCATTTATATGAATTGAACACCTGGTAACCGACATTAACTTTAATGCATAGAATATCCCCAAACAGGACCTCTCGTCTTTATAATATAATCTCGAAGTACTAAAGCCATCCATAACCTAAATGGGGGTTGTTACTTGTTAGGCCCAATAGATCTATCTTTAAGATTCGCGTCAATTAGGAACAGAACCTCTCATCTGCTTAATTCTTAGGTTACCAAGTTAAAAGGGGTGATATTCGGTTTAATAATCCAACCATAGAATGTAGTTTCGATTACTTGTGTCTATTTTGTAAAACATTTATAATTCAGCGCATGTATTCTCAGTCTCAAAAATATATATTGCAAAAGCATTTAAAAATGGAGTAATGAAACTAACAAAACTGTATTTCGTAGCAATAATGCATATGACGGCACTGAACAAGTGCAAGGTTGGCCTTGGATTCACGAACCTATATTAAATATATATATATATATATATATTTATATAATGGTCAATATCTGTCTAACAATTTAGGTCAAGTCTTAGTGTATCACAATCCTAATGCTCGAGATCGATATGCAAAAGTCAACAAGAGTCAATTTGACCCAAAATGATCTACAAAATTTATACTTGTTTATTATATAACTTAAATATAGTCGTTATATATATTTACAGATATTTATCAGATTTTATTAAAGTAAATACTAAAAGTCATTTGTTAATAAGAATTTTATATTTAAAATTTATATATGATAAAAATATACTTTTTATATATTTTAAAACTCATAAAGTTCAATTAATATCATAAAAATATAGTGGTATGTAATATTAATGTAATTATATCACGTGTGGTAAAAATATCTTTGTATCACATATTTATTTGATAAAATAATATTGATAATTATAATAATAATTAAAAGTTGTATTATTTTGTAATAATAATAATTATTATTGTTCTACTAATAAAAATAACAATATTTATATTTACTAAGAATGATAATAATAATAATCTTGATAATAAATAATAATCTTTTGTAGTAATACAAAGGTTATAACAATAATATTTCTTATAAAAATTTTATATTCATGTTAATGATAATAATAATGATAATAATATTGTTGTTATAAATAATATTAATAAAATGATAATCTTAATAAAAATGATGGTTTTAATACTTTTAATATTAATAATGACGATAAAAATAATAAAATGATAGTTTTGATAAAAATATTAATTATTTTAATAATAATAATAATAATAATAATAATAATAATAATAATAATAATAATAATAATAATATTGATTATTAGATAATAATAACGATAATAATGACGATAACGATAACGATAACGATAACGATAATTATTTTAACAATGATGCTTTAAAATTATAGATAATTCAATTGACTCTAACTTTTAATCCGTACATTGAAACCATACACTTTCTAAACGAAAAGTTATTAATTTTTCGCCAGCTTTCCAACGACATGCATATCATATACCTTATCTCAATCGCAAATGTATTAAATTCATAAATCATCAAAACTATCTAATGACAAAAATAAGCATACAAGCATGCATAATCATATATACTCGAGCACTAGTCAGGGATATACTATTAATATATAAAAGTTAAGTTATGAGTGCTTACGTATCAATATTGAGATTCAATATTGCAGGAAAGTTGTGACGCCCCGTACAAAACCATTGTGTACGAATCATCAACAACAGGATCATTACAAGGTTAAGTACTATATACTGTAATTAAAGAAGTTGCATTCACGATAAAAAGGTGATGTCGTAACCGACATCAAATGTTTTACATTTCAAAAGCATGCTTCACTAAGTAGAAGCAAATAATAAGTGTATGTGACCACAATGGTCGTTACAAGTCATAGTTCAAAAGTACGAATGTTTGAATGCAAAATAAAGTAGTTCATGCGTTGACAACTCTAAGCAGCGGGTGTCTACAGCACGGCTAGTACACAGCGGAAGCTAACCTCAAGCACCTGAGAAAAACATGCTTAAAAACGTCAACACAAAGGTTGGTGAGCTATAGTTTAAGTATAACAGTATGTAAGGTAGGCCACGAGATTTCAGTGCTACAAAGAGAGTTTCAAAACAGTATGATAAAGTATATGTTAACCGTGGGCACTTGGTAACTAACTTAACGTTTATACCCCCTGAAAGTACACTTGGCAAGTGCGTATGTCTACGAATTATTAAACACTCATTAAATGCTAGCGCTACTAGCCCGAGTGGGGATGTCAAACCCTATGGATCCATATCTAAGATTCGCGTTCATGGTTCAAAAACCAATGATTAAACGTTACCGAGCTAAAGAGAATGTTTATGCCGTTGTATAACCCACACATATATAAGTTTAAGTACTCGTGCCTAGTATGTAAAACATAAAATCCGCATGTATTCTCAGTTCCCAAAATAAGTTAAAGTAAAAAGGGAATGCTATAACTCACAATGATATGTAGCGGTAAAGTAGTAGTCGGGAAAGGTGTGCAAGTAAACGGTCTGAAGTCCTCAACCTAAGTCAAATAGTACTAAGTCAGTAAATCGTCTTAATAGGTTTAAAAGTATGTAATTAAGGTCTTAAGGGTCATCATCATTCATCATTAAACAAAAGGCGTAAAGTAGGTTTCGTTTATGAAAGTAGTTTAAAACAAAGTCTGAATTCAGTCAGTCACCACGGCCTCTACCCTTACTGAATGAAGGTGAGACCAGTGGCCATGGCTCCGTCTATGAGTCCCTTAAGTGTGGTGAAATTTACAGAAGCAAACTCGTCTTGGTTTAACCGTGGCGACGGTCTAAGTGCGAGTAGGTCAAAAATTTCTGCACAACGTTAAAGGACATAGTGACGATCGGAGGGCCATAAATCCTAAATTGTAACTCGGATTAAGACGAGTCCTATATGAAAATTTATCTACTCAAAAAGTGTATGTGACCACAATGGTCGTTACAAGTCATAGTTCAAAAGTACGAATGTTTGAATGCAAAATAAAGTAGTTCATGCGATGACAACTCTAAGCAGCGGGTGTCTACAGCACGACTAGTACACAGCGGAAGCTAACCTCAAGCACCTGAGAAAAACATGCTTAAAAACATCAACACAAAGGTTGGTGAGCTATAGTTTAAGTATAACAGTATGTAAGGTAGGCCACGAGATTTCAGTGCTACAAAGAGCGTTTCAAAACAGTATGATAAAGTATATGTTAACCGTGGGCACTTGGTAACTAACTTAACGTTTATACCCCCTGAAAGTACACTTGGCAAGTGCGTATGTCTACGAAGTATTAAACACTCGTTAAACGCTAGTGCTACTAGCCCGAGTGGGGATGTAAAACCCTATGGATCCATATCTAAGATTCGCGTTCATGGTTCAAAAACCAATGATTAAACGTTACCGAGCTAAAGGGAATGTTTATGCCGTTGTATAACCCACACATATATAAGTTTAAGTACTCGTGCCTAGTATGTAAAACATAAAATCCGCATGTATTCTCAGTTCCCAAAATAAGTTAAAGTAAAAAGGGAATGCTATAACTCACAATGATATGTAGCGGTAAAGTAGTAGTCGGGAAAGGTGTGCAAGTAAACGGTCTGAAGTCCTCAACCTAAGTCAAATAGTACTAAGTCAGTAAATCGTCTTAATAGGTTTAAAAGTATGTAATTAAGGTCTTAAGGGTCATCACCATTCATCATTAAACAAAAGGCGTAAAGTAGGTTTCGTTTATGAAAGTAGTTTAAAACAAAGTCTGACTTCAGTCAGTCACCACGGCCTCTACCCTTACTGAATTAAGGTGAGACCAGTGGCCATGGCTCCTTCTATGAGTCCCTTAAGTGTGGTGAAATTTACATAAGCAAACTCGTCTTGGTTTGACCGTGGCGACGGTCTAAGTGCGAGTAGGTCAAAAATTTCTGCACAACGTTAAAGGACATAGTGACGATCGGAGGGCCATAAATCCTAAACTGTAACTCGGATTAAGACGAGTCCTATATGAAAAGTTATCTACTCAAAACGTTCTATCTAAAAATCATGGTTAGAATAGCCCAGGTCTGCTGGTCTGTTACAGAAACAGCAGGTCAGTAGGTTTTGGACAGAAACAGTAAGTTTAACAGGGTTCCGGTGGTCTTGGTGCTTGATGTTCATCGTGTTTCTCATCCTTGATGCATATAGCTTCAAGTGTACAACTCATTGATGTATCTACATCATCTTAACCAAGTCTTGACCATCATAACCCTAGTGCAAGTCTAAGACATGAAGCACAACTCACTTAAGAGTTGCATGTAGTTTGATGAACCAAAGTTACATCAAAGTCTTAGGTTTGACACTTACATGAACTATAAGACTTATAATAAGTTACAAACTTGAAAATAAACTAAATAATCAAGATCTTAAGATGTAGAACATAGTTCTTTAGTTAGATCTTGAAGATCCAAGACCCAAAAGTCTAGATCAAGCATAAGTATACAAAGTTATAATTAAAAAGTTTCCTTTATATGTTCTTGAACTTTAAAGTTAACTTTAAGTTCAAGATTAATGAGATCAAAGTTAACTTGTAACATTTGACCAACAAGAACATAAATAATGAAATTAAAGTGCATAAAATGAAGAAGTAAACTTAAATAAACAAGAAAAGGTTCATGGTTGTTCATACTTTAAAGATTCAAACCAAAGTTTGATCTTTAGAAAGTAAACTTTAAAGTTTACTTCATGAGCTTCAAGTATGTCTTTAATCAACGCATGGAACTTGTAACTTTTGAAACAATTGAAGTAGAATCATAAACCAGTGAGTTTATGTTCTTGTGTTCTTGAGCTTACAAGATAATAGAAGAACCAAAACTAGAAAGTTAGGTTCTTGAAAGCTAGTAAGTAACTACAACAACAAGATGAAACAAGTAACAACAACAAACAAGAAATCAAACAAGCAAGTAACAAAAGATGATGATGATGATGATTAAGTGTGTATATAATCCGGTTTTAGCAAGAAAAAAGAGAAAGGAAAGAAGTCTTGTAACTTACAAAGTTTAGAGAGAAAAGAGAGAAATTTGAAAGTGAGTTTGAAGTGTGTGTTTTGAGAATGAGGAGTAAATGAAAGATGCTAGTGAACAAGTAGTAAAAAAAAAATGAAAAACTCTCCCCATTCACTCCTCATTGCCGATGGTTTGGAGGGGTTCCAAGGGGGAGGGATAAGTCCACTAGGTTTATACATGTAAAGCTTATAAAAGGTGGTTACTAGATGGTTGTTTATGGGGATTACATGTTAACTAGATTCCATGCAAGTTAACTAACTAGTTACAAATTAAAGTGATACTTACACTTTGAAAGAGTGGGCTAACTAAGCCCACTTAAAGGTAGGGTGGGCTTACAACTCTTAATTCATGAGTCCATTAACTAATCAAAACCCAAGTTCAATTAATTAACAATTAAACCCAATTAAAGCCCAAGTAGCTAACTAATAGCCTTAGTTAATTAAAATGATTAATAAAATTAATCATGAATGTAAAGAATATCTAGAAATATTATTCGTGAAGTTTCGTGTGTCACAAAGATGTTTCGGGCACTTAAAAGTCAAGTACGGGCAATCATGGCAACATGTAAATGTAATCACATACATTCGTTTAATCACACGTATCAATAATAACAATTATTAATAAATAAACGTTGAAAATTCCAGGGTCGTTACTGTAGTGACCCGAACTTTTCCATGTTTATATATATTAATTGAGATTGATATTTACATGATTAAATGTTTCCAACATGTTAAGCAATCAAACTTGTTAAGACTTGATTAATTGAAATATGTTTCATATAGACAATTGACCACCCAAGTTGACCGGTGATTCACGATCGTTAAAACTTGTAAAAACTATATGATGACATATATATGGATATATATATATATATATATATATATATATGTATATATATATATATATATATATATATATATATATATATATATATATATATATAGTTAACATGATACTATGATAAGTAAACATATCATTAAGTATATTAACAATGAACTACATATGTAAAAACAAGACTACTAACTTAATGATTTTTAAACGAGACATATATGTAACGATTATCGTTGTAAAGACATTTAATGTATATATATCATATTAAGAGATATTCATACATGATAATATCATGATAATATAATAATTTAAAATCTCATTTGATATTATAAACATTGGGGTAACAACATTTAACAAGATCGTTAACCTAAAGGTTTCAAAACAACACTTACATGTAACGACTAACGATGACTTAACGACTCAGTTAAAATGTATATACATGTAGTGTTTTAATATGTATTTATACACTTTTGAAAGACTTCAATACACTTATCAAAATACTTCTACTTAAAAAAAAATGCTTACAATTACATCCTCGTTCAGTTTCATCAACAATTCTACTCGTATGCACCCGTATTCGTACTCGTACAATACACAGCTTTTAGATGTATGTACTATTGGTATATACACTCCAATTATCAGCTCTTAGCAGCCCATGTGAGTCACCTAACACATGTGGGAACCATCATTTGGCAACTAGCATGAAATATCTCATAAAATTACAAAAATATGAGTAATCATTCATGACTTATTTACATGAAAACAAAATTACATATCCTTTATATCTAATCCATACACCAACGACCAAAAACACCTACAAACACTTTCATTCTTCAATTTTCTTCATCTAATTGATCTCTCTCAAGTTCTATCTTCAAGTTCTAAGTGTTCTTCATAAATTCTACAAGTTCTAGTTACATAAAATCAAGAATACTTTCAAGTTTGCTAGCTCACTTCCAATCTTGTAAGGTGATCATCCAACCTCAAGAAATCTTTGTTTCTTACAGTAGGTTATCATTCTAATACAAGGTAATAATCATATTCAAACTTTGGTTCAATTTCTATAACTATAACAATCTTATTTCAAGTGATGATCTTACTTGAATTTGTTTTCGTGTCATGATTCTGCTTCAAGAACTTCGAGCCATCCAAGGATCCGTTGAAGCTAGATCCATTTTTCACTTTTCCAGTAGGTTTATCCAAGGAACTTAAGGTAGTAATGATGTTCATAACATCATTCGATTCATACATATAAAGCTATCTTATTCGAAGGTTTAAACTTGTAATCACTAGAACATAGTTTAGTTAATTCTAAACTTGTTCGCAAACAAAAGTTAATCCTTCTAACTTGACTTTTAAAATCAACTAAACACATGTTATATATCTATATGATATGCTAACTTAATGATTTAAAACCTGGAAACACGAAAAACACCGTAAAACCGGATTTACGCCGTCGTAGTAACACCGCGGGCTGTTTTGGGTTAGTTAATTAAAAACTATGATAAACTTTGATTTAAAAGTTTTTATTCTGAGAAAATTATTTTTATTATGAACATGAAACTATATCCAAAAATTATGGTTAAACTCAAAGTGGAAGTATGTTTTCTAAAATGGTCATCTAGACGTCGTTCTTTCGACTGAAATGACTACCTTTACAAAAACGACTTGTAACTTATTTTTCCGACTATAAACCTATACTTTTCTGTTTTGATTCATAAAATAGAGTTCAATATGAAACCATAGCAATTTGATTCACTCAAAACGGATTTAAAATGAAGAAGTTATGGGTAAAACAAGATTGGATAATTTTTCTCATTTTAGCTACGTGAAAATTGGTAACAAATCTATTCCAACCATAACTTAATCAACTTGTATTGTATATTATGTAATCTTGAGATACCATAGACACGTATACAATGTTTCGACCTATCATGTCGACACATCTATATATATTTCGGAACAACCATAGACACTCTATATGTGAATGTTGGAGTTAGCTATACAGGGTTGAGGTTGATTCCAAAATATATATAGTTTGAGTTGTGATCAATACTGAGATACGTATACAATGGGTCGTGGATTGATTCAAGATAATATTTATCGATTTATTTATGTACATCTAACTGTGGACAACTAGTTGTAGGTTACTAACGAGGACAGCTGACTTAATAAACTTAAAACATCAAAATATATTAAAAGTGTTGTAAATATATTTTGAACATACTTTGATATATATGTATATATTGTTATAGGTTCGTGAATCAACCAGTGGCCAAGTCTTACTTCCCGACGAAGTAAAAATCTGTGAAAGTGAGTTATAGTCCCACTTTTAAAATTTAATATTTTTGGGATGAGAATACATGCAGGTTTTATAAATGATTTACAAAATAGACACAAGTACGTGAAACTACATTCTATGATTGAATTATCGAAATCGAATATGCCCCTTTTTATTAAGTCTGGTAATCTAAGAATTAGGGAACAGACACCCTAATTGACGCGAATCCTAAAGATAGATCTATTGGGCCTAACAAACCCCATCCAAAGAACCGGATGCTTTAGTACTTCGAAATTTATATCATATCCGAAGGGTGTCCCGGAATGATGGGGATATTCTTATATATGCATCTTGTTAATGTCGGTTACCAGGTGTTCACCATATGAATGATTTTTATCTCTATGTATGGGATGTGTATTGAAATATGAAGTCTTGTGGTCTATTATTATGATTTGATATATATAGGTTAAACCTATAACTCACCAACATTTTTGTTGACGTTTTAAACATGTTTATTCTCAGGTGATTATTAAGAGCTTCCGCTGTCGCATACTTAAATAAGGACGAGATTTGGAGTCCATGCTTGTATGATATTGTGTAAAAACTGCATTCAAGAAACTTATTTTATTGTAACATATTTGTATTGTAAACCATTATGTAATGGTCGAGTGTTAACAGGATATTTTAGATTATCATTATTTGATAATCTACGTAAAGCTTTTTAAACCTTTATTGATGAAATAAAGGTTATGGTTTGTTTTAAAATGAATGCAGTCTTTGAAAAACGTCTCATATAGAGGTCAAAACCTCGCAACGAAATCAATTAATATGGAACGTTTTTAATCAATAAGAACGGGACATTTCAGTTGGTATCAGAGCGTTGGTCTTAGAGAACCAGAATTTTGCATTAGTGTGTCTTATCGAGTTTGTTAGGATGCATTAGTGAGTCTGGACTTCGACCGTGTTTACTTGAAAAATGATTGCTTAACAAATTTTGTTGGAAACTATATATTTTTAACATGTGAATATTATGTGATATATTAATCTCTTAACGCGTTTGATATTATGTGATAGATGTCTACCTCTAGAACAAGTCCCATTGACTCACCTAATAATAATGAAGAGTCAAATGTAAATTGGAATGATTCGTGGACTGATTCACAAGTTCCCGAAGAGGAACCGGAAGAAGAGTCGGAACCGGAAGAGGAATCGGAACCGGAAGAGGAATCGGAACCAGAAGAAGAATCGGAACCGGATGAAGAAATTGAACCGGTGGGGGAAATAATAAAACGGTTAAGTAAAAGAAAATCCTCAACCAACCGACCAAGGTTAATTATGGTCAATGGTGTTTCCGCCAAGGAAGCAAAATATTGGGAGGATTACCAATTCTCCGATGAATCGGATTCCGACGAGAATTCCGATGATGTTATAGAAATTACCCCAACTGAATTTAAAAAGGCAAAAGAAAATAATAAGGGAAAGGGTATAAAAATAGAGAAATCTAATTCCAACCCCGATGAACTTTATATGTATCGTCAACCCCCGAAGTTCTTAAGTTGTAACAATGACCCGGGAACCTCTAAACCACCAGGTTTTTCTAAACCAATGTGGAAAACGACGGCTCGTATTAGGGGAACATCATATATCCCTAGAAACTTGGCAAAACGAACCAATACCGAAGAAGAAGAAACGAGCGAGTCGGAATAAGATAGTTGTATTCGTGTGGTGTAATATATGTAATATAGTGTGCTTATGCTTTATGATATATGTAAAAATTGCTTGTATTAATAAGTATTTTTTTTATGAATCTAACTCTTGTCTATTTTACAGTTTAAAAACACAAAATGGATAGACAACCCAATATTTTAAGAGACCTACCCGGAGACATGATTGATGAAATCTTGTCTAGAGTCGGTCAGAATTCCTCGGCACAACTATTTAAGGCGAGATCAGTTTGTAAGACATTCGAAGAACGTTCCAAGAATGTCTTGGTTTATAAGAGACTTTCGTTTGAAAGACGGGGGATATCACATTGGGAAACCCATAAGTTACGATGTGTTTACTTTGACGCATATATTGCGGGGAACCCAAATGCTATTTTACGCAATGGGTTAAGAAATTATTTTGAGTCAATATATCCGAATATTGGACTTCGTGATTTAGAAAAAATGGCTAACATGCAATATAAAGAAGCATGTTATGCTTACGGATTAGTAATGTTCGCTTCTCACCAAAGTGAGAACAAGAACATCGGGCTACAACTATTAAACAAAACGTTTCCACAAGTGACGGAGTCGGTAATTAGGGTAAGAAATGAGGTTTTTAGATTGTTACGGGACTGTTGGACATTACGTAACCCTCGTCCCTTTGATGACGTTACAACACGCTGTCTTATCAACGGCCATAACGGTTATGTTCCACAAGACCAAGGATGGGAAGTAATCCTAGTAAAACCAGAATGCATGACTTGTTTTTGGACGTATGAATTACGTGTCTTTATTGCCTTTGCTGAACGACTTGTGTACTAGCTAGAATTATCTTCACAACTATCTTGTATCAAAGTTATTGTGTGCTATATTTCATGCTTTATGTAAAATAAGCAGTATTGTAAGTTTGTAAAATATTGTGTAAAAGTTTGAACGCGAAATATTATTATAATCAGTTTTTCATATAGAATTGTAGTAGTTGAATTGTATATTAGCTACTAAGTATGAACTTAACGGGTAGGTACTACCCGAATTTAAACTTATAAAACGCTAATATGAAGAAAAAGCTTTTATAAATGAGTTCATATTATGCTACGAAATACTATTAACTACTCTTAATATTCTGTATGATTAACTTGTTCCATTTGACTATTTTGAAGGAAATGGCACCGACTACTCGACACACCGTGAATATGAATGAAGAGGAATTCCGTACTTTTCTAGCTTCAAACATAGCCGCAGTACAGGCTGCGCTACATACCAACAATAACCTTGGATCTAGCAGTACAGGAAATCGTGTAGGATGCACCTACAAAGAATTCACTGCCTGCAAACCTTTGGAATTTGATGGAACCGAAGGACCGATCGGATTGAAACGGTGGACCGAGAAGGTCGAATCGGTGTTTGCCATAAGTAAGTGTACTGAAGAGGACAAAGTGAAGTACGCTACGCATACCTTCACAGGTTCTGCGTTAACATGGTGGAATACCTATCTAGAGCAAGTGGGACAAGATGATGCTTACGCACTACCGTGGTCAGCATTCAAGCACTTGATGAACGAGAAGTACCGTCCCAGAACCGAGGTCAATAAGCTCAAGACAGAACTTAGAGGGTTACGAACCCAAGATTTGATATTACCACGTACGAAAGACGATTCACAGAATTGTGCCTATTGTGTCCGGGAGCATTCGAAGATGAGGAAGAGAAGATCGACGCGTTTGTGAAAGGATTACCGGAAAGAATCCAAGAAGATATAAGTTCACACGAGCCCGCCTCCATACAACAGGCATGTAGAATCGCTCACAAACTAGTGAACCAGATTGAAGAAAGAATTAATGAACAGACTGCTGAAGAGGCCAATGTGAAGCAAGTCAAAAGAAAGTGGGAGGAAAACGGTGATAAGAATCACCAATACAACAACAACGGCAATTACAACAATAATTGCAACAATTATCCCAACAATCGCAACATCAATCGCAACCACAACAAACGGCCCAACAACAACAACAACAACAATAGCAACTACAACAATCATCCCAACAACAATAATAACCGCAACAACAACAACAATCAGAAGCAGCTATGCCAAAGGTGTGAAAAGTATCACTCGGGGTTCTGCACCAAATTTTGCAACAAGTGTAAAAGAAATGGTCATAGCGCGGCGAAGTGTGAGGTCTACGGACCAGGGGTTAATAGAACGAAAGGAACAAATGGTGTCGGAATGAGTAATGGCGGAGCAAGTAGTGTCGGAGCAAGTTATGCCAATGTAGTTTGTTATAAATGTGGAAAACCGGGTCACATTATTAGAAATTGCCCGAACCAGGAGAACACGAATGGACAAGGCCGCGGAAGAGTTTTCAATATTAATGCGGCAGAGGCACAGGAAGACCCGGAGCTTGTTACGGGTACGTTTCTTGTTGACAATAAATCTACTTACGTTTTATTTGATTCGGGTGCGGATAGAAGCTATATGAGTAGAGATTTTTGTGCTAAATTAAGTTGTCCATTGATGCCTTTGGATAGTAAATTTTTACTCGAATTAGCAAATGGTAAATTAATTTCAGCAGATAATATATGTCGGAATCGAGAAATTAAACTGGTTAGCGAAACATTTAAGATTGATTTGATACCAGTAGAGTTAGGGAGTTTTGATGTGATAATCGGTATGGACTGGTTGAAAGAAGTGAAAGCAGAGATCGTTTGTTACAAAAATGCAATTCGCATTATACGAGAAAAAGGAAAACCCTTAATGGTGTACGGAGAAAAGGGCAACACGAAGCTACATCTTATTAGTAGTTTGAAGGCACAAAAACTAATAAGAAAAGGTTTCTATACTGTTCTAGCACACGTCGAGAAAGTACAAACTGAAGAAAAGAGCATCAATGATGTTCCCATTGCAAAAGAATTTCCCGATGTATTTCCGAAAGAATTACCGAGATTACCCCCACATCGATCCGTTGAATTTCAAATAGATCTTGTACCAGGAGCTGCACCAATAGCTCGTGCTCCTTACAGACTCGCACCCAGCGAGATGAAAGAACTGCAAAGCCAATTACAAGAACTTTTAGAGCGTGGTTTCATTCGACCAAGCACATCACCGTGGGGAGCTCCTGTTTTGTTTGTCAAGAAGAAAGATGGTACATTCAGGTTGTGTATCGACTACCGAGAGTTGAACAAACTTACCATCAAGAACCGCTACCCACTACCGAGAATCGACGACTTATTTGATCAACTACAAGGCTCGTCTGTTTATTCAAAGATTGACTTACGTTCCGGGTATCATCAAATGCGGGTGAAAGAAGATGATATTCCAAAGACTGCTTTCAGAACACGTTACGGTCATTACGAGTTTATGGTCATGCCGTTTGGTTTAACTAATGCACCAGCTGTGTTCATGGACCTTATGAACAGAGTGTGTGGACCATACCTTGACAAGTTTGTCATTGTTTTCATTGATGACATACTTATTTACTCAAAGAATGACCAAGAACACGGTGAACATTTGAGAAAGGTGTTAGAAGTATTGAGGAAAGAAGAATTGTACGCTAAGTTTTCAAAGTGTGCATTTTGGTTGGAAGAAGTTCAATTCCTCGGTCACATAGTGAACAAAGAAGGTATTAAGGTGGATCCGGCAAAGATAGAAACTGTTGAAAAGTGGGAAACCCCGAAAACTCCGAAACACATACGCCAGTTTTTAGGACTAGCTGGTTACTACAGAAGGTTCATCCAATACTTTTCCAGAATAGCAAAACCCTTGACTGCATTAACGCATAAAGGGAAGAAATTTGAATGGAATGATGAATAAGAGAAAGCGTTTCAGTTATTGAAGAAAAAGCTAACTACGGCACCTATATTGTCATTTCCTGAAGGGAATGATGATTTTGTGATTTATTGTGATGCATCAAAGCAAGGTCTCGGTTGTGTATTAATGCAACGAACGAAGGTGATTGCTTATGCGTCTAGACAATTGAAGATTCACGAACAAAATTATACGACGCATGATTTGGAATTAGGCGCGGTTGTTTTTGCATTAAAGACTTGGAGGCACTACTTATATGGGGTCAAAAGTATTATATATACCGACCACAAAAGTCTTCAACACATATTTAATCAGAAACAACTGAATATGAGGCAGCGTAGGTGGATTGAATTATTGAATGATTACGACTTTGAGATTCGTTACCACCCGGGGAAGGCAAATGTGGTAGCCGATGCCTTGAGCAGGAAGGATAGAGAACCCATTCGAGTAAAATCTATGAATATAATGATTCATAATAACCTTACTACTCAAATAAAGGAGGCGCAACAAGGAGTTTTAAAAGAGGGAAATTTAAAGGATGAAATACCCAAAGGATCGGAGAAACATCTTAATATTCGGGAAGACGGAACCCGGTATAGGGCTGAAAGGATTTGGGTACCAAAATTTGGAGATATGAGAGAAATGGTACTTAGAGAAGCTCATAAAACCAGATACTCAATACATCCTGGAACGGGGAAGATGTACAAGGATCTCAGGAAATATTTTTGGTGGCCGGGTATGAAAGCCGATGTTGCTAAATACGTAGGAGAATGTTTGACGTGTTCTAAGGTCAAAGCTGAGCATCAGAAACCATCAGGTCTACTTCAACAACCTGAAATCCCAGAATGGAAATGGGAAAACATTACCATGGATTTCATCACTAAATTGCCAAGGACTGCAAGTGGTTTTGATACTATTTGGGTAATAGTTGATCGTCTCACCAAATCAGCACACTTCCTGCCAATAAGAGAAGATGACAAGATGGAGAAGTTAGCACGACTGTATTTGAAGGAAGTCGTATCCAGACATGGAATACCAATCTCTATTATCTCTGATAGGGATGGCAGATTTATTTCAAGATTCTGGCAGACATTACAGCAAGCATTAGGAACTCGTCTAGACATGAGTACTGCCTATCATCCACAAACTGATGGGCAGAGCGAAAGGACGATACAAACGCTTGAAGACATGCTACGAGCATGTGTTATTGATTTCGGAAACAGTTGGGATTGACATCTACCGTTAGCAGAATTTTCCTACAACAACAGCTACCATTCAAACATTGAGATGGCGCCGTTTGAAGCACTTTATGGTAGAAAGTGCAGGTCTCCGATTTGTTGGAGTGAAGTGGGGGATAGACAGATTACGGGTCCGGATATTATACAAGAAACTACCGAGAAGATCATCCAAATTCAACAACGGTTGAAAACCGCCCAAAGTCGACAAAAGAGCTACGCTGACATTAAAAGAAAAGATATAGAATTTGAAATTGGAGAGATGGTCATGCTTAAAGTTGCACCTTAGAAAGGCGTTGTTCGATTTGGTAAACGAGGGAAATTAAATCCAAGGTATATTGGACCATTCAAGATTATTGATCGTGTCGGACCAGTAGCTTACCGACTTGAGTTACCTTAACAACTCGCGGAAGTACATAACACTTTCCACGTCTCGAATTTGAAGAAATGTTTTGCTAAAGAAGATCTCACTATTCCGTTAGATGAAATCCAAATCAACGAAAAACTTCAATTCATCGAAGAACCCGTCGAAATAATGGATCGTGAGGTTAAAAGACTTAAGCAAAACAAGATACCAATTGTTAAGGTTCGATGGAATGCTCGTAGAGGACCCGAGTTCACCTGGGAGCGTGAAGATCAGATGAAGAAGAAATACCCGCATCTATTTCCAGAAGATTCGTCAACACCTTCAACAGCTTAAAATTTCAGGACGAAATTTATTTAACGGGTAGGTACTGTAGTGACCCGAACTTTTCCATGTTTATATATATTAATTGAGATTGATATTTACATGATTAAATGTTTCCAACATGTTAAGCAATCAAACTTGTTAAGACTTGATTAATTGAAATATGTTTCATATAGACAATTGACCACCCAAGTTGACCGGTGATTCACGAACGTTAAAACTTGTAAAAACTATATGATGACATATATATGGATATATATATATATATATAT
This sequence comes from Rutidosis leptorrhynchoides, assembly GCF_046630445.1. Lineage (NCBI taxonomy): Eukaryota > Viridiplantae > Streptophyta > Magnoliopsida > Asterales > Asteraceae > Rutidosis > Rutidosis leptorrhynchoides. The sequence continues at coordinate 246,373,789 of NC_092338.1, read as the reverse complement.
AGTTAACATGATACTATGATAAGTAAACATATCATTAAGTATATTAACAATGAACTACATATGTAAAAACAAGACTACTAACTTAATGATTTTTAAACGAGACATATATGTAACGATAATCGTTGTAAAGACATTTAATGTATATATATCATATTAAGAGATATTCATACATGATAATATCATGATAATATAATAATTTAAAATCTCATTTGATATTATAAACATTGGGTTAACAACATTTAACAAGATCGTTAACCTAAAGGTTTCAAAACAACACTTACATGTAACGACTAACGATGACTTAACGACTCAGTTAAAATGTATATACATGTAGTGTTTTAATATGTATTTATACACTTTTGAAAGACTTCAATACACTTATCAAAATACTTCTACTTAACAAAAATGCTTACAATTACATCCTCGTTCAGTTTCATCAACAATTCTACTCGTATGCACCCGTATTCGTACTCGTACAATACACAACTTTTAGATGTATGTACTATTGGTATATACACTCTAATGATCAGCTCTTAGCAGCCCATGTGAGTCACCTAACACATGTGGGAACCATCATTTGGCAACTAGCATGAAATATCTCATAAAATTACAAAAATATGAGTAAGCATTCATGACTTATTTACATGAAAACAAAATTACATATCCTTTATATCTAATCCATACACCAACGACCAAAAACACCTACAAACACTTTCATTCTTCAATTTTCTTCATCTAATTGATCTCTCTCAAGTTCTATCTTCAAGTTCTAAGTGTTCTTCATAAATTCTACAAGTTCTAGTTACATAAAATCAAGAATACTTTCAAGTTTGCTAGCTCACTTCCAATCTTGTAAGGTGATCATCCAACCTCAAGAAATCTTTGTTTCTTACCGTAGGTTATCATTCTAATACAAGGTAATAATCATATTCAAACTTTGGTTCAATTTCTATAACTATAACAATCTTATTTCAAGTGATGATCTTACTTGAATTTGTTTTCGTGTCATGATTCTGCTTCAAGAACTTCGAGCCATCCAAGGATCCGTTGATGCTAGATCCATTTTTCTCTTTTCCAGTAGGTTTATCCAAGGAACTTAAGGTAGTAATGATGTTCATAACATCATTCGATTCATACATATAAAGCTATCTTATTCGAAGGTTTAAACTTGTAATCACTAGAACATAGTTTAGTTAATTCTAAACTTGTTCGCAAAAAAAAGTTAATCCTTTTAACTTGACTTTTAAAATCAACTAAACACATGTTCTATATCTATATGATATGCTAACTTAATGATTTAAAACCTGGAAACACGAAAAACACCGTAAAACCGGATTTACGCCGTCGTAGTAACACCGCGGGCTGTTTTGGGTTAGTTAATTAAAAACTATGATAAACTTTGATTTAAAAGTTGTTATTCTGAGAAAATGATTTTTATTATGAACATGAAACTATATCCAAAAATTATGGTTAAACTCAAAGTGGAAGTATGTTTTCTAAAATGGTCATCTAGACGTCGTTCTTTCGACTGAAATGACTACCTTTACAAAAATGACTTGTAACTTATTTTTCTGACTATAAACCTATACTTTTCTGTTTAGATTCGTAAAATAGAGTTCAATATGAAACCATAGCAATTTGATTCACTCAAAACGGATTTAAAATGAAGAAGTTATGGGTAAAACAAGATTGGATAATTTTTCTCATTTTAGCTACGTGAAAATTGGTAACAAATCTATTCCAACCATAACTTAATCAACTTGTATTGTATATTATGTAATCTTGAGATACCATAGACACGTATACAATGTTTCGACCTATCATGTCGACACATCTATATATATTTCGGAACAACCATAGACACTCTATATGTGAATGTTGGAGTTAGCTATACAGGGTTGAGGTTGATTCCAAAATATATATAGTTTGAGTTGTGATCAATACTGAGATACGTATACACTGGGTCGTGGATTGATTCAAGATAATATTTATCGATTTATTTATGTACATCTAACTGTGGACAACTAGTTGTAGGTTACTAACGAGGACAGCTGACTTAATAAACTTAAAACATCAAAATATATTAAAAGTGTTGTAAATATATTTTGAACATACTTTGATATATATGTATATATTGTTATAGGTTCGTGAATCAACCAGTGGCCAAGTCTTACTTCCCGACGAAGTAAAAATCTGTGAAAGTGAGTTATAGTCCCACTTTTAAAATTTAATATTTTTGGGATGAGAATACATGCAGGTTTTATAAATGATTTACAAAATAGACACAAGTACGTGAAACTACATTCTATGGTTGAATTATCGAAATCGAATATGCCCCTTTTTATTAAGTCTGGTAATCTAAGAATTAGGGAACAGACACCCTAATTGACGCGAATCCTAAAGATAGATCTATTGGGCCTAACAAACCCCATCCAAAGAACCGGATGCTTTAGTACTTCGAAATTTATATCATATCCGAAGGGTGTCCCGGAATGATGGGGATATTCTTATATATGCATCTTGTTAATGTCGGTTACCAGGTGTTCACCATATGAATGATTTTTATCTCTATGTATGGGATGTGTATTGAAATATGAAGTCTTGTGGTCTATTATTATGATTTGATATATATAGGTTAAACCTATAACTCACCAACATTTTTGTTGACGTTTTAAGCATGTTTATTCTCAGGTGATTATTAAGAGCTTCCGCTGTCGCATACTTAAATAAGGACGAGATTTGGAGTCCATGCTTGTATGATATTGTGTAAAAACTGCATTCAAGAAACTTATTTTATTGTAACATATTTGTATTGTAAACCATTATGTAATGGTCGTGTGTAAACAGGATATTTTAGATTATCATTATTTGATAATCTACGTAAAGCTTTTTAAACCTTTATTGATGAAATAAAGGGTATGGTTTGTTTTAAAATGAATGCAGTCTTTGAAAAACGTCTCATATAGAGGTCAAAACCTCGCAACGAAATCAATTAATATGGAACGTTTTTAATCAATAAGAACGGGACATTTCAGTTACATTACCCACCTGTTAAAGAAAATTTCGTCCCGAAATTTAAGCTGAGGTAGATGGAGGAGTCGGGAAAAGGTAAGGATACTTCCGCATCATTTGTTCCTCTCGTTCCCAAGTAAACTCAGGTCCTTGTTTGGCATTCCACCGTACTCGGACGATCGGAATCTTGTTGCATTTCAAAGTTTTGATCTCACGATCCATAATTTCAACAGGTTCTTCCACAAAGTGAAGTTTGTCGTCAATCGTAAGTTCCTCAAGTGGTATGATAAGTTCCGGTGCAGCAAGACACTTCTTCAAGTTTGACACATGGAAGGTAGGATGAACTGAGCTCAATTGTGCTGGTAGATCCAAACGGTATGCAACGGGTCTAACACGTTCCAAGATTTCAAAAGGACCAATGTATCGTGGGTTTAAATTCCCACGTTTTCCAAAATGGATCACACCTTTCCAAGGTGCAACCTTTAACATTACACGGTCGCCGATGTTGAATTCAAAGTCCTTACGTTTAAGATCGGCATAACTCTTCTGACGTTCACGGGCAGTCTTAAGTCTAGCTTGGATCTGAGCAATCTTCTCCGTGGTTTCGTCGACTACCTCGGGTCCGGTGATTTGCTTTTCGCCTACTTCGGCCCAACAAATAGGAGATCGGCACTTACGGCCATACAATGCTTCAAAAGGTGCAGCATTAATGCTAGAGTGATAACTGTTGTTGTACGAGAATTCGGCGAGTGGCAAATGTCTTTCCCAGGCCTTTCCAAAATCAATGACACATGCACACAGCATGTCCTCCAAGGTCTGAATTGTTCGTTCACTTTGCCCGTCAGTCTGAGGATGATAAGCAGCACTCATGTCAAGACGAGTTCCCATGGCTTCTTGCAAGGAACGCCAAAATCTAGAGGCAAAATGGGGATCGCGATCGGAGATGATCGATAAAGGTACACTGTGTCGTGATACAACCTCCTTGATGTATAATTGAGCAAGTCTTTCCATCATATCAGTTTCCTTCATTGCTAGGAAGTGTGCAGATTTGGTGAGGCGGTCAACAATAACCCAAATGGTATCGTATCTGCCCACCGTCTTTGGCAGCTTGGTGATAAAATCCATTGTGATCCTTTCCCACTTCCATTGTGGGATCTCCGGTTGCTGAAGTAATCCAGAAGGTCTCTGATGCTCGGCTTTAACCTTTGAGCAAGTCAAACACTTACCAACATAAGTCGCAACGTCCTTCTTAAGATTCGACCACCAATACTGTTCTTTAAGGTCGTGGTACATCTTGCCCGCACCGGGGTGAATTGAATATCTCGATTTGTGTGCTTCATCAAGTATGAGGTTCCGTAGATCTCCATAATAAGGTACCCAAATTCTTCCAGCATAACATCGGAGTCCAGACTCCCTAACCTCGAATCAAGAGACAAGTATGTTCAAATGTTCGTGAGATATATTCTCCTCCTTGAGAGCCTCATCTTGGGCTACTCTGATCTGGCTGTTGAGGTTCGAATGGATGGTGATGTTCAGAGCCCTAACACGAAGAGGTGCCGTCCTCTCCTTTTGGCTTAAAGCGTCAGCTACAACATTGGCCTTGCCAGGGTGATAACGGAGTTCACAATCGTAGTCGTTGAGCGTCTCGATCCATCGACGCTGTCTCATATTCAGTTGCTTCTGATCAAAGATGTGCTGGAGACTCTTGTGATCGGTGAAGATAGTGCTCTTAGTTCCATACAGATAATGTCTCCATAATTTGAGTGCAAAGACAACGGCTCCAAGTTCAAGATCATGTGTAGTGTAGTTCCGCTTGTGAATCTTCAATTGGCAGGAGGCATAGGCAATAACCTTTGATCGTTGCATCAGTACACAACCAAAACCACTCTTCGATGCATCACAATAAATAACGAAATCGTCACTGCCTTCGGGAAGCGATAGGATAGGTGCGGAGGTTAACTTCTTCTTTAAAGTTTGAAATGCTGATTCGTGTGCGGGTTCCCAAATAAACTTCTTGCCCTTGTGAGTCAGCGCGGTCAAAGGACGCGCAATCAGAGAGAAACCTTCGATAAACCTTCGGTAATAACCGGCGAGACCTAGGAATTGGCGAATATGAATCGGAGTGGTGGGGGTTTCCCACTTACTGATAGCTTCAATCTTCGCGGGATCAACTTTGATACCCTGGTCACTCACAACATGGCCCAGAAACTGTACTTCCTTCAACCAAAATTCGCACTTGGAGAATTTGGCGTAAAGTTGCTCTTGTCTTAAGAGTTCAAGCACTAATCGGAGGTGTTGCTCGTGTTCCTCTTTGCTTTTGGAGTAAATGAGGATATCATCTATGAAGACGATAACAAACTTGTCCAAGTACGGCTTGCAGACACGATTCATGAGGTCCATAAATACGGCAGGTGCATTGGTCAATCCGAACGGCATTACGAGAAATTCATAATGACCATAGCGTGTCCTAAATGCAGTCTTCATCACGTCACTCTCTTTCACCCTCAACTGGTGATAACCGGATCGAAAATCGATCTTAGAGTAAACGCTCGATCCTTGCAGCTGATCGAAAAGATAATCAATTCGTGGAAGAGGATACCGATTCTTGATAGTCAATTTATTGAGTTCATGGTAGTCGATACACATACGGAAGGATCCATCCTTCTTTTTCACAAACAACACAGGTGCGCCCCAAGGCGAGAAACTTGGTTGGATAAATCCACGGTCTAACAGCTCTTGTAGTTGACTCTGTAATTCTTGCATCTCGGAAGGTGCGAGTCTATAAGGTGCGCGAGCTACAGGTGCAGCTCCTGGCACTAAATCAATCTGAAACTCTACAGCTCTCTGCGGTGGCAATCCAGGCAATTCCTCTGGGAAGACATCGGAAAATTCGTTCACAATTCGAACGTCGTTCACGCTCTTCACCTCAGTTTCTACCGCTTTCACATGTGCTAAGACAGCAAAGCGTCCCTTCTTCATAATCTTTTATGCTTTCACGCAACTAATGAGGTTCAACTTCGAGGTATATCTCTCTCCATAGATAACCAGTGGTTCACCATCTCCTTGTGGTATGCGAAGTGCTTTATCTCCACAGATAATATCGGCCTTTGTCTTGCTCAACCAATCCATACCGACGATCACGTCAAAACTTCCTAGTTTGATAGTTATCAAATCAATTTCGAAATCTGCACCAGCTATGTTGATAATAGCTCCTCGACTAATATGACCAACCTTTTCAAGTTTTCCATTTGCGACTTCGACAAGCATACTCTCTTTTAACGAGACTAATGACCAATTAATCTTATCGCAAAAATGTCTACATACATAACTTCTATCCGCACCAGTATCAAACAAGACAGAAGCTAAAAGATTGTTGATTGTGAATATACCTGTCACCAAGTTGGGGTTATCGCGTGCGTCCCTTGCATTAACATTGAAAGCTCTACCTCACTGTGGTCCTCCGTCTTTTCGCTTGTTTGGGCACGCATTTCTGAAATGGCCCATCTGTCCACATTCGTAGCACTTCTTCGGTCCATTGGTGTACGGTTTCCCATTCAAAGTGGTGACCTTGCAGTCCTTTCCGATATGCCCAGCCCGTTGGCACTTCTCACAGACAACATTGCAATATCCAGTATGGTGCTTGTAGCACCGCTTGCATTGTGGTAAGGTTCCTTTGTAGTTCGGGTTGGTGTTGGTATTGTTGTTGAGATTAGGGTTTCCACCGTTGTTGTGCCTCTTGGCGGGGGTCTGATCGTAGTTTCTCCCCCTGTTATTGTTGTTGTTGTTGTTGTTGTGGTTGTTGTGGTTGTTATCCCATTTCCTCTTTTCGCTACTACCAGCTTCAAACTTAGCCTTCTCCGGCTCATCAATAAGAATCTGATTCATGAGAGTATGCACCATGCGCATTGCATCGGGAACATTCAGTGGTTTGGATGAGGTGACATTTCCTTTGATGGACTTAGGGAGTCCCGAGAAGTATTTCTCCATGCGCTTGAATTCGGGGGTGACCATGGTCGGACACATCAGTGCTAACTCCAAAAACCTACGATTGTAACTGTTAAGGTCGTTTCCTACGGCCTTCAACTGCATGAATTCAATTTCCATCTTCTGAATTTCGGTTCTCGGACAATACTCATCAATCATAGCCGCCTTGAATTCCTCCCATGGCATAGCATACGCCTCATCGATACCTTTCGCTTGAGCTAACGTGTTCCACCACGTTAGCGCGCTGTCAGATAGCGTGCAAGATGCAAACTTGGTCTTATTGTCCTCCGAATAGTTGCTAACTCGAAATACTGATTCAAGTTTCTCGAACCATCTGGTGAGACCAACTGGTCCCTCGGTGCCGCTGAAGTTATGCGGTTTGCAGCTCTGGAATTCCTTGTATGTACACCCATTTCGAATGGGTGGAATAACCGGTGGTGGTGGCGGTTGAGCTTCGAGATTTCTTTCTGCTAGGGCTGCAGCGACCCGTTCGTTGATCATGTCCTCAATCTGGGCGGCGGTAGGTGTGGATCTTCCGTTAGCCATGATATTCTAAACAAAAATTTTGACCCAAGTCAAAATCCAGCATTCAGTATAGTAATAATATAGTATATAGTGACCATCATGGAATCAAAACATCACATGTTATTAAATAATGCATCTAGGTACAAATACCACAGAATCATCGTACAGCAATGTAGATAGAACATCGTGCAAGAATTAAATAACGCAAAGTTCCATTCATTAATAATAATAAGTTTCATACATCTGAATAAATTCGTACAATACATATGAAATACATGAAACTATATCCAGATTACATCATGAAATCTAAATACAAGGTCCTACGGTGAAGGCGGGTGAACTGCTCCTCGAGCCAACTGCTCCTCGAGCTCAGTGACTCGAGCTCGGAGAGTCTCAATCTCCCTCATTAGTTCCTCGTTAGAGGGAGCTGGTGGGTAGGCGGTACAGGTGGGGCGGGTGGTGCGGGTGGTGCCGGTGGTGCTGATGTAGATGGTCCGGCTCCGGATGTAGACGGTACGTCCCTAGATGTAAGTGGTCCGTAACTAAATCTAGGTGGTATGGTTCCAGGAATAGTCAATACGTAACGGGGAACCTTACGTATCTGTGGATCGGCAGGGTATGGCACAACTCGTTTACGAGCAGTAACCCAACGACGATGGCCAAAAGCATCAGTAAAAGCACGACCTCCATTCACCCCTGGAATGACGGTGCCGTCAAAACGGTACCGCTTCTTCGGCGGGGTAGAGGGTGCCTGAATAGGTCTATCAGCAGGATCCTCATCATCGCTGGAGTCGTCTGATGATGAAGAATCGGCGGATGATGAGTCATCCGAATCGTGTGGTGGTGACACTGGTGGCTAAGCTGGTAATCCGAAGCGTCCGAAGGCGGACAACATCTGTCTGTGTCTGCCTGGCGGAATCACGACTAAACGTCCGTCGGGAGTGCGTCGGCAAGGCGTGCGCATGTGGTTACAAAACAGCCCTTCCCCGAACTCCGCGGGGATCTCAATACCACCAATGCGGGGCTGTGACCTCGAGGGTCCGGGAGCAGACACTGGGGCAGGTGCACTAGTACCATCTCCGGAAGTGGAAGCGCCGGGATCACTAATGGGTGTCGGGGCCAGTGTATCGGCAATAGCAGCAGCAGGTGTAGCAGTAGGTAGGGCGACGGGGTCTGAGTCTGTACTGCCCGAAATGCCAGCAGGTGGAACATCCGACATCTGAACAAGGAAAAATAATTTTTCCATGTCAGTATGTCATAAAGCAAGCAAATAATAGGCCAACAGTTTAAATCATGTATAACAGTAACTAGCATGGCAATAACAGCAATTCATATGAAAGTAGCATGCAGTCAAAAACAAGTAGCATCATGCAGTAGTGATATCATGTAGTAGCATACGACATATAGCAGAAAAAGTAAGCATTAGCATGTAGTAAGCTCAGCGGAAACAAGTAAACTAGCAAGTTGTAGATTAGTCCTATTAGTGAATCCTACTCGGGTCGGTCTTAGACTCACTAATACAACCTAATTCCCTACAACCAATGCTCTGATACCAAACGTGACGCCCCGTACAAAACCATCGTGTACGAATCATCAACAACAGGATCATTACAAGGTTAAGTACTATATGCTGTAATTAAAGAAGTTGCATTCACGATAAAAAGGTGATGTCATAACCGACATCAAATGTTTTACATTTCAAAAGCATGCTTCACTAAGTAGAAGCAAATAATAAGTGTATGTGACCACAATGGTCGATACAAGTGATAGTTCAAAAGTACGAATGTTTGAATGCAAAATAAAGTAGTTCATGCGATGACAACTCTAAGCAGCGGGTGTCTACAGCACGACTAGTACACAGCGGAAGCTAACCTCAAGCACCTGAGAAAAACATGCTTAAAAACGTCAACACAAAGGTTGGTGAGCTATAGTTTAAGTATAACAGTATGTAAGGTAGGCCACGAGATTTCAGTGCTACAAAGAGCGTTTCAAAACAGTATGATAAAGTATATGTTAACCGTGGGCACTTGGTAACTAACTTAACGTTTATATCCCCTGAAAGTACACTTGGCAAGTGCGTATGTCTACAAAGTATTAAACACTCGTTAAATGCTAGCGCTACTAGCCCGAGTGGGGATGTCAAACCCTATGGATCCATATCTAAGATTCGCGTTCATGGTTCAAAAACCAATGATTAAACGTTACCGAGCTAAAGGGAATGTTTATGCCGTTGTATAACCCACACATATATAAGTTTAAGTACTCGTGCCTAGTATGTAAAACATAAAATCCGCATGTATTCTCAGTTCCCAAAATAAGTTAAAGTAAAAAGGGAATGCTATAACTCACAATGATATGTAGCTGTAAAGTAGTAGTCGGGAAAGGTGTGCAAGTAAACGGTCTGAAGTCCTCAACCTAAGTCAAATAGTACTAAGTCAGTAAATCATCTTAATAGGTTTAAAAGTATGTAATTAAGGTCTTAAGGGTCATCAGCATTCATCATTAAACAAAAGGCGTAAAGTAGGTTTCGTTTATGAAAGTAGTTTAAAACAAAGTCTGACTTCAGTCAGTCACCACGGCCTCTACCCTTACTGAATTAAGGTGAGATCAGTGGCCATGGCTCCGTCTATGAGTCCCTTAAGTGTAGTAAAATTTACAGAAGCAAACTCGTCTTGGTTTGACCGTGGCGACGGTCTAAGTGCGAGTAGGTCAGAAATTTCTGCACAACGTTAAAGGACATAGTGACGATCGGAGGGCCATAAATCCTAAACCGTAACTCGGATTAAGACGAGTCCTATATGAAAAGTTATCTACTCGAAAAGTTCTATTTAAAAATCATTGTTAGAATAGACCAGGTCTGCTGGTCTGTTACAGAAACAGCAGGTCAGTAGGTTTTGGACAGAAACAGTAAGTTTAAAAGGGTTCCGGTGGTCTTGGTGCTTGATGTTCATCGTGGTTCTCGTCCTTGATGCATATAGCTTCAAGTGTACAACTCATTGATGTATCTACATCATCTTAACCAAGTCTTGACTATCATAACCCTAGTGCAAGTCTAAGACATGAAGCACAACTCACTTAAGAGTTGCATGTAGTTTGATGAACCAAAGTTACATCAAAGTCTTAGGTTTGACACTTACATGAACTATAAGACTAATAATAAGTTACAAACTTGAAAATAAACTAAATAATCAAGATCTTAAGATGTAGAACATAGTTCTTTAGTTAGATCTTGAAGATCCAAGACCCAAAAGTCTAGATCAAGCATAAGTATACAAAGTTATAATTAAAAAGTTTCCTTTATATGTTCTTGAACTTTAAAGTTAACTTTAAGTTCAAGATTAATGAGATCAAAGTTAACTTGTAACATTTGACCAACAAGAACATAAATAATGAAATTAAAGTGCATAAAATGAAGAAGTAAACTTAAATAAACAAGAAAAGGTTCATGGTTGTTCATACTTTAAAGATTCAAACCAAAGTTTGATCTTTAGAAAGTAAACTTTAAAGTTTACTTCATGAGCTTCATGTATGTCTTTAATCAACACATGGAACTTGCAACTTTTGAAACAATTGAAGTAGAATCATAAACTAGTGAGTTTATGTTCTTGTGTTCTTGAACTTACAAGATAATAGAAGAACCAAAACTAGAAAGTTAGGTTCTTGAAAGCTTGTAAGTAACTACAACAACAAGATGAAACAAGTAACAACAACAAACAAGAAATCAAACAAGCAAGTAACAAAAGATGATGATGATGATGATTAACTGTGTATATAATTCGGTTTTAGCAAGAAAAAAGAGAAAGGAAAGAAGTCTTGTAACTTACAAAGTTTAGAGAGAAAAGAGAGAAATTTGAAAGTGAGTTTGAAATGTGTGTTTTGAGAATGAGGAGTAAATGAAAGATGCTAGTGAACAAGTAGTAAAAAAAAAATGAAAAACTCTCCCCATTCACTCCTCATTGCCGACGGTTTGGAGGGGTTCCAAGGGGGAGGGATAAGTCCACTAGGTTATACATGTAAAGCTTATAAAAGGTGGTTACTAGATGGTTGTTTATGGGGATTACATGTTAACTAGATTCCATGCAAGTTAACTAACTAGTTACAAATTAAAGTGATACTTACACTTTGAAAGAGTGGGCTAACTAAGCCCACTTAAAGGTAGGGTGGGCTTACAAGTCTTAATTCATGAGTCCATTAACTAATCAAAGCCCAAGTTCAATTAATTAATAATTAAACCCAATTAAAGCCCAAGTAGCTAACTAATAGCCTTAGTTAATTAAAATGATTAATAAAATTAATCATGAATGTAAATAATATCTAGAAATATTATTCTTGAAGTTTCGTGTGTCACAAAGACGTTTCGGGCACTTAAAAGTCAAGTACGGGCAATCATGGCAACATGTAAATGTAATCACATACATTCGTTTAATCACACGTACCAATAATAACAATTATTAATAAATAAACGTTAGAAATTCCAGGGTCGTTACAAAAGTATGTAGATGCAACGGAGATGATAAACACTAGATTTGACTCACGAGCATACTACCGAACAATACCCATAACCTCCATAACTATAACCCATAACTTCCTTAGTTCTATCCCGCTCGAAAAACCATTCTGAAATTACTCGAACAGCACTCCGTCGTAATATTTTATGTATAATATTAATAATAATACTCCTAACTATAAGATTAATAATAATAATAATAATAATAATAATAATAATAATAATAATAATAATAATAATAATAATAATAATAATAATATAATAATAATAATAATAATAATAATAATAATAATAATAATAATAATAATATAAATAATTTAAATGATACGGAGTAAAATGAAATGAGGAAAGAACTGAACCAGATCGAGCTTTATAGCACTTGACCCTCCCCCTCTTGCCATGCAATCGCATGGGTCTAGAGGGCAATGGCCATGCGATCACATGGCCTAGCTATCCAGCACTCAATTTTTTTGTTTGCGCTTCTGCCGACGGTTTATTATAATTTATATATAATATATTTAATTTATATAATTATTTATATATTATATAATATTTACATGCATAGTTAGTTTGTAATTTTTGACTGATGACTTGTACGTTAACGCTCGACCTATGTCTCGGTTCTGGTGTCTCGATCGCATTTTTGTACGCTTAGAAAACTGGTACTTTATGTTTAATGAGTCGTACCCTTGTCAAAATATAGACTTAGATTACTAGTAAACTATATCACTCAAGATGTATCTTAATCATTTGAGCGTTTTGGTTATTTGCTTCTATAAATCAATGTCTCATTAAATAGTAATATTATTTTAAATTAAAACGTTTTATGACAACGTTATTATCATATCTCGTTACCTTGTAAAGTATATATATATATATATATATATATATATATATATATATATATATATTTATCTCAAATATAAGTTGGAAATATTTATTTAATAACATAATATTTAGTCTTTCAAAGATAATTATATTTCAAGATTCATTTATAATCGTTTAAGTAATAGAAAATATTATGTCGTATCACGTTTACGTTTTTAAAACACAATATATATTTGTAATTTATAATTTAAAGCTTTAATTGAGTTCTTCAAAATTCATTAACAAGGTATCTTATAAAACGTTTTGATAATAAAGTTTTCTCTAAATGAAAAACGTTTTAGTACTAAATCAAATAAATATGATATCTTTTGTTTTCCACAACTAATATATATTTAAGAATCATTTTGTTAAAAGGTTGAAATAATGAAATCGTTATATCGTATTTCAAAAGTAAAATTTATATATAATAGATTTAAAGTTTTTAAATTCCTAAATATTGAGAAAGTGTGAAATAAAGTTCAAAGGTTAGATGAACGTACGAAATCATTTTAGGGTAAAATGTCGATATTTATTTTCTAAGTTATCTATATTCTCCAATAATATAAAAATTAAATAGTTTATCTTATCAAAATGTCACAAGGTAAATTATTGTAAGGCATGTATTGTAAATCAACATGAATTTCCACCAATCTGTCTAGCTCTCGCTACTTGACACTTTGACCTTACTTGAAGATCATTTTACCATTATTTCCGAATACCATTAAAAAGGAAAGGTTTCCTAAATTAAAGTGGACCTCTCAACAGAGACTCGTAATTATATCAATTATTTGATATTATCTTATAATTCCATCGATAAATATATTGAACAAATATGTTCATGTAAAGTATTATACATTTAAATACTTTGTTAACATTTCAGGTTATAATATATATATATATATATATATATATATATATATATATATATATATATATATATATATATATATAATCATATCCATTTTAATTAATGGTTCGTGAATCGTCGGAATTTGATCGAGGTTAAATGAATGTATGAACATTGTTTAAAATTCTTGAGATTCAATCTTAACAACTTTGCTTATCGTGTCAGAATAATGTAAAGATAAAGTTTAAATTTGGTCGGAAATTTCCGGGTTGTCACAGTACCTACCCGTTAAATAAATTTCGTCCCCAAAATTTGATCGAGGTCGTCATGGATAACAATAAGAATGTTATTATGACGAATATGAGTTGATAAATAGAGTTTTATCATCATTGAGTAATATGGATAAAACCATTTGATTTTGTGAAGAGTACGAGTGAAGCTATCACAAAAGAGTGAAATGAGTAGATGTAGATTCGTCATATCTTTTGACGTAGATAGGATTGATTTCCAATTTCAAGAGATTTGGAGAAAATCTTCGTAATAAGATTTGATTCTTCGGTAATCAAGGGAATTAGGATCCGCTTTAAATGTGATCATCTGTTTTGATTGCACTGTCGAATATTTACTATAAATCCACCCCCTTCGTTTCCTTACAACTCACACCTTCTATTCTTTCTCCCTCAATTCATACTTTAAAACATTGGTCAATATGCTCCATCCGGTTCTGATTCTTGATATACTCTTAACTTTCATATCTGTCATTCTTCTTTTTCATTTACCACCGGAAGAATCTATCTACTTCTACTATACTCTTAGTTTTATAGTGTTCTTAGTTCTCCCGTGTCTTTATATTGCTATATGCATTGATATATACAGTTTGTAATTTCTGGTTTGTTGTTAGGTTTTGTATCTTCCCTTATATTTTGATGTCTCTGCTTCTGTCTTTCTATAATCATTGACATCCACAGTTAATGTTTTCTCTTATTTACTGCAATTTTATGCTCCAATTTCTATTTCGGAGCTTCATTCTTTTGTTTTCTCTTCTTGCCATTAAGTATCGCATATAATGGTCCAGAATTCGTAGATATGAATTTCAGAATGAACATGGTTAATGTTCTAAGAAAGAAATTGTAATGACACGTTCTTGATTTTGTCAAATTACCAGAATACCACAGAAAGGACCGAATCATCAAGAAAATATTTTCTTTATATGTTTAGAGTTTAAGTAGAATACAAGAGTCATGTAACATAGCACATGATGACGTTATGATCTGTGAATCATCACGTTCCATTTAGAAACTCAGCATGACTTACTGTAATATAATCACGTTGATCAAGTGTCATTATATTATACTAACTCATGCTTCAGTTCTCATCACTACTTCAAAAACATTCATATTTTAAACTTGAAGGTTTCAGAATTTAGAAACTAAAATAGTTTCTTTTATGATGTAACACAGATAGCGTGAAGAGGTAAATGATTTCGGATAACAATAGTTATGAAGATATCCTCAGAAATATCGAAGATATTTATAATGAAAGATATGATGATATCTTAGAATTTATAACATCGATGGATGATGATGAAGGTTTGTCCGTAAAGATTTAGAATCAGGAGTAAGGTATTCGTTAATGACTTCAGCAGACACTGAATCATTTGAATTCTTTGAAGCAGATTTAGTCATTGTGATTTGTCCACAGCCTCCTTCATGGTTTGCTCAATCCGTTTTCCAGTTCCAAACCCTCTCTTTTTCCGAGCTTTGCCAACACACTATATTTTATCATCAAACTTTTAACTGTTATGGTTGTCTACAGTTTCTGCTGCTTCATTCAATTTTTTTAAAAATTTGGAGAACTAATTCGTAGATTGGGGTGTTTTTCAGAAACTTCACATTTGAAGTATATAAGTCTAGGAGATAGACGTTATATGTTCACATATAATTGTTGGCGTAGACATGCTGCAAGATTTCAAAATATTGATTGCTGATTTCCAGTAATTGGCATGACAATTCTTGTTACAAGATGCGGATGAGTAAATGATGGGGTTTCGATAAATAAAATGATTTTTCGGGAAGTCAAAGATCAGTGAAGTTGTTGGTAAGTTTATTGCTAATGTGGTGAGATATAAAAGGTTCTCCTGTAACAATGACGAAAGGGCAACGTATATATCGAGGTTATAATAAGACAGTTTTGACTGAAAAGTCGAAGTTGACTTGCTGGAGCTGTGACAAAATTTGTTATTTTTGAAAGGAATTGCAAAGTTATTTTTGCTAATAAATGCCAAAGGGTTTGACACGGATACGTGTTGAACTATGACTTTGGTCAGGTGCATGGCTATGGGTAACATGTGGTTGGATCATCATCTCGATGATTCATTATTTGAAGTGTCTTCAGGAATTTCGAGGGATTCGAACATAGATTGTAATCGTTAATATTCATATGATGTTCTAGGATTTTGAATGTTACAAATACTTTTCTGGGTTTTATGAATAGAAATGATATCCTAGCACAGTTTTTGAAGTCAAAGTATAGTCTTGAAAGATGTAGGGATCTAAGAGTGATGTCTTCTGTTAAACCTTAACTTAAATTTTGATTTGTCAAAATTAGAATACGTAATCAAATTTGGATGAGAATGGTTGTTTTGATTTCTATAAAAGATTGTATTTTGTTGTGAAAGTAGTGAGTATAGTTGGTGGATGCTGAATCAGATTCGAAGAATGTAACATATTAATTGTGAATTTATATATATATCTCACGGGTATTACCTACCCGTTAAAAAAAAAATTTCACAATTAATATTTTGTACAAAAGAATTTTATTACAGTCTTTATGAAAATATATGTGTATATTTTCCTCAGATGTAACATAGATTTAATGAGTTAATATTAAATTAAACTCATTTGATTTACGGTTGAAACTAGAAGTGAATAATCCCTAAAAACTTTAGAAATTACATAACTTTTACGGAGTATTTCTTCAATGAAATTGAAATTATGAATCAATACTCCGTTATTTATTGATGCATGATGTTGGTGTTCGTGGAATTCTTGTGAACTTCTCAAGGTACGAATGATGTTGTTTGAAAAGTTTCGAGTACATCGATGATGAAAGTGTAAAATTAAACATATATTTGGGTAATACACTTGATTTATTATGAAATAGAATTTATTAAATTGAGACAGAGATTGTAGTTAATGATGGTTAAGTTGTGGACGAAGGATGTACATCATTGCATATTAGTAATATGAATTAACCGAGTGGTTAAGATTCACACATAATAGCTTAGTCCGGGAAGATTTATTATGGTTTAAAAATTTGTACATATAAGATATACATATAAATCCTTAAGTGGAAATGACTTCATAACTCGTTATTTCGATATACATATTGTTGATTGTGTTGTCGATATCGTTGGTGGTTATGTAATTGATGGAGCTTGTAGTGTTACAGGTGTTGGTGGTGTTGGTAATACTGACGGTGATGCTGGCGGTACTGGCGGTGCTAGTGATGCTGAAAGTACTGTTGATGCTGATGGTAAACAAGTCTAGTTTGTAATTCTTGAACCATCCTTGTCAGGGTTTCTATTCTTCCCTGTATCATTTCAATCCATCCATTCATCTTGGTTTACGATTATGATTTGAATAGATAATCTCTAAAACTTTAGAGATTACATAATTATCGTAGAAAATTTCTCCGATGAAGTTATGATTCAATACTTCATCGTTTGTTGTTGTTGGTACTCCTTGGTATCTATGGTTCGTATGGCGTTGATGTTCGTGGGGCAGTTCGTGATGTTGAAGTGTGGGATGCGGATGTTGTTGTTGGTGGTGGTGATGGTACTGTTGCTGCCGATGCTGCTGCTGGTGCTTGTAACCTTTGCACCCTATTCTACAAAGCCACTACCCGAGCGCGAAGCTCGTTGACTTCTTCCATTACACCGGGGTGATTGTCGTGTGACGACCCGTAAATTTCCGACCAAATTTAAACTTAATCTTTTTATGATTTCGATACGATAAGCAAAGTACGTAATGTTGAGTTTAGAAAACTTTGGAAACGATGTTCATATATTCAATTGACCTTCGACTACTCTCGATGATTCACGAACTATTGTCTGTAAATAAATATGTAAATATATTTATATAAGTGTGTATATATAATACTTTGCATAAATAAAAATACACTTTAATTAATTAGAATTAAAAATGTAAAATTAATAAACTAAATAATTAAGTACAATTAAAATGAATATATATAAACATGTATATGATATTATTATGAAACTACATGTATATATATATATATATATATGAATTCCTATTAATAATTGGTATTATATTATAAAAGATATAAAATATATAAATATTCAATATCTAATAAATGTTGTCATATGATATATAATATAATTAGTAATTATTAAATAGTTAATAAGATGTAAATTCTACATATTAAATTTATTTACAAGTTAGAATATAAAAGTTATACTAATACCCTTACTTCATTATAAATGTTAATTAATAGTAATATTTGTATTATTATTTATAAAAAGATAGATAAAACTTGAGATGTACAAGTATTATTATTGATGTTATTATTATTATTATTAATATAATCATTATTATTATGTTTCTTTATATAATTAATATACAAATATATATACATATATATGATATTGATATGTATAAGTTGTTATATTATTATTATTAATAATATTATTATTATCATTAATATTATTACTATACTATCTAAAAGACAAAACCATATACCACTATTCATCAATAGTAACTAGTGGTATTTCCGTCATTTCACCTTTTTTTTATCTCCAACGATAAAAAAACAACTTTCGTAAAATAACCAACCCTTCAATGTTACCAAAAGTTGTCGAAAAAAATTCTTTTTTACAAAAAAATCAACTACCTTTTTTTTCCCTCCCTCAACGATAAAGAGGCAACTTTCATAAAAGGAATAACCCTTCAATGATACCAAAAGATGTCGAAAAACAGTTTTTTTTACAAAATGGATCAACTAACTTAAAAAAAAGGAAGGCTAAAAGAAGCAACTTTCACAAAAGGAACAACACTTCAATGTTAGATGTCGAAAAAAAATCTTTTTTACAAAATAGATCAAGACTTTTTTTAACTCGCATTGAAAACGGAGCCCCCGGCGTGAAGCGAGGGCTCCACAACTAGTTATCACTAATATTATTATTAGTATCATTAATAATATTAATATTAATATTATACTTATTATTATCATTATTATAATTATTATTAAACTTATTAAAAACCTCTATATTTGTTATTATTATTAGGAAATAATATATTTTATTCTTAACATGATTATTATTATTTTTTTTTTATTTTTATTATGATTTATTTATAAATAATTATTAATATTACTAAGATATTTATTAATTATTAGTATTTATTATATAAACTTTAAATCAAGGAAAAAAGGGTACGAATCTGTTTCTTGTTGCCATCATTCTGTAGTTAATTTCTTTCCATGTCTCTGAAATCTATTACAAAACAAATTCAGTTACAGATATATCCAAACCTTGTTCGCCATCGACTTTTTCTTTTATTTTTTTCTATTATTGATTGAAACTGTCCAATAATGAATTGGCTATCAGACAATCAAATTTCTCAATGTTAATTACGAAATCATTCAGTTATCTATCCTCTTTATCAATTATAACAGTTCCTAACATCAATTATTTGAGGAATTAAACCGGAATTCTTTTTACAGCTCGTACCTCTGTTTCATTTTTTTTATCAAAATTCGAAATCAAAGTATTTGTTAAAATCTAAAATTGCAGAGCTGTTAGGAATCTTTATTGAAAACTATCTGCTAAGTTTCAAAATCCAATTCATTATATTAAGGTCGAATTTACGAGTCAAAGCTTTATTTTCAAAAAGTCAAAAATCGTGTTCATCGCAAAATTCGTAATTTTGTTGAAGTTTTTAGTTGAATTGATGATTTGGAAAGATTCTAGGAGTGGTTTTAAACTTAATTTGTGTTGTAACCTTAGTCCAAATCGTTCCCAAAATCTTGAACCAAATTTTTTTTTTTAAAAAAAAATTTGCGGCAGCAGCTATTTTGCTGTTCTTTTTTTTCGTTTTTATTTTTATGTTTCAAAATCACAATTTAAGATGTTATTAATGTTTACAAGTCCTAATTGAAGCTATAGATTCGATCCATTGGTTTTGAGATTTTTCTGGTCGTCTTTATTAAAGAAGGAGATGAAGATCAAGAAACAAATAAATTACGTTATATAATAATTAAAACGGAGTAATATAACAGAAAAACAGGAACAACGGAATGGTTAAGGGGGTGTGCGGGTGAGCGGGAGGTCACGTGTTCGAGCCCGTCCATGGCATTTTTTTTAGGAAAAGCTTTTAAGAGGGTATATACTCTTTTTTTTTATTTCTATCATTATTATTACTAATTATTATTATGTTTATTATTATTATTATTATAGATTATTATTATTATTGTTATTATTGTTATTATTGATATTAATATTACTAAGTGTTAGTATTATTATTATTATTATTAAGTATTATGAATATCATTTATTATTAGTAGTATCAATATCAATATCATTATTATTAGTATTATAATAATTATTATTATTATAATTACAAATATAAGTATTAGGATAAAAATTATCATTTATTACTACTATGATAATAACTATTATAAATAGTATCATTATTATTATCACTATTATCATTATTGTAGATATTATTATTATTATTATTAGTATTAGTATCATTTTATTAGAATTATTATTACTAATAACATAAGCATTATTAAATTTTTTTATCATTATTGTTATTTTTATTAAAATTATTATTATTTTACTATTATTAAAATTAACATTATTATTATTATTATCAGTATTATCTATAGCAATATTTTTAAAATAATTATGATTACTAAAATAAAAGTTTTAATAACGTACTTAAAGTTATAAGTATGAAAATAAAGATTATATATATATATATATATATATATATATATATATATATATATATATATATATATATATATATATATATATATATATATCTTGTACACATAACTTAACTATATTAACATTTATATATATAACATGAAAATATATAAATAAATAATGAAACTTATAACTTATTTAATATATAAATTACATCACTAATAACAATATATAAATTTATTCGATTACGATTATATATATATTAATGAATATACAAATGATATAGGTTCGTGAATCAGAGGCCAATCCTGCATTGTTCAGTATCGTCATATGTATTTTTATTACAAAATACAGTATCGTGAGTTTCATTTGCTCCTTTTTTAAATGCTTTTGCAATATATATTTTTGGGACTGAGAATACATGCGCTGCTTTTATAAATGTTTTACAAAATAGACACAAGTAATCAAAACTACATTCTATGGTTGGATTATCGAATCGAATATCACCCCTTTTAGCTTGGTAGCCTAAGAATTAGGGAACAGACACCCTAATTGACGCGAATCCTAAAGGTAGATCTACGGGCCCTAACTCCCCCCATACTGGAAAATGGTATACTTTAGTAATTCGAGTTATTAATACAGATGGATTTCTGTTTTGGGGATATTCTATATGCATTATGTTAATGTCGGTTACCAGGTGTTTAATCCATATGAATGATTTTTAAACACTTGCGAGTGTATGATTATTGAATAAAGGAAATCTTGTGGTCTATTAAACTTATGGAAATGATCATTTATGATAAACTAATGAACTCACCAACCTTTTGGTTGACACTTTAAAGCATGTTTATTCTCAGGTATGAAAGAAATCTTCCGCTGTGCATTTGCTCATTTTAGAGATATTACTTGGAGTCATTCATGACATATTTCAAAAGACGTTGCATTCGAGTCGTTGAGTTCATCAAGATTATTATTAAGTCAATTATAGTTGGATATATTATGAAATGGTATGCATTCCCTCAACTTTCGATGCAAAGAAAGTTTGTCTTTTAAAAACGAATGCAATGTTTGTAAAATGTATCATATAGAGGTCAAGTACCTCGCGATGTAACCAAATGTAATGTATTCGTCCAGATGGATTAGGACGGGTCACTACAGGTGGTATCAGAGCGGTGGTCCTAGCGAACCAGGTCTTGCATTAGTGTGTCTAACTGATAGTTGTTTAGATGCATTAGTGGGTCTGGACTTCGATCGTGTCTGCATGTCAAAAGTTTTGCTTATCATTTAGTGTCGAAAATTATTTGCTTATCATCCTTATGGTCTATACACGTCTTACTGCCTCTATTGCATAAACAGTGTATAGATAAATTCATATCTTAGTGTATCTGTTATTGTTACCTTTGCCTGACAGCTTCCGTAGATTCCTCCGTAACTTATGGGATTTTAGTATTATATATGCATATGTAAATTATATATTGCAGGGTACTAATCTACATCCTATAATCTATTTCTTATTGAAAATCCTTCATCTGATCATACGAGATGAATCCCTCAACCAGTTCGAGTCCCTCAGATTCCGATAGCTATTCCGATAGTTATTCCGACAGCTATTTCGACATGGATTTTCACTCGAGCTCCGAAAACAGTATAACCGGAATGGATCAACCAATTAGCCATCATCTATTCTGGATGAAATGAGGATGGGTTCGTAGTCGACTTAATCAATGGAGACAAGAAGAAGGTGATCCTTTCCATCCATCAAGTTGCCCTCTTGGCAAAGAACCTGAAGCCCTTACAGGCGAACCAGTTCGTAATACCATTTTCTCTCTCTTTTTCAGAGTATCTCATCATGATTATATACTATCTCAAATTCTAAACCTTATTCATCCGCTCGTTCCAACCGCCAATCATCCCGGAGTAATAGCAGAAGTCAACGAGCTTCGCGCCCGAGTTGTAGCCTTGGAAAATATGGTGCAAAACTTACCAGCTTTAACAACATCACCGACACCAACAGTACCACCAACATCAATACCATTACCACCAACAACCCAAGTTTCAACATCTCATTATGTACCTCGAGCATAATCATCGTTCTACGAATCGTTCTACATCATTTATCTTCGTTCGACATGGCGATTATGTAATCTCTAATGTTTTAGAGATTATATATTCTCGTTCTAACGGTAAATCAAATGAGTTTAATATCACATTGACTCATTAAATCCATAATTACATCTGAAGAAAATATATATGTATATATATTTTCATAAAGATTGTAATTAAAAATTTTTTCGTACAAACTGTTAATGGTGAAAATATTTTAACGGGTAGGTAATACCCGAGGAATATTTAGATTTCACATTAATAAGTTACACTGTACATTCTTCGAATCTGATTCAACAGTCATTTACTATCCTACTTACATCCACATATATACGTATCCGTTAACCACAGAATAACCATTTTCAATCAATTTCATATTTGGATTTTGACCTATCAGAATTCAACAAGTGGCATAATGAAGAAAATATTGGACAAAATAAAATTTGTTAGAAACAAACAAAGTAATTATGAGAAATTTTGTTAAGAATCCACGCTAACTATTCCTAGCTAACTGTTCCTAGCTAACTGTTAATTCCGTATTACATTTTATTTATCGCAATTTATTTATCGAAATTTAATTATCGCAATTTATTTATCGCAATTTAAATTCTCACAATTTTATTTATCGTCATTTAATTTCTGTTATTTATTTTACGTACTTTAAATGTCGGGACACGTATACAATGTTTTGACATATCATATCGACCCATCTATATATATTATTTGGAATAACCATAGACACTCTATATGCTGTAATTTTCGAGTTTGCTATACAGGGTTGAGGTTGATTCTATAATAATATATATACTTTGAGTTATGGTCGAGTCTGAGACATGTACACGGGTCACGATACATATTAATTAATTCGAATATTATAAAATATATATGAATTATTGAATTAGTAACTGTGGACTATCGACTGTGGACTACCAAGATTGGACAATAAAAATGAATTAAAATATTAATTATAACATATGAAACTAAACAACTCTTCATGTTTTCCACTTGATTTCATCTTAAACCTCATTTGTATCTTGACAATTACAATCTGCGTTCAAACCTTTCATGATTCTTGAAAACACCTCAATCGAGAGGATGAACCAACCACACTTCATCTACGGAAGAAAAGATTGATGCAAATAGTTATGCATCTGAAAACTCTTGAAACCTGAGTAAACGTTTAACACGTATATGTGCTAATTCCTTTGACATTGTTATTATTGCAATTCCTCTCCAAATTAGCCAAATTTGTCACAGCTCCAGCAAATCAACTTCAATTTTTTCATTCAAATAAACCTTATTACTAAGATTACTCTTTCATCATTGTTACCGGAGAATCGTTTATATTTCACCACATTAGCAGTAAACTTACCAGCAACTTCATTGATCTTGGACTTTCCAAAAAATCATTACATTCAGAGAAACCCTATCATTTACTCATTTACATCTTATAACGAGAATTACTATACCAATTACCGAGAATTAGCAAATAGTATTTTAAAAACTCAAAACATATCTACATCAAAAGTTATATGTATAACATTTATCTCTTATATTATGATCTTTCATTCTGAAATTCTGAAAAAGCACTCAGTCTACAAATTAATACTCTGGATGTGGAAAAAGCTTAATGAAGCAGCAGAAACCGTAGACAACCGTAAACGACCTTAATCATCGGAAGTTTGATGATAAAGAATAGTATGTTGGAAAAGCTCAAAAATTTGGAACTGAAAAACGAATTGAGCAAACCATGAAGGAGGCTGTGGACAAATCACAACGACTAAATATGCCTTCAAAGAATCCTGATGATTCTGTTTCTGATGAAATCTTTAGCGAATACCTTACTCATTAATCGCTCTAAATCACCGTGAATGAATTTCTTCATCACAATTTGATTCTGAAATTCTAAGATATCACTGTATCTTTCATTATAAATATCCTCTATATTTCTGAAGATATCTTCATAAATATTCTGTCCGATATTAATTATCTCTCTGCTCTATATGTGTTAAAAAAAAAAGGAAACAGTTTTAGTTTCTAAAATTCTGAAAAATTCGAATTTGAATTATGAATGATTTTGAAGTAGTGTTGGAAATTGATGCATGAGTTAGTATAATATAATGACACTTGATCAACGTGATTATATTACTGTAAGTCATGCTGAGTTTCTAAATGGAACGTGATGATTCACAGATCATAACGTCATCATGTGCCATATTACATGACTCTTACATTCTACATAACCTTTAAACATATCAAGAACATATTTTTTTGATAGTTCTATCTTTTCTCTTGAATTCTGGTAATTTAACCAATCAAGATCGTGCTATTACAATTTCTCTCTTAGAACGTTAGTAATGTTCATTCGAAACTTCATACCTACAAATTCTGGGCCATTATTCACTTGCCTTGAAGCCGGGAAGAGAAAACAAGAACATGGAGCTCCGAAATATAAAAAGAAATATAAAGCTCAACAATAATACAGAAATTACAAACCGTGGATATTAATACGAATAGCAATATAAAGACACGGTAGAATTAAGAATAGTATCATCCCAAGGTAATAGTAGAAGTAAACAGATTCTTCTGGTGGAAGATTGAATAGAAGGAAGACGGAAATGATAATTAGAAAAAAAATCAAGAATTAGAATTGGATTAAGCATTTTCACAATCTTTTCGATGTATGCACTAAGAAAGAAAGTATAGGAATGGTGAAAATAATGGAACGGAAGAGTTTAATTTATAATGGAAATAACAGACAGAGTAATCGAGGTAGATCACCGTATTAAATTATAGAGATCTTAATTTCCTTATTCGCCGAAGAATCAAATCTTTTAGATTTCGAAGATTTTCTTTAAATCCCTTAAATTCCGGAAATCAACCATGACTACGTCATCGGTAAAGTCGAATCTGCATTTACTCAATTCACTCTTTTGTGATAGCTTCACTCGTACGCTTCGAGTAATCGGATTGTTTTATCCATATTACTCTATGATAATAAAACTATATTTATCAACTCATATTCGTCATGAAAACATTTTTATTGTTAGCCATGACCACCTCACTCAAATTTCGGGACAAAATTTCTTTAACGGGTAGGTACTGTGACGACCCGTAAATTTCTGACCAAATTTAAACTTAATCTTTATATGATTTCGATACGATAAGCAAAGTACGTAATGTTGAGTTTAGAAAACTTTGGAAACGATGTTCATATATTTAATTGACCTTCGACTACTCTCGATGATTCACGAACTATTGTCTGTAATTAAATATGTAAATATATTTATATAAGTGTGTATATATAATACTTTGCATAAATAAAAATACACTTTAATTAATTAGAATTAAAAATGTAAAATTAATAAACAGAATAATTAAGTACAATTAAAATGAATATATATAAACATGTATATGGTATTATTATGAAACTATATGTATATATATATGAATTCCTATTAATAATTCGTATTATATTATAAAATATATAAAATATATAAATATTCAATATCTAATAAATGTTGTCATAGGATATATAATATAATTAGTAATTATTAAATAGTTAATAAGATGTAAATTCTACATATTAAATTTATTTACAAGTTAGAACATAAAAGTTATACTAATACCCTTACTTCATTATAAATGTTAATTAATAGTAATATTTGTATTATTATTTATAAAAAGATAGATAAAACTTGAGATGTACAAGTATTATTATTGATGTTATTATTATTATTATTATTAATATAATCATTATTATTATGTTTCTTTATATAATTAATATACAAATATATATACATATATATGATATTGATATGTATAAGTTGTTATACTATTATTATTAGAAATATTATTATTATCATTAATATTATTATCACTAATATTATTATTAGTATCATTAATAATATTAATATTATATTTATTATTATCATTATTATAATTATTATTAAACTTATTAAAAAACTCTATATTTGTTATTATTATTAGGAAATAATACATTTTATTCTTAACATGATTATTGTTATTATTTTTATTATGATTTATTTATAAATAATTATTAATATTACTAAGATATTTATTAATTATTAGTATTTATTATATAAACTTTAAATCAAGAAAAAAGGGTACGAATCTGTTTCTTGTTGCCATCATTCTGTAGTTAATTTGTTTCCATGTCTCTGAAATCTATTACAAAACAAATTCAGTTACAGATATATCCAAAACTTGTTCGCCATCGAATTTTTCTTTTATTTTTTTCTATTATTGATTGAAACTGTCCTATAATAAATTGGCTATAAGACAATCAAATTTCTCAATGTTAATTACAAAATCATTTAGTTATCTATCCTCTTTATCAATTATAACAGTTCCTAACATCAATTATTTGAGGAATTAAACCGGAATTCTCTTTGCAGCTCGTACCTCTGTTTCATTTTTTTTATTTATCAAAATTCGAAATTAAAGTATTTGTTAAAATCTAAAATTGCAGAGTTGTTAGGAATCTTTATTGAAAACTATCTGCTAAGTTTCAAAATCCAATTCATTATATTAAGGTCGAATTTACGAGTCAAAGCTTTATTTTTAAAAAGTCAAAAATCGTGTTCATCGCAAAATTTGTAATTTTGTTGAAGTTTTCAGTTGAATTGATGATTTGGAAAGATTCTAGGAGTGGTTTTAAACTTAATTTGTGTTGTAACCTTAGTCCAAATCGTTCCCAAAATCTTGAACCAAAATTTAAAAATAAAAATAAAAATAAAAAATAGCGACAGCAGCTATTTTGCTGTTCTTTTTTTTTCGTTTTTTTTTTATGTTTCAAAATCACAATTTAAGATGTTATTAATGTTTACAAGTCCTAATTGAAGCTATAGATTCGATCTATTGGTTTTGAGATTTTTCTGGTCGTCTTTATTAAAGAAGGAGATGAAGATCAAGAAACAAATAAATTACGGTATATAATAATTAAAATGGAGTAATATAACAGAAAAACAGGAACAGCAGAATGGTTAAGGGGGTGTGCGGGTGAGCGGGAGGTCACGGGTTCGAGCCCGTCTAGGGCATTTTTTTTAGGAAAGCTTTTAAGAGGGTATATACTCTTATTTATTTTTTTATTTCTATCATTATTATTACTAATTATTATTATGTTTATTATTATTATTATTGTTATTATTACTATTATTATTATAGATTATTATTGTTATTGTTATTATTTTTATTATTGATATTAATATTACTAAGTGTTAGTATTGTTATTAGTATTATTATTATTATTAAGTATTATGAATATCATTTATTATTAGTAGTATCAATATCAATATCATTATTATTAGTATTATAATTATTATTATAATTATAAATATAAGTATTAGGATAAAAATTATCATTTATTACTACTATGATAATAACTATTATAAATAGTATCATTATTATTATCACTATTATCATTATTGTAGATATTATTATTATTATTATTAGTAACATTTTATTAGAATTATTATTACTAATAACATAAGCATTATTATAAATATTATCATTATTGTTATTTTAATTAAAATTATTATTATTTTACTATTATTAAAATTAACATTATTATTATCAGTATTTTCTATAGCAATATTTTTAAAATAATTATGATTACTAAAATAAAAGTTTTAATAACGTACTTAAAGTTATAAGTATGATAATAAAGATTATATATATATATATATATATATATATATATATATATATTATATATAAATATATCTTGTACACATAACTTAACTATATTAACATTTATATATATAACATGAAAATATATAAATAAATAATGAAACTTATAACTTATTTAATATATAAATTACATCACTAATAACAATATATAAATTTATTCGATTACGATTATATATATATTAATGAATATACAAATGATATAGGTTCGTGAATCTGAGGCCAACCCTGCATTGTTCAGTATCGTCATATGTAATTTTACTACAAAATACAGTATCGTGAGTTTCATTTGCTCCCTTTTTAAATGCTTTTGCAATATATATTTTTGGGACTAAGAATACATGAGCTGCTTTTATAAATGTTTTATGAAATAGACACAAGTAATCAAAACTACATTCTATGGTTGGATTATCGAATCGAATATCACCCCTTTTACCTTGGTAGCCTAAGAATTAGGGAACAGACACCCTAAATCCTAAAGGTAGATCTACGGGCCCTAACTCCCCCCATACTGGAAAATGGTATGCTTTAGTACTTCAAGTTATTAATACAGATGGATTTCTGTTTTGGGGATATTCTATATGCATTATGTTAATGTCGGTTACCAGGTGTTCAATCCATATGAATGATTTTTAAACACTTGCGAGTGTATGATTATTGAATAAAGGAAATCTTGTGGTCTATTAAAATTATGGAAATGATCGTTTATGATAAACTAATGAACTCACCAACCTTTTGGTTGACACTTTAAAGCATGTTTATTCTCAGGTATGAAAGAAATCTTCCGCTATGCATTTGCTCATTTTAGAGATATTACTTGGAGTCATTCATGACATATTTCAAAAGACATTGCATTCGTGTCGTTGAGTTTATCAAAATTATTATTAAGTCAATTATAGTTGGATATATTATGAAATGGTATGCATGCCCTCAACTTTCGATGGGAAGAAATTTTGTCTTTTAAAAACGAATGCAATGTTTGTAAAATGTATCATATAGAGGTCAACTACCTCGCGATGTAACCAAATGTAATGTATTCGTCCTGATGGATTAGGACGGTTCACTACATGTCAGTTCGGACGAGCGGATAAATAAGATCTAGAATTTGGTATAGTATATAATCGTGACGAGATACTCCGGAAATGAGAGAGAAAATGGTGTTTCGGACAGGTTCGCCAGTAAGTGCTTCAGATTCTTCGCCAAGAGAGCAATGTGGTGGATGGAAAGGATCGCCTTCTTCTTGTCTCCAATGATTAAGGAGACTACGAATCCATCCCCAATTCATCCAGAATAGATGATGACTGATTGGTTGGTCCATTCCGGTCACACTGCTTTCGGAGCTTGAGTGAAACTCCATATCAGAATTTGAGGGACTTGAACTAGGGGAGAGTTTCATTTCGTACGATTGAATAAAAGATTTTTCGATATGAAATAATTCCTGGCTATCTGATGGTATTCTACTTACATGGAATATCTATATATATATAGAATAAAAGATTTCGTAGATTACAGAGGAATTTACGAAATATGTCAGACAAAGTTTACAGTAACAGATACGCTAAGATATGAATTTTGTCTATACACTATTCATGAAATCAATGCAGTAAGATGTGTCTAGATTTAAGAATGATAAGCAGGTAATTTCCGATAAGAAATGTTAAGCAAAAACTTTTGACATGCAACTAAGGTCGAAGTCCAGACTCACTAATGCATCCTAACAACTATCAGTTATACACACTAATGCAGACCTGTTCGCTAAGACCACCACTCTGATACCACATGTAAAGACCCGTCCTAATCCATAAGAACAAATACAATAACATATGATTACATTGCGAGGTATTTGACCTCTATATGATACATTTTACAAACATTGCATTCGTTTTAAAAGACAAACTTTCATTACATCGAAAGTTGACAGGCATGCATACCATTTCATAATATCCAACTATAAATGATCTAATCTGTCATTTACTTAATCATAATCTTTACTGAACTCAACGACTTGAATGCAACGTCTTTTGAAATATGCCATGCAAGACTCCAAGTAATATCTTTAAATTGAGCAAATGCACAGCGGAAGATTTTTTTCAATCCTGAGAACAAACATGCTTTAAAGTGTCAACCAAAAGGTTGGTGAGTTCATTAGTTTATAATAATCGATCATTTCCATAATTTTAATAGACCACAAGATTTTCATATTTATAAACCGAACCTCTTGTCTGCATAAAGATAAAATCAGTCATATGAATTGAACACCTGGTAACCGACATTAACTTTAATGCATAGAATATCCCAAAACAGAACCTCTCATCTGTATAATATAATCTTGAAGTACTAAAGCCATTCATAACCTGAATGGGGGTTGTTAGGCCCAATAGATCTATCTTTAGGATTCACGTCAATTAGGAACAGAACCTCTCGTCTGCCTAATTCTTAGGTTACCAAGTTAAAAGGGGTGATATTCGGTTTAATAATCCAACCATAGAATGTAGTTTCGATTACTTGTGTCTATTTCGTAAAACATTTATAAAGCAGCGTATGTATTCTCAGTCCCAAAAATATATATTGCAAAAGCATTTAAAAAGGCAGTAATGAAACTCACAAAACTATATTTCGTAGCAATAATGTATATGACGGCATTGAACAAGTGCAAGGTTGGCCTTGGATTCACGAACCTATATTAAGTATATATATATTTATATAATGGTCAATATCTGTCTAATAATTTAGGTCAAGTCATAGTGTATCACAATCCTAATGCTCGAGATCGATATGCAAAAGTCAACAAGAGTCAATTTGACCCAAAATGATCTACAAAATTTATACGTGTTTATTATATAACTTAAATATAGTCGTTATATATATTTACATATATTTATTAGATTTTATTAAAGTAAATAGTAAAAGTCATTTGTTAATAAGAATTTTATATTTAAAATTTATATATGATAAAAATATACTTTTTATATATTTTAAAATTCATAGAGTTCACTTAATATCATAAAAATATAGTGGTATGTAATATTAATGTAATTATATTACGTGTGGTAAAAATATCTTTGTATCACATATTTATTTGATAAAATAATATTGATAATTATAATAATAAGTAAAAGTTGTATTATTTTATAATAATAATAATTATTATTGTTCTACTAATAAAAATAACAATATTTATATTTACTAAAAATGATAATAATAATCTTGATAATAAATAATAATCTTTTGTAGTAATACAAAGGTTATAACAATAATATTTCTTATAAAAATTTTATATTCATGTTAATGATAATAATAATGATAATAATATTGTTGTTATTAATAATATTAATAAAATGATAATTTTAATAAAAATGATGGTTTTAATACTTTTAATATTAATAATGACGATAAAAATAATAAAATGATAGTTTTGACAAAAAAATATTAATTATTTTAATAATATTAATAATATTAATAATAATAATAATAATAATAATAATAATAATAATAATAATAATAATAATAATAATAATAATAATAATGATTATTAGATAATAATAACGATAATAACGACGATAACGATAACAATAACGATAACGATAATTATTTTAACAATAATACTTTAAAATTATAGATAATTCAATTGACTATAACTTTTAATCCGTTCATTGAAACCATACACTTTCTAAACGAAAAGTTATTAATTTTTTGTCAGCTTTCCAACGACATGCATATCATATACCTTATCTCAATCGCAAATGTATTAAATTCATAAATCATCAAAACTATCTAACGACAAAAATAAGCATACAAGCATATATAATCATATATACTCGAGCACTAGTCAGGGATATATTATTAATATATAAAAGTTAAGTTATGAGTGCTTACGTATCAATATTGAGATTCAATATTGCAGGAAAGTACGTAGACGCAACGGAGATGATAAACACTAGATTTGACTCATGAGCATACTCCCGAACAATACCCATAACCTTCATAACTATAACCCATAACTTCCTTAGTTCTATCCTGCTCGAAAAACCATTTTGAAATTACTCGAACAGCACTCCGTCTAATATTTTATGTATAATATTAATAATAATACTCCTAACTATAAGATTAATAATAATAATAATAATAATAATAATAATAATAATAATAATAATAATAATAATAATAATAATAATAATAATAATAATAATAATAATAATAATAATAATAATAATATAAATAATTTAAATGATACGGAGTAAAATGAAATGAGGAAAGAACTGAACCAGATCGAGCTTTATAGCACTTGACCCTCCCCCTCTTGCCATGCGATCGCATGGGTCTAGAGGGCAATGGCTGTGATGACCCGGGAATTTCCGACCAAATTTAAACATAATCTTATATGATTCGACTCGATAAGCAAAGTCTATTAAACCGAGTCTCATTATGTTTGAACTATTTCATGATAACATTTGACCTTTAACTATTTCCGACGATTCACGAACCTTTAATTGTAACTAAGAATGTAAATATAAATAATTATATATAAAACTAATTATATTAGTATTAATGAACTATTAAGTAATTTTGTTATTATAAAAGATAACCTTTAATAACTAAAGATTTTCATTTTGAATATATATAGTATATTGTATATAAATGATTCAAACATATTTTACCAACGTTATCAAAATATTAAATGTACAATGTTATACTTTGTAGTTAATTGTTTAATATACATAATTAATCATCTACTCAACATTTAAAACATGATTTTATATATATGGTAGTATACATATATACATAAATATAACTATATATATATGATTTTATACATAATTATTATATTATGTATATGTAGAAATTTATAATATATCTATGATGAAATAATGTACTATTTTAATAAATATATATAATACTTACATATATAAAAAATTTATATTTTTCATAATTACATACATAAGTATAATATAATTAGTATGTAAATAAATATTATAATATATTTATATTAAAATGCATAAATATATAATATTCAGTATATGTTACAATACATATTACATAATTATTAAATATTACATAATAATAGATGATATTAATAAATTAAATTTAAATACAAATATAGTTGTTGTAGTAATGTTATTTGTATCGTCAAATATCAATATTTGTATTCATAATATCACTTTATATCATATAAAGATGAAATTGGATGTATAAATTAGATTATTATTACTAATATTATTATTATCGATAAAATATTAATATTATCATAATTAGTATGGTATTATTATTATTATTATTATTATTATTATTATTATTATCATTTTTACAATTATTATTATCATTAATATTATATTTATCATTATTATTAATTTTATTAATATTATTAGATATTAATAGTATTGTTATTATATATTATTATTATTAATTAAAAAAAACAGTAGGGATCTATATTATACGCTTGACCTCTGTATCCTTTATCTCTATTATTATTATTTTTTTTGTTTCTTTCCTGCTCCAAACTCGTGAACCTGTGTTGACATTTTCTCCATTTTTTATCAACCGATCTCTATTATTACAAAATGATTATGTATAATTGCAAATCAAATAAAAAGGAAATCCAATGGGATTAAAGAGCACAGCGATATTTTTTTTTCTTCTTCTCTGCACGCTCCAATTTTTTTTTCTCTTAATTCAATTTCGAATAAAGTTTCAAAATCTAAAAATGCAGAAAGGTTAGAAATCTTTCTTTGAATCTATCTGCAAAATCTCAACTCTCAAATCTTTATATCGATCTTGAATTTTGAAGTCAAAGTTTAATTTAAAAAAAGTCAACAATTGTTCTTGAGACAAATTCGCGTTCGTGTATATGTTTCTGATCAAATTGACGATTCCAGTAGTTTTTATACATGTTTAGAAAACTATTTCGTGTTATAAACATTATCTATAATGTTATCTATTACGAAATCAATTTTTTTTTTGTTCCAAGAACCGACGCTGCAGTAGGCCTTTAGTATTTTTTTTTTTTTATTTTAGAACCCAAATTATTTTTTTTTTCTGTAATGTTTTGAAGCTTTAAAGGGAACCCCGATTTTGTTTTTTGGTTATTGATGTTTTGTTGAATCCATGAGACTTGTGGAGAAGAAGAGGAATAGAAGAAAAACATTTTATATATAAAATTTAAATTCGATATTAGTACAGAGAATCAGAATTGGTGGGATGGTCGAGAGTGTTTGCGTGTGAGCATGTGGTCACGAGATCGAGTCCAGAGGACGGCAGTTTTTTTTTTTTTTTTTGAAACTCTTTTCATGTGAGGTAGTTTTCTTTTCTAATTTTATTATTGTTATTATATATTAATTATTATTAGTATTATTATTATTATTGTGATTGTTTTGATTGTTATTGTTATTGTTATTATTAGTATCATACTTGTTATCATATTTGAAAGTATTATAGACATTACTATTATTATTATGATAGGTATTAATAATATTATTATTAGTAATAAACTTATCATTTTAGTATTTTATCATCATTAGGATTATGATTATGATTATCATTATTATTATTATTATGAAGGAAATAAAAATATATTATTATCATCAATATTAGAATTTGTACCGGTTTATAAATAATAGTATCATCAGTACATTTACAATTAATAATATCATATTTATCAGTATCATCATTAATATTTACTAGTATTATTATGATTATCATTTATCATTTTATAAATATTAGAACCTTATTATTAACATAAGTATGGTATTAGTATTAATATTATTTTAGAGTTATTATTATTAGTATCATTAACAGTTATCATTTTCATTTTTTTTGCTATTAGTATTATCATTATAAAATTATTATTATTATTAGTAAATCATTATTATCTAAATTATTATTTTAACAAATAAATCTTTTGTACACTATATATATACTTATGGTATATACTAGGATTGTATTAATAATTCACATAACAAACTAATAAAATTTCATAAATACAATACTAACCACAAATATATGTATATAAATATATTAATGTCACTATTTATATAAACGTAAATCATTATAGATATATATACATAAAATCGATATATATATATAAAATATAACTTAAAATATAATATAAGTATACGTTTTAAAATAAAGGTTAGAATAAATTCTACAAAACTATAATATATAAATAATACATATTAATAAATGAAATTTTGTAACTTACATTATACGTATTAATATATACACAATTGATATAGGTTCGTGAATCCGAGGCCAACCCTGCATTGTTCAATGACGTCATATGTATTTTTACTACAAAATACAGTATCGTGAGTTTCATTTGCCTTTTTACCCTTTATATTTTTGGGCTGAGAATACATGCGCAACTTTTATAACTGTTTTACGAAATTGACACAAGTACGTGAAACTACATTTTATGGTTGGATTATCGAAGTCGAATATGCCCCTTTTTATTAAGTCTGGTAATCTAAGAATTAGGGAACAGACACCCTAATTGACGCGAATCCTAAAGATAGATCTATCGGGCCCAACAAGCCCCATCCAAAGTACCGGATGTTTTAGTACTTCGAAATTTATATCATGTCCGAAGGAGGATCCCGGAATGATGGGGATATTCTTATATATGAATATTGTTAATGTCGGTTACCAGGTGTTCAATCCATATGAATGATATTTTTGTCTCTATGCATGGGACGTATGTTTATGAGAAATGGAAATCTGAAATCTTGTGGTCTATTAAAATGATGGAAACGATTGTTTAAGTTAAACTAATGAACTCACCAACCTTTTGGTTGACACTTTAAAGCATGTTTATTCTCAGGTACGAAAGAAATCTTCCGCTGTGTATTTGCTCATTTTATAGATATTACTTGGAGTCATTCATGGCATATTTCAAAAGACGTTGCATTCGAGTCGTCGAGTTCATCAAGATTATTATCAAGTCAATTATAGTTGGATATATTATGAAATGGTATGCATGCCTGTCAACTTTCGATGTAATGAAAGTTTGTCTTTTCAAAAACGAATGCAATGTTTGTAAAATGTATCATATAGAGGTCAAGTATCTCGCGATATAATCAACTGTTGTGAATCGTTTATAATCGATATGGACTTCGTCCGGATGGATTAGGACGGGTCTTCACAGTTGGTATCAGAGCGGTGGTCTTAGCGAACCAGGTCTTGCATTAGTGAGTCTAACTGATAGTCGTTAGAATGCATTAATGAGTCTGGACTTCGACCGTGTTTGCATGTCAAAAGTTTTGCTTATCATTTAGTGTCGAAAAATTATTTGCTTATCATCCTTAAAGTCTAAGACACGTCTTACTGCCTTTATTGCATAGACAGTGTATAGTTAAATTCATATCTTAGCGTATCTGTTATTGTTACCTTTGCCTGACAGCTTCCGTAGATTCCTCCGTAGCTTATGGGATTTTAGTATTATATATGCATATGTAAATTATGTATTGCAGGGTACTAATCTACATCCTATAATCTATTTCTTATCGAAAATCCTTCATCTGATCGTACGAGATGAATCCCTCAACCAGTTCGAGTCCATCTGATTTCGATAGCTATTTCGATAGTTATTCCGACAGCTATTTCGATATGGATTTCCACTCGAGCTCCGAAAGCAGAGTAACCGGAATGAATCGATCAATTAGCCATCATCTATTCTGAATGAATTGGAGATGGGTTCGTAGTCGACTTAATCAATGGAAACGCGAAGAAGGCGATCATTTCCACTAACCAAATTCTCCTCTTGACAATGGACCTAAAACGTTTACCGGCGAACCTGTTCGAGACACCATTTTCTCTCTCATTTCCAAAGTATCTCATCACGATCATATACTATCTCAGATTCTAAACCTCATTCATCCGCTCGTCCGAACCGACAATCATCCCGGTGTAATAGAAGAAGTTAACGAACTTCGCGCATAAGTTGTAGTCTTGGAAAATATGGTGCAAAACGTACCAGCTTCATCCAAATCACCGGCACCAACGGTACCACCAACAACCCAAATTTCAATATCACATGCCTCAACATCTCAATCTATACCTCGAGTATAATCATCATTCTACATGACATTCTACATCAGTTATCTTCGTTCGACATGGTGATTATGTAATCTCTAATGTTTTAGAGATTATTTATTCTAGTTCCAACTGAAAACTAAATGAGTTTAATATCATGTTAACTCATTAAATTCATGATTACATCTGAAGAAAATATATATGTATATATGTTTTCATAAAGATTGTAATTAAAAATTCTTTTGTACAAACTGTTAATAATAAAAATATTTTAACGGGTAGGTAATACCCGAGAAATATTTAAATTTCACATTAATAAGTTACACTGTATATTCTTCGAATCTGATTCAACAGTTATTCACTATCCTATTTACAACCACCGGGATACTTATCCGTTCACCAAAGAATAACTATTTTCATTCAAATTCAATTTCATATTTGAATTTTGACCTATCAGAATCCAACAAGTGGCATAATGAAGAAATAATTGACACAATAAAAATTGATTAGAAACAGACTAATTAACAATATTAAATTTTATTAAGAAACCACGCTAACAAAATCCTAGCTAACTGTTCCTAGCTAACTGTTAATTCCGTATTACATTTTATTTATCGCAATTTATTTATCGCAATTTATTTTATCGCAATTTATATTCTCGCAATTTTATTTATTGTCATTTAATTTCTGTTATTTACTTTACGCACTTTATTTATCGTCATTTAATTTCTGTTATTTATTTTACGCACTTTAAATATCGGGACACGTATACAAGGTTTTGACATATCATATCGACACATCTATATATATTATTTGGAATCACCATAGACACTCTATATGCAGTAATGATCGAGTTCTCTATACAGGGTTGAGGTTGATTCTATAATAATATATATACTTTGAGTTGTGATCGAGTCTGAGACATGTACACGGGTCACGATACGTATTAATTAATTCAAATATTATATATTAAACTATATATGAATGATTGCACTGTCAACTGTGGACTATCGACTGTGGACTAATAACATTGGACAATTAAAATGAATTAAAATATTGAATATAACATATGAAACTAAACAATTCTTCAAGTTTGCCACTTGATTTCGTCTTAAACCTCATTTGTATCTTCACGATTACATTCTGCGTTCAAACCTTTCATGATTCTTGAAAACACCTCAATCGATAGGATGAATCAACCGCACTTCATCTACGGAAGGAAAGATTTATGCATATAGTTATGCACCTGAGAAACTCTCGGCAATTGAGTAAAAGTTCAACACGTAGCCGCGTCAGATCCTTTGGCATTTATTAACAAAAACAACTTTGCGATCCCTTTTCAAAATTAGCCAATTTTGTCACAACTCCAACAAGTCAACTTCGACTTTTCGTACGAAACAACCTTATTATAACGTTTATATATACGCGTGCTCTTTTATTGTTACCAGGTAACCTTTCATATTCCATCATATTACCATCAGCGTTTAATCATCTAAAAACACAATTCTCCTGAAACCACCTCGGATTAATAACCGATGATTCAGATATCATAGCATTAAATGCAGAGGAAACAGAAAAATGGTAGATGGTCTAAACGGACAAAAGTTTGATGATAAAGAAAGGAGTGTTAGGAACGCTCGATAGAAAATTGGGTATTGAAAAACAGATTGAGTTACCCATGAAGGAGACCAAGGACAAATACAAGGACCAAATCCTATATTCAAAGGATTCAGGTAATTCTGGATCCGTTGAAATCTTTAGAGAATATCTTGCTCCGAAGTCATGTTAAAATCTTGCGGAAAATCTTTCTCCATCAACCGTCGAACTTAGAAATTCCAAAATATCATCATCAATATCTTTGATATTTCTGAGGATATTTTCATAAATATTCTCGTCCGAAATTATATACCTCTTCGTGCTTCCTGTGTATCAATATATTGGAAACATTCAATAGAAAATATAGTACCGAAAAGCAGATTATGTGAAACTATGAAGAAAGCCGTGGATAAATCACAAAGAATAAGTTTGACTTCAAAGAATCCAAATAATTCAATGTCTGCTAAAGTCTATAGTGAATAACTTGCTCCTTACTCTAAACCCTTGCAGACAATAGTTTCTATCATCCTCTGATCTTTAGATATTCTGAGATATTATCGTACCTTTCATTATAAATATCCTCCATATTTCTGGAGATATTTTTATAACTATTCTTATCTGAAATCATTAATCTTTTCGTGCTATCAGTATTACATCATATAGAAACTGTTAGTTTCTATATTCTGTAAATTTTCAAGCTTAAAATATGAATGTTATTGTAGTAATGATGGGAACTGATGCATGAGTTAGTATAATATAATGACACTTGATCAACGTGATTATATTACAGTAAGTCATGCTGAGTTTCTAAATGAAACGTGATGATTCACAGATCATAACGTCATCATGTGCCATGTTACATAACTCTTTCATCCTACTTAACTCCGTAACAAATCAAGAAAATGTATTCTTGATGGTTCTATCTTCCGTGATGTTGATAAATTTGAAAATCAAATCGTGCTATCACGTTCCTTCATGCTTAGAACATTATAATCATTCGAAACTCTATATCTATAAATTCTGGACCATTATTCGCTTGACTTGAAGTCGGGAAGAGAAAACAAAAGCATAGAGCTTTGAAATATAAGGGAGAATATAAAGTCCGATAACAACACATAAATTACAAACCGTGTATATCAATGTTTATCGCAACATAAAGACACGGGAGAATTAAAAACATTATAATCCCGAGGGCGAAGTAGAAGAAAGCAGATTCCTCTGGTGGAAGTTGGAAAAGGAGAATGATTGTTGCGATAGTAAGGATGAGGACAAGGATCAGAACTGGATTAATCATTTTCAGAATCTTTTGGATGTATGAACTAAGAAAGAAAGTATAAGAATGGTGAGAATAATGGAAATGAAGAGCTTAATTTATACTGGAAA
Source organism: Rutidosis leptorrhynchoides (assembly GCF_046630445.1). Classification (NCBI taxonomy): domain Eukaryota; kingdom Viridiplantae; phylum Streptophyta; class Magnoliopsida; order Asterales; family Asteraceae; genus Rutidosis; species Rutidosis leptorrhynchoides. Next base: position 246,333,277 of record NC_092338.1, on the reverse strand, counting down.
TATCAGACGTAGTAATCGGGGCAGATCACCGTATTTAATTAAAGAGATCTTAATTTCCATAAATCCCGAAGAATCAGATTTTATAGATCTTCAAGATTTTCTTTAAATCCCTTAAATTCCGGAATTCAACCAAGGCAATGTCAAAAGTTAAGACGCGCCTTATTTTCTAAATTCAAACCTGACTACGTCAAAAGTTAAAAACAAATCTTTGTTTCTCATTTCATCCTTTTGTGAATAGCTTCATTCGCACTCTTCGAATAATTGAATTATTTTTATCCATATTACTCAATGATGATAAAACTCAAGTTATCAACTCATATTCGTCAGGAAAACATATTTATTGTTAGCTATGACGACCTCACTCAAATTTCGGGACGAAATTTCTTTAACGGGTAGGTACTGTGATGACCCGGGAATTTCCGACCAAATTTAAACATAATCTTATACTTATATGATTCGACTCGATAAGCAAAGTCTATTAAACCGAGTCTCATTATGTTTGAACTATTTCATGATAACATTTGACCTTTAACTATTTCCGACGATTCACGAACCTTTAATTGTAACTAAGAATGTAAATATAAATAATTATATATAAAACTAATTATATTAGTATTAATGAACTATTAAGTAATTTTGTTATTATAAAAGATAACCTTTAATAACTAAAGATTTTCATTTTGAATATATATAGTATATTGTATATAAATGATTCAAACATATTTTACCAACGTTATCAAAATATTAAATGTACAATGTTATACTTTGTAGTTAATTGTTTAATATACATAATTAATCATCTACTCAACATTTAAAACATGATTTTATATATATGGTAGTATACATATATACATAAATATAACTATATATATATGATTTTATACATAATTATTATATTATGTATATGTAGAAATTTATAATATATCTATGATGAAATAATGTACTATTTTAATAAATATATATAATACTTACATATATAAAAAATTTATATTTTTCATAATTACATACATAAGTATAATATAATTAGTATGTAAATAAATATTATAATATATTTATATTAAAATGCATAAATATATAATATTCAGTATATGTTACAATACATATTACATAATTATTAAATATTACATAATAATAGATGATATTAATAAATTAAATTTAAATACAAATATAGTTGTTGTAGTAATGTTATTTGTATCGTCAAATATCAATATTTGTATTCATAATATCACTTTATATCATATAAAGATGAAATTGGATGTATAAATTAGATTATTATTACTAATATTATTATTATCGATAAAATATTAATATTATCATAATTAGTATGGTATTATTATTATTATTATTATTATTATTATTATAATCATTTTTACAATTATTATTATCATTAATATTATATTTATCATTATTATTAATTTTATTAATATTATTAGATATTAATAGTATTGTTATTATATATTATTATTATTAATTAAAAAAAACAGTAGGGATCTATATTATACGCTTGACCTCTGTATCCTTTATCTCTATTATTATTATTTTTTTTGTTTCTTTCCTGCTCCAAACTCGTGAACCTGTGTCGACATTTTCTCCATTTTTTATCAACCGATCTCTATTATTACAAAATGATTATGTATAATTGCAAATCAAATAAAAAGGAAATCCAATGGGATTAAAGAGCACAGCGATATTTTTTTTTCTTCTTCTCTGCACGCTCCAATTTTTTTTTCTCTTAATTCAATTTCGAATAAAGTTTCAAAATCTAAAAATGCAGAAAGGTTAGAAATCTTTCTTTGAATCTATCTGCAAAATCTCAACTCTCAAATCTTTATATCGATCTTGAATTTTGAAGTCAAAGTTTAATTTAAAAAAAGTCAACAATTGTTCTTGAGACAAATTCGCGTTCGTGTATATGTTTCTGATCAAATTGACGATTCCAGTAGTTTTTATACATGTTTAGAAAACTATTTCGTGTTATAAACATTATCTATAATGTTATCTATTACGAAATCAATTTTTTTTTTGTTCCAAGAACCGACGCTGCAGTAGGCCTTTAGTATTTTTTTTTTTATTTTAGAACCCAAATTATTTTTTTTTCTGTAATGTTTTGAAGCTTTAAAGGGAACCCCGATTTTGTTTTTTGGTTATTGATGTTTTGTTGAATCCATGAGACTTGTGGAGAAGAAGAGGAATAGAAGAAAAACATTTTATATATAAAATTTAAATTCGATATTAGTACAGAGAATCAGAATTGGTGGGATGGTCGAGAGTGTTTGCGTGTGAGCATGTGGTCACGAGATCGAGTCCAGAGGACGGCAGTTTTTTTTTTTTTTTTTTGAAACTCTTTTCATGTGAGGTAGTTTTCTTTTCTAATTTTATTATTGTTATTATATATTAATTATTATTAGTATTATTATTATTATTGTGATTGTTTTGATTGTTATTGTTATTGTTATTATTAGTATCATACTTGTTATCATATTTGAAAGTATTATAGACATTACTATTATTATTATGATAGGTATTAATAATATTATTATTAGTAATAAACTTATCATTTTAGTATTTTATCATCATTAGGATTATGATTATGATTATCATTATTATTATTATTATGAAGGAAATAAAAATATATTATTATCATCAATATTAGAATTTGTACCGGTTTATAAATAATAGTATCATCAGTACATTTACAATTAATAATATCATATTTATCAGTATCATCATTAATATTTACTAGTATTATTATGATTATCATTTATCATTTTATAAATATTAGAACCTTATTATTAACATAAGTATGGTATTAGTATTAATATTATTTTAGAGTTATTATTATTAGTATCATTAACAGTTATCATTTTCATTTTTTTTGCTATTAGTATTATCATTATAAAATTATTATTATTATTAGTAAATCATTATTATCTAAATTATTATTTTAACAAATAAATCTTTTGTACACTATATATATACTTATGGTATATACTAGGATTGTATTAATAATTCACATAACAAACTAATAAAATTTCATAAATACAATACTAACCACAAATATATGTATATAAATATATTAATGTCACTATTTATATAAACGTAAATCATTATAGATATATATACATAAAATCGATATATATATAAAATATAACTTAAAATATAATATAAGTATACGTTTTAAAATAAAGGTTAGAATAAATTCTACAAAACTATAATATATAAATAATACATATTAATAAATGAAATTTTGTAACTTACATTATACGTATTAATATATACACAATTGATATAGGTTCGTGAATCCGAGGCCAACCCTGCATTGTTCAATGACGTCATATGTATTTTTACTACAAAATACAGTATTGTGAGTTTCATTTGCCTTTTTACCCTTTATATTTTTGGGCTGAGAATACATGCGCAACTTTTATAACTGTTTTACGAAATTGACACAAGTACGTGAAACTACATTTTATGGTTGGATTATCGAAGTCGAATATGCCCCTTTTTATTAAGTCTGGTAATCTAAGAATTAGGGAACAGACACCCTAATTGACGCGAATCCTAAAGATAGATCTATCGGGCCCAACAAGCCCCATCCAAAGTACCGGATGTTTTAGTACTTCGAAATTTATATCATGTCCGAAGGAGGATCCCGGAATGATGGGGATATTCTTATATATGAATATTGTTAATGTCGGTTACCAGGTGTTCAATCCATATGAATGATATTTTTGTCTCTATGCATGGGACGTATGTTTATGAGAAATGGAAATCTGAAATCTTGTGGTCTATTAAAATGATGGAAACGATTGTTTAAGTTAAACTAATGAACTCACCAACCTTTTGGTTGACACTTTAAAGCATGTTTATTCTCAGGTACGAAAGAAATCTTCCGCTGTGTATTTGCTCATTTTATAGATATTACTTGGAGTCATTCATGGCATATTTCAAAAGACGTTGCATTCGAGTCGTCGAGTTCATCAAGATTATTATCAAGTCAATTATAGTTGGATATATTATGAAATGGTATGCATGCCTGTCAACTTTCGATGTAATGAAAGTTTGTCTTTTCAAAAACGAATGCAATGTTTGTAAAATGTATCATATAGAGGTCAAGTATCTCGCGATATAATCAACTGTTGTGAATCGTTTATAATCGATATGGACTTCGTCCGGATGGATTAGGACGGGTCTTCACAATGGCCATGCGATCGCATGGCCTAGCTGTCCAGCACTCAATGTTTTTGTTTGCACTTCTGCCGATGATTTATTATAATTTATATATAATATATTTAATTTATATAATTATTTATATATTATATAATATTTACATGCATAGTTAGTTTATAATTTTTGTTCCGATGACTTGTACGTTAACGCTCGACCTATGTCTTGGTTCCGGTATCTCGATCGCATTTTCGTACGCTTAGAAAACTGGTACTTTATGTTTAATGAGTCGTACCCTTGTCAAAATATAGACTTAGATTACTAGTAAACTATATCACTCAAGATGTATCTTAATCATTTGAGCGTTTTGGTCATTTGCTTCTATAAATCAATGTCTCGTTATATAGTAATACTATTTTAAATTAAAAAGTTTTATGACTATGTTATTATTATATCTCATTACCTTGTAAAGTATATATATATATATATATATATATATATATATATATATATATATATATATATATATATATATATATATATATATATTTTATCTCATATATAAGTTGGAAATATTTATTTAATAACAGAATATTTAGTCTTTCAAAGATAATTATATTTCAAGATTCATTTATAATCATTTAAGTAATAGAAAATATTATGTCGTATCACGTTTACGTTTTTAAAACACAATATACATTTGTAATTTATAATTTAAATCTTTAACTGAGTTCTTCAAAATTCATTAACAAAGTATCTTATAAAACATTTTGATAATAAAGTTTTCTCTAAATTGAAAACGTTTTAGTACTAAATCTAATAAATATGATATCTTTTATTTTCCACAACTAATATATATTTAAGAATCATTTTGTTAAAAGGTTGAAATAATGAAATCGTTATATCGTATTTGAAAAGTAAAATTTATATATAATAGATTTCAAGTTTTTAAATTTCTAAATATTGAGGAAGTGTGAAATAAAATTCAAAGGTTAGATGAACGTAATAAATCATTTTAGGGTAAAACGTCGATATTTATTGTAGTGACCCGAACTTTTTCATGTTTATATATATTAATTGAGATTGATATTTACATGATTAAATGTTTCCAACATGTTAAGCAATCAAACTTGTTAAGACTTGATTAATTGAAATATGTTTCATATAGACAATTGACCACCCAAGTTGACCGGTGATTCACGAACGTTAAAACTTGTAAAAACTATATGATAACATATATATGAATATATATATAGTTAACATGATACTATGATAAGTAAACATATCATTAAGTATATTAACAATGAACTACATATGTAAAAACAAGACTACTAACTTAATGATTTTTAAACGAGACATATATGTAACGATTATCGTTGTAAAGACATTTAATGTATATATATATATCATATTAAGAGATATTCATACATGATAATATCATGATAATATAATAATTTAAAATCTCATTTGATATTATAAACATTGGGTTAACAACATTTAACAAGATCGTTAACCTAAAGGTTTCAAAACAACACTTACATGTAACGACTAACGATGACTTAACGACTCAGTTAAAATGTATATACATGTAGTGTTTTAATATGTATTTATACACTTTTGGAAGACTTCAATACACTTATCAAAATACTTCTACTTAACAAAAATGCTTACAATTACATCCTCGTTCAGTTTCATCAACAATTCTACTCGTATGCACCCGTATTCGTACTCGTACAATACACAGCTTTTAGATGTATGTACTATTGGTATATACACTCCAATGATCAGCTCTTAGCAGCCCATGTGAGTCACCTAACACATGTGGGAACCATCATTTGGCAACTAGCATGAAATATCTCATAAAATTACAAAAAATATGAGTAATCATTCATGACTTATTTACATGAAAACAAAATTACATATTCTTTATATCTAATCCATACACCAACGACCAAAAACACCTACAAACACTTTCATTCTTCAATTTTCTTCATCTAATTGATCTCTCTCAAGTTCTATCTTCAAGTTCTAAGTGTTCTTCATATATTCTACAAGTTCTAGTTACATAAAATCAAGAATACTTTCAAGTTTGCTAGCTCACTTCCAATCTTGTAAGGTGATCATCCAACCTCAAGAAATCTTTGTTTCTTACAGTAGGTTATCATTCTAATACAAGGTAATAATCATATTCAAACTTTGGTTCAATTTCTATAACTATAACAATCTTATTTCAAGTGATGATCTTACTTGAACTTGTTTTCGTGTCATGATTCTGCTTCAAGAACTTCGAGCCATCCAAGGATCCGTTGAAGCTAGATCCATTTTTCTCTTTTCCAATAGGTTTATCCAAGGAACTTAAGGTAGTAATGATTTTCATAACATCATTCGATTCATACATATAAAGCTATCTTATTCGAAGGTTTAAACTTGTAATCACTAGAACATAGTTTAGTTAATTCTAAACTTGTTCGCAAAAAAAAGTTAATCCTTCTAACTTGACTTTTAAAATCAACTAAACACATGTTCTATATCTATATGATATGCTAACTTAATGATTTAAAACCTGGAAACACGAAAAACATCGTAAAACCGGATTTACGCCGTCGTAGTAACACCGCGGGCTATTTTGGGTTAGTTAATTAAAAACTATGATAAACTTTGATTTAAAAGTTGTTATTCTGAGAAAATGATTTTTATTATGAACATGAAACTATATCCAAAAATTATGGTTAAACTCAAAGTGAAAGTATGTTTTCTAAAATGGTCATCTAGACGTCGTTCTTTCGACTGAAATGACTACCTTTACAAAAACGACTTGTAACTTATTTTTCTGACTATAAACCTATACTTTTTCTATTTAGATTCATAAAATAGAGTTCAATATGAAACCATAGCAATTTGATTCACTCAAAACGGATTTAAAATGAAGAAGTTATGGGTAAAACAAAATTGGATAATTTTTCTCATTTTAGCTACGTGAAAATTGGTAACAAATCTATTCCAACCATAACTTAATCAACTTGTATTGTATATTATGTAATCTTGAGATACCATAGACACGTATACAATGTTTCGACCTATCATGTCGACACATCTATGTATATTTCGGAACAACCATAGACACTCTATATGTGAATGTTGGAGTTAGCTATACAGGGTTGAGGTTGATTCCAAAATATATATAGTTTGAGTTGTGATCAATACAGAGATACGTATACACTGGGTCGTGGATTGATTCAAGATAATATTTATCGATTTATTTCTGTACATCTAACTGTGGACAACTAGTTGTAGGTTACTAACGAGGACTGCTGACTTAATAAACGTAAAACATCAAAATATATTAAAAGTGTTGTAAATATATTTTGAACATACTTTGATATATATGTATATATTGTTATAGGTTCATGAATCAACCAGTGGCCAAGTCTTACTTCCCGACGAAGTAAAAATCTGTGAAAGTGAGTTATAGTTCCACTTTTAAAATCTAATATTTTTGGGATGAGAATACATGCAGGTTTTATAAATGATTTACAAAATAGACACAAGTACGTGAAACTACATTCTATGGTTGAATTATCGAAATCGAATATGCCTCTTTTTATTAAGTCTGGAAATCTAAGAATTAGGGAACAGACACCCTAATTGACGCGAATCCTAAAGATAGATCTATTGGGCCTAACAAACCCCATCCAAAGTTCCGGATGCTTTAGTACTTCGAATTTTATATCATATCCGAAGGGTGTCCCGGAATGATGGGGATATTCTTATATATGCATCTTGTTAATGTCGGTTACCAGGTGTTCACCATATGAATGATTTTTATCTCTATGTATGGGATGTGTTTTGAAATATGAAATCTTGTGGTCTATTGTTACGATTTGATATATATATGTTAAACCTATAACTCACCAACATTTTTGTTGACGTTTGAAGCATGTTTATTCTCAGTTGAATACTAAGAGCTTTCGCTGTCGCATACTTAAATAAGGACGAGATTTGGAGTCCATGCTTGTATGATATTGTGTAAAAACTGCATTCAAGAAACTTATTTTGTTGTAACATATTTGTATTGTAAACCATTATGTAATGGTCGTGTGTAAACAGGATATTTTAGATTATCATTATTTGATAATCTACGTAAAGCTTTTTAAACCTTTATTGATGAAATAAAGGTTATGGTTTGTTTTAAAATGAATGCAGTCTTTGAAAAATGTCTCATATAGAGGTCAAAACCTCGCAACGAAATCAATTAATATGGAACGTTTTTAATTAATAAGAACGGGACATTTCAGTTGGTATCCAAACGTTGGTCTTAGAGAACCAGAATTTTGCATTAGTGTGTCTTATCGAGTTTGTTAGGATGCATTAGTGAGTCTGGACTTCGACCGTGTTTACTTGAAAAATGATTGCTTAACAAATTTTGTTGGAAACTATATATTTTTAACATGTGAATATTATGTGATATATTAATCTCTTAACGCGTTTGATATTATGTGATAGATGTCTACCTCTAGAACAAGTCCCATTGACTCACCTAATAATAATGAAGAGTCAAATGTAAATTGGAATGATTCGTGGACTGATTCACAAGTTCCCGAAGAGGAACCGGAAGAAGATTCGGAACCGGAAGAAGAATCGGAACCGGAAGAAGAATCGGAACCGGATGAAGAAATAGAACCGGTGGGGGAAATAATAAAACGGTTAAGTAAAAGAAAATCCTCAACCAACCAACCAAGGTTAATTATGGTCAATGGTGTTTCTGCCAAGGAAGCAAAATATTGGGAGGATTACCAATTCTCCGATGAATCGGATTCCGACGAGAATTTCGATGATGTTATAGAAATTACCCCAACTGAATTTAAAAAGGCAAAAGAAAATAATAAGGGAAAGGGCATAAGTTGTAACAATGAACTTTATATGTATCGTCAACCCCCGAAGTCCTTAAGTTGTAACAATGACCCGGGAACCTCTAAACCACCAAGTTTTTCTAAACCAATGTGGAAAACTACGGCTCGTATTAGGGGAACATCATATATCCCTAGAAACTTGGCAAAACGAACCAAAACCGAAGAAGAAGAAACAAGCGAGTCGGAATAAGATAGTTGTATTCGTGTGGTGTAATATATGTAATATAGTGTGCTTAAGCTTTATGATATATGTAAAAATTGCTTGTATTAATAAGTATTTTTTTTATGAATCTAACTCTTGTCTATTTTACAGTATAAAAACACAAAATGGATAGACAACCCAATATTTTAAGAGACCTACCCGGAGACATGATTGATGAAATCTTGTCTAGAGTCGGTCAGAATTCTTCGGCACAACTATTTAAGGCGAGATCAGTTTGTAAGACATTCGAAGAACGTTCCAAGAATGCCTTGGTTTATAAAAGGCTTTCGTTCGAAAGATGGGGGATATCACATTGGGAAATCCATAAGTTACGATGTGTTTACTTTGACGTATATATTGCGGGGAACCCAAATGCTATTTTACGCAATGGGTTAAGAAATTATTTTGACTCAATATATCCGAATATTGGACTTCGTGATTTAGAAAAAGCGGCTAACATGCAACATAAAGAAGCATGTTATGCTTACGGATTAGTAATGTTCGCTTCTCACCAAAGTGAGAACAAGAACATCGGGCTACAAATATTAAACAACACGTTCCCACAAGTGACGGAGTCGGTAATTGGGGTAAGAAATGAGGTTTGTAGATTGTTACGGGACTGTTGGACATTACGTAACCCTCGTCCCTTGGACGAAGTTACAACACGTTGTCTTATCAACGGCCATAACGGTTATGTTCCACAAGACCAAGGATGGGAAGTAATCCTAGTAAAACCAGAATGCATGACTTGTTTCTGGACGTATGAATTACGTGTCTTTATTGTCTTTGCTGAACGACTTGTGTACTAGCTAGAATTATCTTCACAACCATCTTGTATCAAATTTATTGTGTGCTAAATTTCATGCTATATGTAAAATAAGCGGTATTGTAAGTTTGTAAAATATTGTGTAAAAGTTTGAACGTGAAATATTATTATAATCAGTTTTTCATATAGAATTGTAGTAGTTGAATTGTATATTAGCTACTAAGTATGAACTTAACGGGTAGGTACTACCCGAATTTAAACTTATAAAACGCTAATATGAAGAAAAAGCTTTTATAAATGAGTTCATATTATGCTACGAAATACTATTAACTACTCTTAATATTCTGTATGATTAACTTGTTCCATTTGACTATTTTGAAGGAAATGGCACCGACTACTCGACACACCGTGAATATGAATGAAGAGGAATTCCATACTTTTCTAGCTTCAAACATAGCCGCAGTACAGGCTGCGCTACATACCAACAATAACCTTGGATCTAGCAGTACAAGAAATCGTGTAGGATGCACCTACAAAGAATTCACTGCCTACAAACCTTTGGAATTTGATGGAACCGAAGGACCGATCGGATTGAAACGGTGGACCGAGAAGGTGGAATCGGTGTTTGCCATAAGTAAGTGTACTGAAGAGGACAAAGTGAAGTACGCTACGCATACCTTCACAGGTTCTGCATTAACATGGTGGAATACCTATCTAGAGCAAGTGGGACAAGACGATGCGTACGCACTACCGTGGTCAGCATTCAAGCACTTGATGAACGAGAAGTACCGTCCCAGAACCGAGGTCAATAAGCTCAAGACAGAACTTAGAGGGTTACGAACCCAAGGATTTGATATTACCACGTACGAAAGACGATTCACAGAATTGTGCCTATTGTGTTCGGGAGCATTCGAAGATGAGGAAGTGAAGATCGACGCGTTTGTGAAAGGATTACCGGAAAGAATCCAAGAAGATATAAGTTCACACGAGCCCGCCTCCATACAACAGGCATGTAGAATGGCTCACAAACTAGTGAACCAGATTGAAGAAAGAATTAAAGAACAGACTGCTGAAGAGGCCAATGTGAAGCAAGTCAAAAGAAAGTGGGAGGAAAACGGTGATAAGAATCACCAATACAACAACAACAGCAATTACAACAATAATCGCAACAATCATCCCAATAATCGCAACATCAATCGCAACTACAACAAACGGCCCAACAACAACAACAACAACAACAACAACAACAACAACAACAACAACAACAACAACAATTACAACAATCATCCCAACAACAATAATAACCGCAACAACAACAACAATCAGAAGCAGCTATGCTAAAGGTGTGAAAAGTATCACTCGGGGTTCTGCACCAAATTTTGCAACAAGTGTAAAAGAAATGGTCATAGCGCGGCGAAGTGTGAGGTCTACGGACCAGGGGTTAATAGAACGAAAGGAACAAATGGTGTCGGAACGAGTAATGGCGGAGCAAGTAGTGTCGGAGCAAGTTATGCCAATGTAGTTTGTTATAAATGTGGAAAACCGGGCCACATTATTAGAAATTGCCCGAACCAGGAGAACACGAATGGACAAGGCCGCGGAAGAGTTTTCAATATTAATGCGGCAGAGGCACAGGAAGACCCGGAGCTTGTTACGGGTACGTTTCTTATTGACAATAAATCTGCTTACGTTTTATTTGATTCTGGTGCGGATAGAAGCTATATGAGTAGAGATTTTTGTGCTAAATTAAGTTGTCCATTGACGCCTTTGGATAGTAAATTTTTACTCGAATTAGCAAATGGTAAATTAATTTCAGCAGATAATATATGTCGGAATCGAGAAATTAAACTGGTTAGCGAAACATTTAAGATTAATTTGATACCTATAGAGTTAGGGAGTTTTGATGTGATAATCGGTATGGACTGGTTGAAAGAAGTGAAAGCAGAGATCGTTTGTTACAAAAATGCAATTCGCATTATACGAGAAAAAGAAAAACCCTTAATGGTGTACGGAGAAAAGGGAAACACGAAGCTACATCTTATTAGTAATTTGAAGGAACAAAAACTAATAAGAAAAGGTTGCTATGCTGTTCTAGCACACGTCGAGAAAGTACAAACTGAAGAAAAGAGCATCAATGATGTTCCCATTGCAAAAGAATTTCCCGATGTATTTTCGAAAGAATTACCGGGATTACCCCCACATCGATCCATTGAATTTCAAATAGATCTTGTACCAGGAGCTGCACCAAAAGCTCGGCTCCTTACAGACTCGCACCCAGCGAGATGAAAGAACTGCAAAGCCAATTACAAGAACTTTTAGAGCGTGGTTTCATTCGACCAAGCACATCACCGTGGGGAGCTCCTGTTTTGTTTGTCAAGAAGAAAGATGGTACATTCAGGTTGTGTATCGACTACCGAGAGTTGAACAAACTTACCATCAAGAACCGCTACCCACTACCGAGAATCGACGACTTATTTGATCAACTACAAGGCTCGTCTGTTTATTCAAAGATTGACTTACGTTCCGGGTATCATCAAATGCGGGTGAAAGAAGATGATATTCCAAAGACTGCTTTCAGAACACGTTACGGTCATTACGAGTTTATGGTCATGCCGTTTGGTTTAACTAATGCACCAGCTGTGTTCATGGACCTTATGAATCGAGTGTGTGGACCATACCTTGACAAGTTTGTCATTGTTTTCATTGATGACATACTTATTTACTCAAAGAATGACCAAGAACACGGTGAACATTTGAGAAAGGTGTTAGAAGTATTGAGGAAGGAAGAATTGTACGCTAAGTTTTCAAAGTGTGCATTTTGTTTGGAAGAAGTTCAATTCCTCGGTCACATAGTGAACAAAGAAGGTATTAAGGTGGATCCGGCAAAGATAGAAACTGTTGAAAAGTGGGAAACTCCGAAAACTCCGAAACACATACGCCAGTTTTTAGGATTAGCTGGTTACTACAGATGGTTCATCCAAGACTTTTCCAGAATAGCAAAACCCTTGACTGTATTAACGCATAAAGGGAAGAAATTTGAATGGAATGATGAACAAGAGAAAGCGTTTCAGTTATTGAAGAAAAAGCTAACTACGGCACCTATATTGTCATTGCCTGAAGGGAATGATGATTTTGTGATTTATTGTGACGCATCAAAGCAAGGTCTCGGTTGTATATTAATGAAACGAACGAAGGTGATTGCTTATGCGTCTAGACAATTGAAGATTCACGAACAAAATTATACGACGCATGATTTGGAATTAGGCGCGGTTGTTTTTACATTAAAGACTTGGAGGAACTACTTATATGGGGTCAAAAGTATTATATATACCGACCACAAAAGTCTTTAACACATATTTAATCAGAAACAACTGAATATGAGGTAGCGTAGGTGGATTGAATTGTTGAATGATTACGACTTTGAGATTCGTTACCACCCGGGGAAGGCAAATGTGGTAGCCGATGCCTTGAGCAGGAAGGATAGAGAACCCATTCGAGTAAAATCTATGAATATAATGATTCATAATAACCTTACTACTCAAATAAAGGAGGCGCAACAAGGAGTTTTAAAATAGGGAAATTTAAAGGATGAAATACCCAAAGGATCGGAGAAGCATCTTAATATTTGGGAAGACGGAACCCGGTATAGGGCTGAAAGGATTTGGGTACCAAAATTTGGAGATATGAGAGAAATGGTACTTAGAGAAGCTCATAAAACCAGATACTCAATACATCCTGGAACGGGGAAGATGTACAAGGATCTCAAGAAACATTTTTGGTGGCCGGGTATGAAAGCCGATGTTGCTAAATATGTAGGAGAATGTTTGACGTGTTCTAAGGTCAAAGCTGAGCATCAGAAACCATCAGGTCTACTTCAACAACCCGAAATCCCGGAATGGAAATGGGAAAACATTACCATGGATTTCATCACTAAATTGCCAAGGAATGCAAGTGGTTTTGATACTATTTGGGAAATAGTTGATCGTCTCACCAAATCAGCACATTTCCTGCCAATAAGAGAAGATGACAAGATGGAGAAGTTAGCACGACTGTATTTGAAGGAAGTCGTCTCCAGACATGGAATACCAATCTCTATTATCTCTGATAGGGATGGCAGATTTATTTCAAGATTCTGGCAGACATTACAGCAAGCATTAGGAACTCGTCTAGACATGAGTACTGCCTATCATCCACAAACTGATGGGCAGAGCGAAATGACGATACAAACGCTTGAAGACATGCTACGAGCATGTGTTATTGATTTCGGAAACAGTTGGGATCGACATCTACCGTTAGCAGAATTTTCCTACAACAACAGCTACCATTCAAGCATTGAGATGGCGCCGTTTGAAGCACTTTATGGTAGAAAGTGCAGGTCTCCGATTTGGTGGAGTGAAGTGGGGGATAGACAGATTACGGGTCCGGAGATTATACAAGAAACTACCGAGAAGATCATTCAAATTCAACAACGGTTGAAAACCGCCCAAAGTCGACAAAAGAGCTACGCTGACATTAAAAGAAAAGATATAGAATTTGAAATTGGAGAGATGGTCATGCTTAAAGTTGCACCTTGGAAAGAGGTTGTTCGATTTGGTAAACGAGGGAAATTAAATCCAAGGTATATTGGACCATTCAAGATTATTGATCGTGTCGGACCAGTAGCTTACTGACTTGAGTTACCTCAACAACTCGCGGCTGTACATAACACTTTCCACGTCTCGAATTTGAAGAAATGTTTTGCTAAAGAAGATCTCACTATTCCGTTAGATGAAATCCAAATCAACGAAAAACTTCAATTCATCGAAGAACCCGTCGAAATAATGGATCGTGAGGTTAAAAGACTTAAGCAAAACAAGATACCAATTGTTAAGGTTCAATGGAATGCTCGCAGAGGACTCGAGTTCACCTGGGAGCGTGAAGATCAGATGAAGAAGAAATACCCACATCTATTTCCAGAAGATTCGTCAACACCTTCAACAGCTTAAAATTTCGGGACGAAATTTATTTAACGGGTAGGTACTGTAGTGACCCGAACTTTTTCATGTTTAAATATATTAATTGAGATTGATATTTACATGATTAAATATTTCCAACATGTTAAGCAATCAAACTTGTTAAGACTTGATTAATTGAAATATGTTTCATATAGACAATTGACCACCCAAGTTTACCGGTGATTCACGAACGTTAAAACTTGTAAAAACTATATGATGACATATATATGGATATATATATAATTAACATGATACTATGATAAGTAAACATATCATTAAGTATATTAACAATGAACTACATATGTAAAAATAAGACTACTAACTTAATGATTTTTAAACGAGACATATATGTAACGATTATCGTTGTAAAGACATTTAATGTATATATATATATATCATATTAAGAGATATTCATACATGATAATATCATGATAATATAATAATTTAAAATCTCATTTGATATTATAAACATTGGGTTAACAACATTTAACAAGATCGTTAACCTAAAGGTTTCAAAACAACACTTACATGTAACGACTAACGATGACTTAACGACTCAGTTAAAATGTATATACATGTAGTGTTTTAATATGTATTTATACACTTTTGAAAGACTTCAATACACTTATCAAAATACTTCTACTTAACAAAAATGCTTACAATTACATCCTCGTTCAGTTTCATCAACAATTCTACTCGTATGCACCCGTATTCGTACTCGTACAATACACAGCTTTTAGATGTATGTACTATTAGTATATACACTCCAATGATCAGCTCTTAGCAGCCCATGTGAGTCACCTAACACATGTGGGAACCATCATTTGGCAACTAGCATGAAATATCTCATAAAATTACAAAAATATGAGTAATCATTCATGACTTATTTACATGAAAACAAAATTACATATCCTTTATATCTAATCCATACACCAACGACCAAAAACACCTACAAACACTTTCATTCTCCAATTTTCTTCATCTAATTAATCTCTCTCAAGTTCTATCTTCAAGTTCTAAGTGTTCTTCATATATTCTACAAGTTCTAGTTACATAAAATCAAGAATACTTTCAAGTTTGCTAGCTCACTTCCAATCTTGTAAGGTGATCATCTAACCTCAAGAAATCTTTATTTCTTACAGTAGGTTATCATTCTAATACAAGGTAATAATCATATTCAAACTTTGGTTCAATTTCTATAACTATAACAATCTTATTTCAAGTGATGATCTTACTTGAACTTATTTTCGTGTCATGATTCTGCTTCAAGAACTTTGAGCCATCCAAGGATCCATTGAAGCTAGATCCATTTTTCTCTTTTCCAGTAGGTTTATCCAAGTAACTTAAGTTAGTAATGATGTTCATAACATCATTCGATTCATACATATAAAGCTATCTTATTCGAAGGTTTAAACTTGTAATCACTAGAACATAGTTTAGTTAATTCTAAACTTGTTCGCAAACAAAAGTTAATCCTTCTAACTTGACTTTTAAAATCAACTAAACACATGTTCTATATCTATATGATATTCTAACTTAATGATTTAAAACCTGGAAACACGAAAAACATCGTAAAACCAGATTTACGCCGTCGTAGTAACACCGCGGGCTGTTTTGGGTTAGTTAATTAAAAACTATGATAAACTTTGATTTAAAAGTTTTTATTCTGAGAAAATGATTTTTATTATGAACATGAAACTATATCCAAAAATTATGGTTAAACTCAAAGTGAAAGTATGTTTTCTAAAATGGTCATCCAGACGTCGTTCTTTCAACTGAAATGACTACCTTTACAAAAATGACTTGTAACTTATTTTTCCGACTATAAACCTATACTTTTTCTATTTAGATTCATAAAATAGAGTTCAATATGAAACCATAGCAATTTGATTCACTCAAAACGGATTTAAAATGAAGAAGTTATGGGTAAAACAAGATTGGATAATTTTTCTCATTTTAGCTACGTGAAAATTGGTAACAAATCTATTCCAACCATAACTTAATCAACTTGTATTGTATATTATGTAATCTTGAGATACCATAGACACGTATACAATGTTTTGACCTATCATGTCGACACATCTATATATATTTTGGAACAACCATAGACACTCTATATGTGAATGTTGGAGTTAGCTATACAGGGTTGAGGTTGATTCCAAAATATATATATAGTTTGAGTTGTGATCAATACTGAGATATGTATACACTGGGTCGTGGATTGATTCAAGATAATATTTATCGATTTATTTTTGTACATCTAACTGTGGACAACTAGTTGTAGGTTACTAACGAGGACAGCTGACTTAATAAACTTAAAACATCAAAATATATTAAAAGTGTTGTAAATATATTTTGAGCATACTTTGATATATATGTATATATTGTTATAGGTTCGTGAATCAACCAGTGGCCAAGTCTTACTTCCCGACGAAGTAAAAATCTGTGAAAGTGAGTTATAGTCCCACTTTTAAAATCTAATATTTTTGGGATGAGAATACATACAAGTTTTATAAATGATTTACAAAATAGACACAAGTACGTGAAACTACATTCTATGGTTGAATTATTGAAATCGAATATGCCCCTTTTTATTAAGTCTGGTAATCTAAGAATTAGGGAACAGACACCCTAATTGACGCGAATCCTAAAGATAGATCTATTAGGCCTAACAAACCCCATCCAAAGTACCGGATGCTTTAGTACTTCGAAATTTATATCATATCCGAAGGGTGTCCCGGAATGATGGGGATATTCTTATATATGCATCTTGTTAATGTCGGTTACCAGGTGTTCACCATATGAATGATTTTTATCTCTATGTATGGGATGTGTATTGAAATATGAAATCTTGTGGTCTATTATTATGATTTGATATATATAGGTTAAACCTATAACTCACCAACATTTTTGTTGACGTTTTAAGCATGTTTATTCTCAGGTGATTATTAAGAGTTTCCGCTGTTGCATACTTAAATAAGGACGAGATTTGGAGTCCATGCTTGTATGATATTGTGTAAAAACTGCATTCAAGAAACTTATTTCGGTGTAACATATTTGTATTGTAAACCATTATGTAATGGTCGTGTATAAGCAGGATATTTTAGATTATCATTATTTGATAATCTACGTAAAGCTTTTTAAACCTTTATTGATGAAATAAAGGTTATGGTTTGTTTTAAAATGAATGCAGTCTTTAAAAAACGTCTCATATAGAGGTCAAAACCTCGCAACGAAATCAATTAATATGGAACATTTTTAGTCAATAAGAACGGGACATTTCATTTATTTTGTAAGTTATCTATATTCTCCAATAATATAAAAATTAAATAGTTTATCTTATCAAAAAGCCACAAGGTAAATTATTGTAAGGCATGTATTGTAAATCAACAGGAATTTCCACCAATCTGTCTAACTCTCGCTACTTGACACTTTGACCTTACTTGAAGATCATTTTACCATTATTTCCGAATACCGTTAAAAAGGAAAGGTTTCCTAAATCAAAGTGGACCTCTTAACTGAGACTCGTAATTATATCATAATGTGTCAGATAACTCAATCATTTGATATTATCTTATAATTCCATCAATAAATATATTGAACAAATATGTTCATGTAAAGTATTACACATTTAAATACTTTGTTAACATTTTAGGTTATAATATATACACATATATATATAATCATATCCATTTTAATTAATGGTTCGTGAATCATTGGAATTTGGTCGAGGTTAAATGAATGTATGAACATTGTTTAAAATTCTTGAGATTCAATCTTAACAACTTTGCTTATCGTGTCAGAATAATGTAAAGATAAAGTTTAAATTTGGTCAGAAATTTCCGGGTTGTCACAATTACCCCTAAGCAGAAAACCGTCCCATCAATTACAGAGTTACTTTGGTAACCGTACCGGCAAACTACCATTTCACCCTTCAAGCCCATTTAAACAGAAAAATTTAACAGGGGCAAAACGGTAAATAGTACCCAGGTAAATAATTGCTGGGATCAGAGACGTCAAATCAAGTAATCAAGTGGCAGATTGAGTTTAATTCAACAAAGCTTGGTCAGAAAGCTTCGTAAAATTAAACTGAGGGGCTTGATAGTGTATCCCCCCGTTAAGATAAACGAAGTTAAGCTAACGGATATATTGCGCCTAACGAGGATAGGTGACATAAGAATGGATCAAAAGAACACATATGTCAAATATAAATTGAGGGCGGGATATCCTCAAACTCAAATAAAGGCGCCCAAAGGATAAAAGAAGAATGTTTCCAAAGTAGAATCCCAATATTCAGAGTTGGTACGAAACTACTTCCGTTATACGAAGCAATATTAATGAAGGAACGTGGTGACGAAGAGATCACGGTTACCAATGGATAAGGACTTCTCCTAAAGTCACAAGATCACCTAGTGTAACATCCCGTTTTTCCCGTACATAGCTAAAGGTACATACTTAATCATTAGTACGCTTATAACTCGTTCGTTCATGTGATTAAATAAGTTAAAGTTTTAGTTGTTGTATAAACGTATATGTATAAATACTTGGGAATGTGTGCATGCATAGGTTTATACATGAGTTTTAATGGTGTTAAGCCATGTGAGACTTAAATATGAAGTTTAGACGTATATAGGGAGCGAGAACGAAGCGCACAAGTCAATAATTAATCGTTAGTTTTGGTTGCTGAGAAACGGGTCAGGCCACGCCTAATGGCGCGCCGCGATGAGCTTTGCCGCACCACGGCATCTCAAGCAAAACAAAGTCAGGAGGCATGCTAAGAAGGGTCGGTTTTTCCTTTATGTGTCGCGCCGCGATAAATAGGGCCGCGCCGTGGCAGTCCTGCTGGGATGATTCCGGATTTAGCTTATTTTAAGGGATTTAAGGGGCAAATTGGTAATTTGGCATGTAGATCTGATGGAAGCATTTAATCTCCACCACTTATCCATTTTATTCATTTTCATTTCCATTTTCTTCTCCATTTATTCTCTCAAACATAAAAACCCATTTGATTTCAAGAGAGATATGTGAGTGAAGAATTGAGAGTTGATCCTTGGACCAAGAATTAAAGTCGTTCTCCTCGTTCTTAGCTACGAGTGGATAGTGTTGATAAGTCTTAACTCCGTATTTTTAGTTTTAGTTAATTTATGGCTAGGGTTCGGCCATTTGAGTCTTGTAAGACCCATTTAGGGTTTTAATGGGTGGATTTGGGTTAATTTGATGTAAGAAAACCCAAATGGTGTTAACCTAGGGTTTGTTCATGTAATTGGAGTTTTGTAAGTGTTAAATTAAGTTGCTAGTCAAAACACACTTGTAAATGATGAAAGTTTGTTAAAGGAGTCAAGTTTGACTTGAGTTGGGAGTCTAAGTGTCAAAATGGGTCAAATGAGTCATGGATGACCTAATTGGGTGAAATGGGTATGAAATACCCTAAGTTTGTGTTAGTTGGTGATAATAGACTCTAATCACTAGCTTTTAGTGATTTATGAAGAGTCATGGCCATTAATGGGCGGTTTGGTGAGTGTGAGTCATTTAATGCGGTTAGGACATTAAATGCTCAAGAATTGAATGATAGTGGTTAATTCTGATGGAATACCACATGTAAACAAAGTCACAAAACCATATTTGTATGTATATGAATTCATGTATATGTATATAGCAAGCGGAAGCAATTTTTAAGTTTGCATGTGTATTTTAACCAATTATTATGTATTCCATTTCATAGATCTAGTCTTGAAAATACACTAAAATGTAAATAGAGCTAGTAAGAGGTTTATACCTTCTCCTAAAAGGAGGTTGAAGCAAGAAGATGAAGATGATGAAGATGCTAGTTTCTCACTTGAAACCTCAAGCCTTTGATACCCACAAACCTTTGTAAATCAACACCCTTCTTTGGTTAGGATTTAAAACACTTATCAACTAGCAAAAATCAATCAAAGAACCCCTTGTTCAAGCCCAAAATTTTGGCCAAATTAGATGGAGGAAGGAGAGCTTTTTGCTAATTCAAAACAAGGTAAAGTGTGTGTGAGGATATGTGTGCAAGCATGCATGTAGGTGGAGTGTGCATTGATTAAAAGCAAGCATGGGGAGGCCTCCTTGGAGTCCCCAAAACCACCCCCTTTAGTTACCCCTTTTTTTTTTTTTTTTTTTTTGCTTTCTTTATAATATCAAGATACATGCACACTCAATTTATATAATTACATGTACATATATATATCTTTATAAACCACTTATAAAGTTATATGTATATGTTACTTGCACATTTAGATATAATTTTATAAACCACTTTATAAAATTATAACACACACATAAGTTTAACCATACTAATAATTAAACTTGCACTTATAATTATCCAAATAATTATTTCTTGCATTTCATCTTTAGAATACCAAATTCTAAAGTCTAAGTGTCAAGTATTTATTTTAAAGATCCAATCATTAAAATAGATACTTAAAGATGTTGACGGTTTGTTATTGGGTATGACCCGACTTGGATCATAACATGTTAGCCACATTAGTTTAATATGTCTCTAGGGCATATGAAATACCTTCAATCTCCCACTTGCACGAGAAACATAAGAAATTAATGCAAGTGATGGATACCACCTAACGACCGTCCATCACCCCTAATATGTTATGACTTAGTGCCATTTAATAACATCATCCCTTTCGAGTTCCATCTCGAATATGATTAGGTGAATCTTTCAATATATCCTTTTGTCCTAGATGTCATGTTAAATCCAAGAGACATAGAATGATCACTCTCTTATAGATTTAACTTTGTCAGGCCTTAGACATCTGACTCTCAACGAATAAGAGGGACAAATTCCATCTCGACTACATACGTCCTAGACACTACACTTCGTACCATACCTGAAGCGTCCCTTATGTACTACCATATTTCAGAATAGCGAAGGAAAGAATCAAGGCACAATATTCGGTGAATATCCGAACCCAATATGTGTCTCAGGTCAGAGGATATAATGATATTCTCCTTTACTCAAGATTACATGTGATCAACCACAAAGGCTCCATATAGTAAATCTTGAGAGCGGGTCTTCCAATATTTGTGTCCCACAAATATCTATGAACCTTGGTTGCAACCTTGCCCCACATTCACCATTTGAATGTTAACCAATCCAAGTTCATAATAGTCTAGACCTCACACTTGTTCCCACAAATGTGATCAACTACGGAATTTAGAATAATAGTTTATTCATGGATAAAATATGCAAAATTGGAACATGACTCATAATTAAATTAATATCATAATTATATTAATGAGTTTGAACTAATTCGTTCCGTTACAATACATAAAATAGATCATTTCCAATCACTAGAATATCGAAGCCCTAATGCACAAACATGTCCCTCATGTTTTGGCCCATGTAAAAGCTTCGTGAGTGGATCCGCAACATTTTGATCTGTGTGAACTTTGTGAATACATATCTTTCTCTTTTCAACCTCATCCCTGATGTAGTTGAATCTCCGCTCAATGTGACGAGTCTTTTGATGAGCACGAGGTTCCTTGATTTGAGCAATCGCACCCTCGTTGTCACAAAAGATCTCAAGAGGGTCCTGAATGGTAGGGACCACTCCTAAGTCGTCGATGAATTTCTTCATCCATGCAGCTTCCTGAGCTGCCAGTGAGGCGGCAATGTACTCTGACTCTGTAGTGGATAACGCAACAACTTCCTGTTTTGAGCTCTTCCAAGAGACTGCACCACCATTTAACATGAAGACATAACCGGATTGTGACCGAGAGTCATCTCGATCAGTTTAGAAACTCGCGTCCACGTAACCTTTTACAGCGAGTTCCTCCTCACCAGACCCATATATTAGAAACATATCCTTAGTCCTCCTAAGGTATTTCAATATACTTTTAACAGCAATCCAATGACTATTTCCTGGGTTATTCTGGTATCTACTTGTCAAGCTTAGAGCGCATGACACATCCGGTCTAGTACATATCATTGCATACATGATAGACCCAATAGCAGATGCGTATGGGACTTTCTTCATTCTCTCTTGTCATCTTTCGTGGTAGGACACTGAGATGAACTGAGAATGGTTCCTCTTTGAATAGGTACCAAACCTTTCTTAGAGTTTTCCATCTTGAATCTTTTCAAGATTTTATCAATGTATGTACTTTGACTTAAACCTATCAATCTCTTGGATCTATTCCTATGGATCCCTATCCCCAATATGTATTGTGCTTCTCCAAGATCCTTAATGGAGAAGCAACTCTTCAGCCAAGTTTTGACTTCTTGCATTGTGGTAATATCATTCCCAAATAATAATATATCATCCACATATAGCACAAGAAACATTATAGAGCTCCCACTAGCCTTCTTGTACACACAAGCTTCATCACCGTTTTTAATGAAGCCAAATTTCTTTGCCTCTTCATTAAAACGATGATTCCACATTCTAGATACTTGTTTCAATCCGTAGATTGATTTCTTTAATTTGCATACCTTTTTAGGATTTTTCGGATCAACAAAACCTTCGGGCTGTACCATATAGACATCTTCCTCAAGATATCCATTCGGGAAAGCGGTTTTGACATCCATTTGCCATATTTCATAGTCATAGTGAGCAGCAATGGCAAATAATATCCTAATAGACTTTAGCATTGCCACAGGCGAGAAAGTTTCATCATAATCAACCCCTTGAGTTTGAGTGAAACTTTTGCTACAAGTCTAGCTTTGTATGTATCCAAGTTTCCATGTATGTCGGTTTTCTTCTTGAAAAGCCATTTGCAATCAACTAGCTTGGAGCTAGGAGGTTGCACAACAAGTTCCCAAACTTGATTTTCATACATGGATTGCATCTCGGCGTTCATGGCTTCCTGCCATTTATCTTTATCAATCCTTGATAAAGCATCTTCGTAGTTTGTCGGTTCATCCAAATCAACCGTATAGCAACCATCCACGAGAAACCCATATCTCTCGGGAGGATTACTAATCCTACTAGATCTTCGAACGTCTTGTGTACTTTGATCATCCACTTGATCATTTTCAACATCCTCATGTTGAGTACTAGTGCCAACCAATTGTGTATCATAGGCTTGATCTTGTACCTCTACAAGATCTATCTTCCTTTCACCATCACCTTCCATAAGGAATTTGGTTTCAAGAAATTCCGCTTTCCGAGCAACAAATACCGTTTGCTCGGATGGATCATAGAAGTAATATCCCATGTCATCTTTGGGATATCCTATGAAGATACACTTTGTGGATCGAGCATGTAGCTTATTAGCTACATAACGCTTAGGATAAGCTTCACATCCCCATACTTTTAAGTACAAAAGAGAAGGAGGTTTTCCAAACCACATCTCATGAGGAGTTCGTTCCACTTTCTTGGTTGGGGCCATATTTAAAATACGAACCGCGGAGCTTAGACAATAACCCCAAAATGATAGAGGTAACGAGCTTCTTGCCATCATATATCGAACCATATCCATTAGGGTTAGGTTCCTCCTTTCGGAAACTCCATTAAGTTGGGGTGTTCCGGGTGGAGTAAGTTGTGAGATAATCCCACAACTCCTAAGATGATCTTGGAAGGCATCGCTTAGGTATTCACCTCCTCTATCGGTATGAAGTACCTTAATTGTCCTATTGAGTTGATTTTGTACTTCGTTTTGATATTCTTTGAATGCTTCAAACGTTTCGTCCTTGTGTCTTAATAAGTAGACATATCCGAAACGACTAAAGTCATCAATAAAAGTAACAAAGTATCTTTCACCATTCCTAGTCATGGGTTTAAAGGGTCCACATACATCCGAATGTATTAATCCCAATAAATCTTTAGCCCTCTCATAAGTCCCTTTGAAAGGCGTTTTAGTCATCTTGCCTTGTAAACAAGATTCACATACATCAAACGAATCCATTTCATTTGATTTCAAAAGTCCATTCTTTTGAAGTGTATGCATTCGGTCCTTGTTTATGTGACCAAGGCGACAATGCCATAAATAGGAATTACTCAAATCCCTTTTCAGTTTCTCGGTGCTAGTATGGTATATAGAGCTCGATGATGCGTCATCATGAACCAATTCATAAATTCCATTTGAAGGTGAAGCCTTGAAATAGAATACATTATCTTTAGAAACATGAATATCATCATCAATAAAATTAACAATGTAACCACATTGTTTTAAGCGAGAAATAGATATAATGTTTCTACACAAATCCGGAGCATACAAAACATTTTCTAAAATAAGTTCCAATCCGCTTGGAAGCTTCAAAATAAAATCTCCTTGAGCTTTAACATGCACCTTTGCACCATTGCCCATATAGAGACTTGATGTTCCCGCTTTATGATCACTTCTTTTGAACCCCTGCAAAGAATTGCAAATATGAGTTCCACATCCAGTGTCTAATACCCATGTATTAGAAGAAGTAATACTAAGCTCTATATATACCATATATATATATTACCTGAGGTTTGCCCTGCATCCCTCTTGTCCTTCAACTCCTTAAGATAGACCGGACAGTTTCGTTTCCAATGACCCATCTCACCGCAACCGAAACATGGGTCTTCCTTGGGGTTTGCCTTCTCGGCTACCTTTTGCTTCTTAGCCTTGTTGATGGTTGGGGTAACCATCTTCCCCTTCCCTTTGCCTTGATAGGTGGGTCCTTTTCTCTTAGCCACCTTTGGCTTAGAGGTGTTACCTTTGGACCCACCTTGATCGATTGCTAACACGGGTAAAGCCCTTTTACCCATGCTAGTTTCCGCCGTTCTAAGCATACCGTGAAGCTCACCTATGCTCTTATCCATCCCATTCATATTGTAATTAATTACAAATTGATCAAACCTTTTTGATAGGGAGTTAAGGATAAGATCGGTGGCTAACTCATTTGATATGTTTAGGTTAAGACGGTTAGCACGATCAATAAGGCTCTTCATCTTAAGCACATAAGATGAAACCGATTGGGTATCGTCCATACGACAAGCATGTAGCGCCCGAACGGTCTCGAAACGCTCGACACGCGCTTGTTGAAGGAACATCTCCTTCAATTGCGTTATCATGTCGTATGCACTATGATGCTCGAAATCCTTCTGGAGTTCGGGAATCATAGTCCCAAGCATTAGGCATGAGACTTGAAGGGAGTCGTGGCAATACTTATCGTAAGAGGCCATTGCCTCCACATCATTCTCATCCGGTTGATCGGGAATGGGGTCCTCAAGTACATATGCTTTATCCTCTTGTTTGAGGACAATCCGAAGATTGCGGAACCAATCCATAAAGTTTGTATGGTTGAGTTTGTCTTTCTCTAAGAGAGACCTTAATGATAGGTTGTTCATGTTAAGTGGTGCGTTTTGCATGTTGTTGTTGTTATTAGCGGCCATCTACAAAATTCAACAAAGTCCTTTTAAGTATCGATTTTAAATTCAATAAACAATACCCTTTTAATTTGTTTTATTAAATATTAGAATCCAACGGTAAATCAAATTTCGGTTAGGTGACCTTTATCCTGTCATTTGATTTAGCTAGGTAGTCATAATGACAATTGCAATCCTTTTGCAACTTCTAAGTTATGGGATCATGCAATCCTTTTGCATGGCATATTAATCCCATCAACGCCTATTTGTTCCTCATGCTTCGGTGACCCTAAGTTCATGATTCCCAAATCAAGTCATCCTACTTGTGTAGACATGTAAATTTAACAAACAAGTGGTTAGGTGACCTTTATCCCACTAGTGTGCGAAATTTACCTTATTCATATTAGTCCGCTCATGACGGTTAGGTGACCTTTATCCCGTCAAGAGTTTCTTAATATGTCTAAGTGTTTTCACAAAAGGATGGCGTTTAACTTGTTTACCTTGTTTTAGTTAAAGGGATTTGAGTTTTCTACGTTCTAGTTTTAGAAAACAAAATGCTATACACCAACATGCATTTGGTGTGTAGTAAATTTTGAAAAACCCATTTTCATGTCCTTTTAGTAAACCAATTACTAGTTATGAACCAATTTAATACCTTTTAAATAAACCATTTTATTTAGGTCTAATAACCAATTATTAGTGTCGTTATGTTATGTTTTATTATAACCATTTATAATGTATTAAGCAAGTTGTTAACATGTGATAATCTTGTAGCAACCAATCATACAAACATACACAAACATGCATAACAAAATATGTTCACAATCGGGAGCCATTTTTGTGGGCATTTGTTTAGCCAAAAAACAAATGTCACCGGTAAGGGTTAACAAAAGAAAGCAAGAGATTTTTAAACAAAATCTCCCACTTAATCTTGTAATCTTCAAAGCTCCATCTTGTAATCTTCATCTTGAATCTTCATTTTCTTTTTACAAAATTATATCCTAATACAATTTTTCTAGAAAATGAAATAACAACCTATTCTATTTTTACAAACAAATAGAATAAATTACATGAAAAATTACAAGATTACTTACAACTTATTACACACCAAAATTACAAAATTATTACAAATTAATACAAACCAAATGAATGAATATTACAACCATGAATAATAACCAAATCATTCAAACATTCAACCACATGGTCTAGGCTCGATTGTGAACAATAACATAACATCAAATCTTGGCCAACCTTGAAGTCCCAAGACCACTTTTGGGGTCCAAAATTCGGTCAAACCAACAAACCCACCAAAACTCATGATTTTTACATTCTACTTTCATGCATGTTGGTAGATTGTAAAATAAATGAGTTTACTAGCCAAAAACAAGAAGCATATTAACAAGACTTTGGCTCTAGATACCATTGATGGAATACCACATGTAAACAAAGTCACAAAACCATATTTGTATGTATATGAATTCATGTATATGTATATAGCAAGCGGAAGCAATTTTTAAGTTTGCATGTGTATTTTAACCAATTATTATGTATTCCATTTCATAGATCTAGTCTTGAAAATACACTAAAATGTAAATAGAGCTAGTAAGAGGTTTATACCTTCTCCTAAAAGGAGGTTGAAGCAAGAAGATGAAGATGATGAAGATGCTAGTTTCTCACTTGAAACCTCAAGCCTTTGATACCCACAAACCTTTGTAAATCAACACCCTTCTTTGGTTAGGATTTAAAACACTTATCAACTAGCAAAAATCAATCAAAGATCCCCTTGTTCAAGCCCAAAATTTCGGCCAAATTAGATGGAGGAAGGAGAGCTTTTTGCTAATTCAAAACAAGTTAAAGTGTGTGTGAGGATATGTGTGCAAGCATGCATGTAGGTGGAGTGTGCATTGATTAAAAGCAAGCATGGGGAGGCCTCCTTGGAGTCCCCAAAACCGTCCCCTTTAGTTACCCCTTTTTTTTTTTTTTTTTTTTTTTTTTTTTGCTTTCTTTATAATATCAAGATACATGCACACTCAATTTATATAATTACATGTACATATATATATCTTTATAAACCACTTATAAAGTTATATGTATATGTTACTTGCACATTTAGATATAATTTTATAAACCACTTTATAAAATTATAACACACACATAAGTTTAACCATACTAATAATTAAACTTGCACTTATAATTATCCAAATAATTATTTCTTGCATTTCATCTTTAGAATACCAAATTCTAAAGTCTAAGTGTCAAGTATTTATTTTAAAGATCCAATCATTAAAATAGATACTTAAAGATGTTGACGGTTTGTTATTGGGTATGACCCGACTTGGATCATAACATGTTAGCCACATTAGTTTAATATGTCTCTCGGGCATATGAAATACCTTCAAATTCCACTAGGTTGTGTGTTAATTAAATGCATAATGTGATAGGTGCATTTCATAGAAGGTTGCGAGCTTGATGCACTAGATCAGCAAAGGCATTAAGGTGAGTGGAATAATTATATGCTTGCATATATGATGTATTTATTTGTGAAGTATGAGTTGTGAAGTATCGATGTGTTAAGACACCACTTCTCATGTGGCGAGTGAAGTGTCGATGTGTTAAGATGCCACTTCGAGAGATGTAACGAGTGAAGTGTCGATGTGCTAAGACACTGTGACGACCCGAAAATTTTTGACCAAATTTAAACTTGATCGTTATATGTTTCCGACACGATAAACAAACTCTGAAATGTTGAGTCTTAAGATTTGTGAACTGTTTACATGAAACAATTGACATTCGACTGTTCCCAACGATTCACGAACAACTATTTGTAAATGGATTCATATATGTTTAAATATATAGATAGATATAAATAATGATTTGAAGTATAACTTAAGATATTATATGTTGTTAAAATTAACTATGTAAAGTAAAAATAAAATATGATATCATTATTAAAATAAATATGACTCTATATATAAATAAAGTATATTAAAAATAAATATTAAATGATTTTAATACTCGTTTGATGTTTCGATTGATATTAAGCAAGTTAAATTTAAACTTATGTAACTTTAAAATAAACGGTGTTACGAAAATGAGTTCTATAAATTTTAGGCTTATTAAAAAATATATTTAGGAACTATTTGTTAAGTTTTAACACTTTTTATATTTTACCCATAAATGAGAGGGACAGTTGATGTAATTTTTATTTAATAGTTAATGATCGAATTTTATACCATAATGACAAAAATAAATAAATATAGTTAATTTAAAAATATGAGATGATGATGAAACGGTTTAGAGTGAGGAAGATAATGAATATGGAACATGTAGATGGTTACGATCATGATGGATATGAATGGTTATGATGTTGTTTAAAAATAGGGACTAACGATGATGATGAATGTTAGATGATGATGATATACGACTGAGATGATGAAGAAAATGGTGATGAACGAGATGAATAAAGGAGGTGATAAATGAAGAAGATGATGAATAGTGAAGTGGATACATAAAACGATGATGATGTTAGGTAATACATGAAATGATACGTGATATTAGGAGGGTTAAGGAAGATGATTGTAGCGACCCGACCAAATCGTCATTGACGGCGCCGTCTACTTAGGTCCCGTTACGTGGTCATAAGTCTTTAAAAACAACGTTTGACCAAAAGATATGTCGCATTCATTTCAATGTAAAGGTTGTTCAAGTTTACAAGAATAGTTCCACCACAAGTTACGATACATAGTTTTAAGTACAATTGAAACTTATGCGACACAATTTAAAAGTAACCAAAAGACGCTCCATGTAT
Source organism: Rutidosis leptorrhynchoides (assembly GCF_046630445.1). Lineage (NCBI taxonomy): Eukaryota > Viridiplantae > Streptophyta > Magnoliopsida > Asterales > Asteraceae > Rutidosis > Rutidosis leptorrhynchoides. The sequence continues at coordinate 246,303,109 of NC_092338.1, read as the reverse complement.
GCATATATACTCGACATCCAATGCAAGTATCAAAATAATGAGCGGAAGCATGTATCATGTATCGTTCAAGGACCTGAGAAAAACATAGAAATCTGTCAACGAAAACGTTGGTGAAATCATAGGTTTAAGTAAGTAAGTACAAGTGAACCACAAGATTTGCATAAATGAAGTAATAGTAATACATTCCAAAAGTTTGTTTCACGAGCACCCAATTATCAATACTTAACATTTCCTTCCATTGAACCCCATCACTTAGTGCTAGAACATACACTGTTTCTCGAAAATATATTTCATTCGTAAACAGTAGCGAACCATTTGAATGAGGGTTTGTCAAACCCATATGGATCCATACAACATAAGTTCTCGCTTACACCCGGCAAGTGTAACTAATGATAATCGAATTGAGGATTTTGTTCTAAACTCGTATGTAGAATGTTTGTTTTCCTGTACTTGTGTTCACTTAGTAAAAGAAATGTTTATGTTTTCTCATCCCAAATGTAAGTTCAAAAAGAGTAAAAGTGGGACTATGATCTCACCTTGTATGCACGAACCAAAAAGTACTTCGACAAGTAAATGTGCAGTAACAATGCTAGTCTTGACCTAAACAAATAGGTTGTATCAATAACGAAAGTCACGAGGGGTCAAAGTTGTTCAATTAGTCCTATGGCTCAATACGACTCGATTACGAAGCATGTGAAGCAAATAGTCAAGTTTCATGCAAGGTACACGTATAGAAACAAGTTAGAAAGATTACATAAGTAATTGGTCAAGTTTGATTAAAAGTCAAACTTGGTCGGGTCAAAGTCAACGAAAAAGTCAACACGTTCGGGTCGGGCCTCGAACGAATTTTCTGAAGTTTTTAATCATATATAAGCATGTTGGAACAAGTCTCATGTGAAACGGAGGTCTAGAACGTCCCAAACATTTTTCGTTAAATGACAACCAAAACAGCCCACTTTAGGCTTATGGGACGGCGTCCCAAAAGGTCTAGACGGCGTCCCACTTTGAAGGGCAAGACGGCGTCTTGGACCCCTAGACGGCGTCTAGGTTTGAAAGTCAGGACGTCGTCCTGGGTATTGGGACGGCGTCTTGGCTTGTTTCCAGACCCTGGTTGCTGAAACTCCTAAGTGCACGAGTCCAAACATAAACCAACACAAATTACAACCCGCAAACATTCAAGACATGTATTTTATATCACCGGAAAGGTATTTTGACGAGGAACACAACTATGCACTTATCATCAATCAAACTTTCGCATACAACAACCAAAAACCGCAATTAATGTCCCTCATTCAATGCATACAAGTCATAAATGTAATTTAATGATTCGGCATCCAAATTACATGAACGATATGCCGTTTCGAAGGTAATCAAGCATACAACACAACCTAACACTTACAATTAACATTACATGTCATTCAAGTCATCAAAAGTCCATTTTAAGTTCATGAAACCTTAACCTAAATTCACCAAATTTCATAATCAAGTTTAGGAGGTTTCATTAATCAAACTATACATCATAATGAAGCTAGTAACACTAGAAACACAATTAAAACATGAACTCTTAGCATCAAACAACATATGAACACTCAAATTTCAAGATTAAGCATGTCATCTTTCAATATGAACTAGTTACATCAAAATATCAAAAACGAGCATACAAATCACATAAACAAACTAGACTCGAGCCATAGACACTAATTAACAACCTTATAACTTAAAAATCTCAAGAACACAAGAATTAGTGATTTTAGAAAGTTACCCAAAATTGATGAAATCGGTATGGAAACGAAGAGGAGATCACGAGGAGTTCAAATATGCAATTTGTTTTGATCGAATCCTTCTTGAACGAATTTGGATGATGATTGAAGGTGTGAGGGTTTTGAGAGAAAAAGGTGAAGTATTATTTGGGAGGTGATAAAATGAATGGAGAGGAAAGAGTTGACTAGTTGACCTAGTCATCTCTTTCTCCATTTGGCAACTTTAGTCCCTCAACTTAGGAAACGGGTACGGGAATTACCTAGACGAGATAATTCAAACGCGTATTAACGAGATGTGTTATAAACATATAACAGAACTTAAATAGTTAAACGGAAAAGTAAATGGAAAAAGGCGGGATGTTACATTACCTACTCCTTAAAAGAAATTTCGTCCCGAAATTTAAGTAGGCGTAGTAGTCGTTGCTTCTTCCTCGAGATCTTGCGTTTCCGAATTCACGAATAGATGAGGATACTTCCTTTGCATTTGATCTTGTCTTTCCCAAGTAAACTCGGGTCCTCTTTTGGCATTCCAACGAACCTTGACAATCGGGATTCGGCTTTGTTTCAATGTCTTGACGGAGGTGTCCACAATTTCAACCGGTTCCTCCACAAAATGAAGTTTGTCATCAATAGTAAGTTCTTCGAGAGGGATGACGATATCGGGTTCGGCAAGACACTTTTTCAAGTTAGATACATGGAAGGTAGGATGAACGGAGTTCAATTGAGGCGGAAGATCTAAACGATAAGCAACGGTTCCAATACGCTCCAAGATTTCGAAAGGACCAATATACCGCGGATTTAGCTTCCCGCGTTTCCCAAAACGGATTACACCCTTCCAAGGTGCGACTTTTAACATTACTCGGTCACCGACTTGAAATTCGAGATCGTTGCGTCGTTTGTCGGTATAGCTCTTTTGACGACTTCGGGCCGTCCTAAGCCTATCTCGGATTTGAACGATTTTCTCGGTGGTTTCGTGAATGAGTTCGGGTCCGGTGATTTGCACGTCGCCTACCTCGGCCCAACAAAGAGGTGAACGACATTTGCGGCCATAAAGCGCTTCAAAAGGTGCGGCTTTAATACTCGCGTGATAACTATTGTTGTAAGAGAACTCGGCGAGAGGTAAGTGCTTGTCCCAAGCTTTTCCGAAATCAACTACGCAAGCTCGTAACATGTCCTCTAAGGTTTGAATTGTACGTTCGCTTTGGCCATCGGTTTGAGGATGATATGCGGTGCTCATGTCTAAACGCGTTCCCAACGCTTCTTGTAAAGTACGCCAAAATCTAGAAACGAAACGGCCATCTCGGTCGGAGATAATCGATAAAGGTACACCGTGTCGGGCTACGATCTCCTTAATGTAAAGTTGTGCAAGTTTCTCCATTTTGTCCGTATCTTTCATGGCAAGGAAGTGTGCGGATTTGGTGAGACGGTCAACAATAACCCAAATGGTATCATAACCGCCCGTCGTTTTCGGTAGCTTGGTGATAAAATCCATCGTTATCCTTTTCCACTTCCATTGCGGGATCTCGGGTTGTTGAAGTAGTCCGGACGGTCTTTGGTGTTCGGCTTTGACCTTGGAACATGTCAAACACTTGGAAACATAAGTAGCTACGTCCCTTTTGATGTTCGGCCACCAATATAGTTGTTTAAGGTCGTGGTACATCTTATTGGCACCGGGGTGAATCGAGTATCGTGACTTATGGGCTTCATCTAAAATAAGGCTTCGTAGATCCCCATAACTAGGCACCCAAATTCTTCCGGCGAAATATCGGAGTCCGGTTTCTTTAACTTCGAATCGAGAGGTGAGGACGTTCAAGTGTTCGAGAGAGATGTTTTCATCCTTGAGAGCCTCATCTTGGGCTACCCGAATTTGGCTATTAAGGTTTGTGTGGATGGTGATGTTTAAGGCTCGGACACGAAGAGGCACCGCTCTTTCTTTTCGACTTAAGGCATCGGCTACTACATTTGCCTTCCCGGGATGGTAACGAAGCTCGCAATCGTAATCGTTTAAGGTTTCAATCCACCTTCGTTGTCTCATGTTTAGTTGCTTTTGATCGAAAATGTGTTGGAGACTTTTGTGATCGGTGAAGATAGTACTCTTGGTTCCATAAAGATAGTGTCTCCACATTTTAAGTGCAAAGACAACGGCTCCGAGTTCGAGATCATGCGTCGTGTAGTTTCGTTCATGAATTTTGAGTTGTCGAGAAGCATAAGCAATGACTTTCGTTCGTTGCATCAATACACACCCAAAACCATGTTTTGAGGCATCGCAATATACAACAAAGTCATCATTGCCTTCGGGAAGTGACAAGATAGGAGCGGTGGTTAGCTTCGTTTTCAAGATTTGAAACGCGGATTCTTGCTCGGTCGCCCAAATGAATTTCTTTCCTTTGTGAGTTAATGCGGTTAGAGGACGTGCAACCAAAGAGAAATTTTCGATGAATCTACGATAGTACCCGGCGAGACCCAAAAATTGACGAATGTGAGTAGGAGTAGTAGGAGTCTCCCATTTGCTAATGGCTTCGATTTTCGTTGGATCGACTTTAATACCTTGGTCACTTACAACATGACCAAGAAATTGAACTTCCTTTAACCAAAATTCACACTTGGAGAATTTGGCATAGAGTTGTTCTTGTCTTAAAAGTTCAAGCACAAGTCGGAGATGTTGTTCGTGCTCTTCTTCATTTTTAGAATAGATCAATATGTCATCGATGAACACAATAACGAATTTATCGAGATACGGTTTGCACACGCGGTTCATAAGATCCATGAACACCGCCGGTGCGTTAGTGAGACCAAATGGCATGACAAGGAATTCATAACTACCGTAACGAGTCCGGAAAGCGGTTTTGGAGACATCTTCCCCCTTAACCCTTAATTGATGATAACCCGAGCGGAGATCGATTTTTGAATATACACAAGACCCTTGTAGTTGATCAAAGAGGTCATCGATGCGAGGAAGAGGATATCGGTTCTTAACCGTCAATTTATTTAGTTCACGATAATCAATGCACATTCGTAGGGATCCGTCTTTCTTTTTAACAAACAAAATCGGAGCGCCCCAAGGTGAATGGCTAGGTTGGATAAAACCACGATCAAGTAGTTCTTGGATTTGACTTTGCAATTCTTGCATTTCGGATGGAGCGAGTCTATATGGTGCACGTGCTACGGGTGCGGCTCCCGGAATAAGATCGATTTGAAATTCAACCGGTCGATGAGGCGGAAGACCCGGCAATTCATCGGGAAATACATCGGAATAGTCACTAACAATTGGCACATCATCGATATGCTTATCATCGGACTCGACTTTCTTAACGTGGGCAAGGATCGCAAAACAACCCTTACGGAGCAGTTTTCTAACTTTAAGACACGAAACGAGGTTGAGTCTGGTGCAACTCTTATCGCCATAAACAATCAAAGGTTCACCATTCTCGATAGGAATTCGGATTGCGTTAAGATCACAAAGAATGTGGGATTTCGTTTTGACTAACCAATTCATACCGATTATTACATCAAAGCTTCCTAGTTCCATGGGTATCAAGTCAATTTCAAATTCCTTACCCAAAATGTTTAACGTACACCCCCGGTAATATGTGTCGGCACTTAATAGTTTCCCGTTAGCCACTTCAATGGTATAAGTGGTATCTAATGAAAGAGGTGGAGTGCTAAAAGAATGAGTCAAAGTCTTGGATACAAAGCATTTATCGGCACCCGAATCGAATAAACAGGAGACATAAGAATTGTTGAGAAGAAACGTACCCGTGACTAGTTCAGTGTCATCCCGGGCTTCCTCGGTGTTGATGTTGAAAGCTCGGCCGCACGTATTGGGGTTATCTTTCTTCTTTGGGCATGCATTTCTATAATGACCCGTTTGGCCACATTCGTAACAAGTGCCCGTCTTTGGTGCATTGGGCCACTTTCGAGCGACGAGAGTGGCACTTTTACAATCGTTGGCCTTATGACCAATTCCTTGGCACCGATGGCAAATTAGCTTACTACATTCGCCAAAGTGATGTTTGTTGCATTTGTTGCAAAAAGGTAGATTCCCGGCATAACCCTTCTTGCCGTCGGAAGTGAAAGATTTCTTGGCAAAGTTGTTGTTGCTTGATTGGGAGGGTTCCCACTTTCTTTTGTTGCCGCCCGATTTATCCTCGGCCTTAGGTGCCGGAACTACGATTTCGTCAACCGTTTCAATTAGTTGGCGAGCCATGTTCATAGCGGCTTGATGAGTAGTGGGTTTGGATGACATCACCCCTTGTTTGATGCTTTTTGGAAGACCGAGCATGTAGAGCTCAATCCTTTGAGATTCGGGGTTAACGAGATTAGGACACATCAAGGATAGTTCGGCGAAGCGTTGATTATAAGCTTTAAGATCGTTTCCGACCGCTTTCAAAGCTCTTAGTTCTTCCTCAAGCTTTCGGGTTTCTTCGCGCGGAAAATATTCAACAATCATCTTTTCCTTTAGATCGGCCCAAGAGAGGGCATGAGCTTCATCGGTACCCACCGATTGAACATAGGTGTTCCACCATGTTAGAGCAATTCCGGAGAAAGTGTGAGTGGAGTATTTGACCTTGTCTTGGTCCCGACAACCGCTTATGCTAAAGACGGCTTCCGTTTGCTCAAACCATCGGGTGAGCACGACCGGTCCCCCGGTTCCATCAAAAGTGTGAGGTTTGCACCCCATGAAAGCTTTATAGGAGCATCCCTCGTTTGAATTTCCGGCTCCATTGTTGTTGTTGTTGTGGTTGTTGTGGTTGTTATTATTATTGTTGTTGGATGAGTGACCGGCCATGGCCGCATCTACGGCGGTAGCTATCATCCGTTCGAGAGCTTGTTCGGGAGTTTCATTGCGGCGTACACGACGAGGAGCCATTGTTCCTTCAAGACACAAGAATATCATTGATTAGTATTTTCAATAATACTAACCGTGATATAGAATAAAGATAAAGAGAAGTTTTTCCTCGACTCGCCTTAAATTCTTTATGTCATAATGTCGGAACGTTCATATGAGTCACCGTAATATAATCCCGGAAATTATATTACCCTGATTCATATGTGCATTCGACATCATTTCATATAGTCAAGGTGGCGTGTCAATCAAATTAAACAACGCAAGAGTAAGATAGAATAAGAGTAGATATGAGTAGAAGCGTTCGAGTATAAATGCACAAGTAGTCAAGTAATTCCTACTTCAAGTCTATATGCCGGTTGTAGTCTAGACTCACCAATGTACCCTATGACTCGGGGTCGACACCAATGAACTCTAAATCCCTACAACCAACGCTCTGATACCATCTGTAGCGACCCGACCAAATCGTCATTGACGGCGCCGTCTACTTAGGTCCCGTTACGTGGTCATAAGTCTTTAAAAACAACGTTTGACCAAAAGATATGTCGCATTCATTTCAATGTAAAGGTTGTTCAAGTTTACAAGAATAGTTCCACCACAAGTTACGATACATAGTTTTAAGTACAATTGAAACTTATGCGACACAATTTAAAAGTAACCAAAAGACGCTCCATGTATGCATATATACTCGACATCCAATGCAAGTATCAAAATAATGAGCGGAAGCATGTATCATGTATCGTTCAAGGACCTGAGAAAAACATAGAAATCTGTCAACGAAAACGTTGGTGAAATCATAGGTTTAAGTAAGTAAGTACAAGTGAACCACAAGATTTGCATAAATGAAGTAATAGTAATACATTCCAAAAGTTTGTTTCACGAGCACCCAATTATCAATACTTAACATTTCCTTCCATTGAACCCCATCACTTAGTGCTAGAACATACACTGTTTCTCGAAAATATATTTCATTCGTAAACAGTAGCGAACCGTTTGAATGAGGGTTTGTCAAACCCATATGGATCCATACAACATAAGTTCTCGCTTACACCCGGCAAGTGTAACTAATGATAATCGAATTGAGGATTTTGTTCTAAACTCGTATGTAGAATGTTTGTTTTCCTGTACTTGTGTTCACTTAGTAAAAGAAATGTTTATGTTTTCTCATCCCAAATGTAAGTTCAAAAAGAGTAAAAGTGGGACTATGATCTCACCTTGTATGCACGAACCAAAAAGTACTTCGACAAGTAAACGTGCAGTAACAATGCTAGTCTTGACCTAAACAAATAGGTTGTATCAATAACGAAAGTCACGAGGGGTCAAAGTTGTTCAATTAGTCCTATGGCTCAATACGACTCGATTACGAAGCATGTGAAGCAAATAGTCAAGTTTCATGCAAGGTACACGTATAGAAACAAGTTAGAAAGATTACATAAGTAATTGGTCAAGTTTGATTAAAAGTCAAACTTGGTCGGGTCAAAGTCAACGAAAAAGTCAACACGTTCGGGTCGGGCCTCGAACGAATTTTCTGAAGTTTTTAATCATATATAAGCATGTTGGAACAAGTCTCATGTGAAACAGAGGTCTAGAACGTCCCAAACATTTTTCGTTAAATGACAACCAAAACAGCCCACTTTAGGCTTATGGGACGGCGTCCCAAAAGGTCTAGACGGCGTCCCACTTTGAAGGGCAAGACGGCGTCTTGGACCCCTAGACGGCGTCTAGGTTTGAAAGTCAGGACGTCGTCCTGGGTATTGGGACGGCGTCTTGGCTTGTTTCCAGACCCTGGTTGCTGAAACTCCTAAGTGCACGAGTCCAAACATAAACCAACACAAATTACAACCCGCAAACATTCAAGACATGTATTTTATATCACCGGAAAGGTATTTTGACGAGGAACACAACTATGCACTTATCATCAATCAAACTTTCGCATACAACAACCAAAAACCGCAATTAATGTCCCTCATTCAATGCATACAAGTCATAAATGTAATTTAATGATTCGGCATCCAAATTACATGAACGATATGCCGTTTAGATGGTAATCAAGCATACAACACAACCTAACACTTACAATTAACATTACATGTCATTCAAGTCATCAAAAGTCCATTTTAAGTTCATGAAACCTTAACCTAAATTCACCAAATTTCATAATCAAGTTTAGGAGGTTTCATTAATCAAACTATACATCATAATGAAGCTAGTAACACTAGAAACACAATTAAAACATGAACTCTTAGCATCAAACAACATATGAACACTCAAATTTCAAGATTAAGCATGTCATCTTTCAATATGAACTAGTTACATCAAAATATCAAAAACGAGCATACAAATCACATAAACAAACTAGACTCGAGCCATAGACACTAATTAACAACCTTATAACTTAAAAATCTCAAGAACACAAGAATTAGTGATTTTAGAAAGTTACCCAAAATTGATGAAATCGGTATGGAAACGAAGAGGAGATCACGAGGAGTTCAAATATGCAATTTGTTTTGATCGAATCCTTCTTGAACGAATTTGGATGATGATTGAAGGTGTGAGGGTTTTGAGAGAAAAAGGTGAAGTATTATTTGGGAGGTGATAAAATGAATGGAGAGGAAAGAGTTGACTAGTTGACCTAGTCATCTCTTTCTCCATTTGGCAACTTTAGTCCCTCAACTTAGGAAACGGGTACGGGAATTACCTAGACGAGATAATTCAAACGCGTATTAACGAGATGTGTTATAAACATATAACGGAACTTAAATAGTTAAACGGAAAAGTAAATGGAAAAAGGCGGGATGTTACAATGATTACCGAGATGTTAGATCATTATGATGGTGATGATAAAAGATCACAATGATGATGAGTACGGATGATGATATAATGATGATAATCGATAAATGGAAGATGATGATGATAATGATGATGATATGATGATGATAATCGATAAATGGAAGATGATGATGATGATGATGATGATATGATGATGATATGATGATGCTGATGATGATGATGATGATGTACCATGATTGAATGATGTTGCTCACTTGCTGTTTCGTTGTCTGCTCACCATCAACTAACACACTTACACTTTTCTTAAAGGTAGTATTATTATATTTATATTTATATTTATATTTATTATTATTATTATTATTATTATTATTATATTATTATTATTATTATTATTATAATATTATTATTATTATTATAATTATTATTATTATTATTATTATTATTATTATTATTATTATTATTATTATTATTATGACTAACACTATCATTAAGCATTATTTGTATTATTATTAGTTTTAAAATAAAAAAAAGGAAGATATTTGAATATTATAATAGTGTTATGAAATAAAAATATTATAATTAAGTTATGATTTAAGTATAATATAATTAAGAGTAGGTAAAAATCATGATTAAAAAGTATTGTTATAAATGTTCATTCAACACTAAGAATATGAAAATAATATTTTTGTTATAAATAATATTAAATAATATGTATAAATTTATGGATTAAAAACTATAGATAAAATTATGATTTAAGTAAATTATTAATTATTTTTATCATTATCATCAATATTATTACTAACACAAATATAAATAATAATTAGTATTATCATTATCATTATCATTTTTATTACAAGCATCATTATTATTATTAAAATTAAAAATAACTATTAGTTATATAAAAGCATATCTAATACATATAAGCTAACTCTATAATTATAAATAATTAATTATTCAAAATATATGAAATAAATATATTTAAGTTATTAATGGAACCCATAATTCATTAAAATAATAGTTATATCGCTAATAATAATAATGCTTGTTCGATTACAAGTCTAGGTTTTAATATATATATGAATGATATAGGTTCGTGAATCCGAGGCCAACCCTGCATTGTTCAATGTCGTCATATGTATTTTTACTACAAAATACAGTATTGTGAGTTTCATTACTCCCTTTTTAAATGCTTTTGCAATATATATTTTTGGGACTGGGAATACATGCGCTTTTATAAATGTTTTACGAAATAGACACAAGTAATTGAAACTACATTATATGGGTGAATGATCGAAGCCGAATATGCCCCTTTTGCTTGGTAGCCTAAGAATTAGTAAACCGATCTACTAATTGACGCGAATCCTAAAGATAGATCTATTGGGCCTAACGAACCCCATCCAAAGTACCGGATGCTTTAGTACTTCGAATTCATTTTTATCATGTCCGAAGGATTTCTCGGAATGATAGGGGATATTCTTATATGCATCTTGTTTATGTCGGTTACCAGGTGTTCACCATATGAATGATTTTTATCTCTATGTATGGGATGTATATTGAAATATGAAATCTTGTGGTCTATTAAAATGATGGAAATGATTATTTATGTTAAACTAATGAACTCACCAACCTTTTGGTTGACACTTTAAAGCATGTTTATTCTCAGGTATGAAAGAAATCTTCCGCTGTGCATTTGCTCACTTTAGAGATATTACTTGGAGTCATTCATGACATATTTCAAAAGATGTTGCATTCGAGTCGTTGGGTTCATCAAGATTATTATTAAGTCAATTATAGTTGGATATATTATGAAATGATATGCATGCCATCAACTTTTGATGTAAAGCAAGTTTGTCTTTTAAAAACGAATGCAATGTTTGTAAAATATATCATATAGAGGTCAAGTACCTCGTGATGTAATCAACTATTATGAATCGTTTATAATTAATATGGACTTCGTCCGGATAGATTAGGACGGGTCTCTTTCAGTTGGTATCAGAGCGGAGGTCTTAGTGAACCAGGTCTTGAATTAGTGTGTCTAACTGATAGTTGTTTAGATGCATTAGTGGGTCTGGACTTCGACCGTGTCTGCATGTCAAAATGTTTTCTTATCATTTTGTCTCGAAAATTATTTGCTTATCATTCTTAAAGTCTAGACACGTCTTACTACCTCTATTACATAGACAGTGTATAGATAAATTCATATCTTAGCATATCTGCTAATCCATATCTTAGCGTACCTGTTACTGTAAACTTTGCCTGTCGTATTCGGTAGGTTCCTCCGTAACTTATGGGATTTGAGTATTATATATGCATATGTAAATTATGTATTGCAGGGTACTAATCTACATCCTATAATCTATTTCTTATCAAAAATCCATCATCTGATCGTACGAGATGAATCCCTCAACCAGTTCGAATTCCTCGGATTCCGACAGCTATTCCGATATGGAGTTTCGCCTAAGCTCCGAAAGCAGTGTCACCAGAATGAATCAGTCAATCAGCCATCCCCAATTCATCTGATGGGTTCGTAGCCTACTTAATCATTGGAGGCAAGAAGAAGGTGATCCCTTCCATCTACCAAATTGCCCTCTTAGCGAAGAACCTGAAACACTTACCGGCGAATCTATCCGAAACACCATTTTCAGCCTCAGTTCCAGAGTAGCTCGACACAATTAAATTCTATCCACAATTCTAGATCTTATTTATCCGCTCATTCGAACCGACAATCATACCGGAGTAATAAGTTAACGAGTTTCGCAACCGAGTTTTAGCCTTGAAAAATATGGTGCAAAACTTACCAGCTTCAGCAACATCAACGGCACCAAGATTACCAACAACACAACAATCAACAACACACATCTCAACATCTCATTATGTACCTCGAGCATAATCATCAATCTGCGAATCGTTCTACATCATTTATCTTCGTTTGACATAGCGATTATGTAATCTCTAATGTTTTAGAGATTATATATTCTTGTTCTAACGGTAAATCAAATGAGTTTAATATCATATTGACTCATTAAATCCATGATTACATCTGAAGAATATATATAGATATATATATTTTGTCATAAAGATTGTAATTAAAAAAAAAAATTCTTTCGTACAAACTGTTAATGGTGAAAATATTTTAACGGGTAAGTAATACCCGAGGAATATTTAGATTTCACATTAATAAGTATACTGTACATTCTTTGAATTTGATTCAACAGTCATTCACTATCCTACTTACATCCCCAGATATACGTATCCGTTCACCGCAGAATAACCATTTTCTTTCAATTTCATATTTGAATTTTGACATATCAGAATCCGACAAGTGGCATAATGAAGAAAACATTGGACAAATAAAATTTGTTAGGAACAAACAATTATGAGAAATTTTGTTAAGAATCCACGCTAACAAAATCCTAGCTAACTGTTCCTAGCTAACTGTTAATTCCGTATTGCATTTTATTTATCGCAATTTAATTATCGCAATTTATTTATCGCAATTTTAATTCTCTCAATTTTATTTATCGTCATTTAATTTCTGTTATTTACTTTACGCACTTTATTTATCATCATTTAATTTCTGTTATTTATTTTACGCACTTTAAAAATCGGGACACGTATACAAGGTTTTGACATATCATATCAACCTATTTATATATATTATTTGGAATAACCATAGACACTCTATATGCAGTAATGCTTGAGTTAGCTATACAGGGTTGAAGTTGATTCTACAATAATATATATATACTTTGAGTTGTGATCGAGTCTGAGACATGTATACAATGGGTTACGATACGTATTAATTAATTCGAATATTATATATATGAATTATTGAATTGCTAACTGTGGACTATCAACTGAGGACTACCAACATTAGACAATTAAAATGAATTAAAATATTGATTATAACATATGAAACTAAAAAATTCTTCAAGTTTGCAACTTGATTTCATCTTAAACCGCATTTGTATCTTGACGATTACAATCTGCATTCAAAACCTTTCATGATTCTTGAAAACACTTCAATCGATAGGATGAACCAACCACACTTCATCTACAGAAGAAGAAATTAATGCATATAGTTATACACCTGAAAAACACTCGAAACCTGAGTAAACGTTTAACACGTGTCTGTGCTAGCTCCTTTAGCATTGTCATTACCAAAAATAACATTGCAACTCTTTTCAAATTAGCCAAATTTGTCACAGCTCCAGCAAGTCAACTTCGACTTTTCAGTCGGACTAGCCTTACTATAACCTTGATATATATGTGTGCTCTTTTATTGTTACCGAAGAACCTTTTATATTCCACCATATTACCAACAGATGTACCAGAAACCTCGTCTCTCCTTGGTTTAAATCCCTCTGACAAATCACTATATTTATCTATTGAAGTCTCATCATGTACTTATCCGTATCTTGTAACAAGAATTGCCATACCAATTACCGGGAATCAGCAAATCTGTATTGTGAGTCTCGCAATATTTCCACATCAACAGTTATATGTATCCATATAACATTTATCTTTTAGAATTATGATCTTTCATTCTGAAATTCTGAAAAGCACCCAGTCTGTGAAATTAATGCCCTGAATTTTGAAAAGCTGAATGAAGCAACAAAAACTGTAAACGACCTCAACAGTCAAAAGTTGATGATAAAGAATTGTATGTTGGCAAAGCTCAGAAAAAGTTTGAAACTGAAAAACTGATTGAGCAAACTACGAAGGAGTCTCTGAACAAATTATAAGGACTAAACTTGTACATTAAGAATCCTGATGATTCTGTTTCTGATGAAATCTTTAGCGAATACCTTGCTTCTGACTCCAAACTCTTGAGGACAAATTTTCTTCACCATCCTTCGATATTAGAAATTCCAAGATATCATCGTATCTTTCATTTTAAATATCCTCCATATTTTTGAAGATATTTTCATAATTATTCTTATCTGAAATCATTAATCTCTTAGTGCTATCAGTGTTACATCATATAGAAATTTCTAGTTTCTATATTCTGTAAACTTTCGAGCTTAAAATATGAATATTATTGAAGACATGTTGGGAACTGATGCATGAGTTAGTATAATATAATGACACTTCATCAACGTGATTATATTACAGTAAGTCATGCTGAGTTTCTAATGGGACGTGATGATTCACAGATCATAACGTCATCATGTTCCATATTACATAACTCTTTCATTCTGCTTAACTTCTGAACATATCAAGAAAGTATATTCTTGATAGTTCTATTCTCAGTGATTCTGGTAATTTGACAAAGCAAATCGTGTGATTTCATTCTTTCTTGTTTAGAACATTAAGTTCATTCGAAATTTCACACCTACGGATTCTGGACCATTATTTGCGAAAAGAAAACAAAAGCACGGAGCTCCGAAATAGAAGGGGGGTATAAATCATAGCAAATAAGAGAGAACATTAACTGTGAATGACAATATTATAGAAGACGAAAGTAGGGACTCCAAAATATAAGAGAAAATATAAATCCCGATAACAACAAATAAATTACAAACCGTGGATATTAATACGAATAGCAATATAAAGACACGGTATAAATAAGAATAGTATCCCCTCAAGGTAATAGTAAAAGTACACAGATTTTTCTGGTGGAAGATTGAAAAGAAGGATAACAGAAACGATAATTAAAAAAAAAATCAAGGATTAGAACTAAATTAAGCATTTTAACAATCTTTTGGATGTATGAACTAAGAAAGAAAGTATAGGAATGGTGAGAATAAGGGAACGAAAGAGTTTAATTTATTATGGGAATATCAAACAGGGCAATCGAGGCTGATCACCGTATTTAATTATAGAGATCTTAATTTCCTTATTCGTCGAAGAATCAAATCTTTAAGATTTCGAATATTTTCCTCAAATTCCTTTAATTCCGGGAATCCACCGTGACTACGTCAAAAGTTAAATCTCTATCTCAATCTTTTGTGATAGCTTCATTTGTACTCTTCGATTAATCGAATTGTTTTATCCATATTACTCAATGATAATAAAAATCTATTTATCAACTCATATTCGTCATGAAAAAATTTTTATTGTTAGCCATGACCACCTCACTCAAATTTCGGGACGAAATTTCTTTAACGGGTAGGTACTGTGACGACCCGAAAATTTTCGACCAAATTTAAACTTGATCGTTATATGTTTCCGACATGATAAACAAACTCTGAAATGTTGAGTCTTAAGATTTGTGAACTGTTTACATGAAACAATTGACCTTCGACTGTTCCCAATGATTCACGAACAACTATTTGTAAATAGATTCATATATGTTTAAATATATATATAGATATAAATAATGATTTGAAGTATAACTTAAGATATTATATGTTGTTAAAATTAACTATGTAAAGTAAAAATAAAATATGATATCATTATTAAAATAAATATGACTCTATATATAAATAAAGTATATTAAAAATAAATATTAAATTATTTTAATACTTGTTTGATGTTTCGATTGATATTAAGCAAGTTAAATTCAAACTTATGTAACTTTAAAATAAACGGTGATACGAAAATGAGTTCTATACATTTTAGGCTTATTAAAAAATATATTTAGGAACTATTTGTTAAGTTTTAACACTTTTTATATTTTACCCATAAATGAGAGGGACAGTTGATGTAATTTTTATTTAATAGTTAATGATCGAATTTTATACCATAATGACAAAAATAAATAAATATAGTTAATTTAAAAATATGAGATGATGATGAAACGGTTTAGAGTGAGGAAGATAATGAATAGGGAACGTGTAGATGGTTACGATCATGATGGATATGAATGGTTATGATGATGTTTAAAAATAGGTACTAAAGATGATGATGACTGTTAGATGATGATGATATACGACTGAGATGATGTAGAAAATGGTGATGAACGAGATGAATAAAGGAGGTGATAAATGAAGAAGACGATGAATAGTGAAGTGGATACATAAAACGATGATGATGTTAGGTAATACATGAAATGATACGTGATATTAGGAGGGTTAAGGAAGATGATTACCCAGATGTTAGATCATTATGATGGTGATGATAAAAGATCACAATGATGATGGGTACGGATGATGATATGATGATGATAATCGATAAATGGAAGATGATGATGATAATGATAATGATATGATGATGATATGATGATGATATGATGATGATGATGATAATGATGTACCATGATCGAATGATGTTGCTCACTTGCTGTTTCGTTGTCTGCTCACCATCAACTAACACACTTACACTTTTCTTAAAGGTAGTATTATTATATTTATATTTATATATTATTATTATTATTATTATTATTATTATTATTATTATTATTATTATTATTATTAACATTATTATTATGACTAACACTCTCATTAAGCATTATTTGTATTATTATTAGTTTTAAAATAAAAAAAGGAAGATATTTGAATATTATAATAGTGTTATGAAATAAAAATATTATAATTAAGTTATGATTTAAATATAATATAATTAAGAGTAGGTAAAAATCATAATTAAAAAGTATTGTTATAAATGTTCATTCAACACTAAGAATATGAAAATAATATTTTTGTTATAAATAATATTAAATAATATGTATAAATTTATGGATTAAAAACTATAGATAAAATTATGATTTAAGTAAATTATTAATTATTATTATCATTATCATCAATATTATTACTAACACTACTATTAATAATAATTAGTATTATCATTATCATTATCATTTTTATTACTAGCATCATTATTATTATTAAAATTAAAAATAACTATTAGTTATATAAAAGCATATCTAATACATATAAGCTGACTCTATTATTATAAATAATTAATTATTCAAAATATATAAAATAAATATATTTAAGTTATTAATGGAACCCATAATTCATTAAAATAATAGTTATATCGCTAATAATAATAATGCTTGTTCGATTACAAGTCTAGGTTTTAATATATATATATGAATGATATAGGTTCGTGAATCCGAGGCCAACCCTGCATTGTTCAATGTCGTCATATGTATTTTTACTACAAAATACAGTATTGTGAGTATCATTACTCCCTTTTTAAATGCTTTTGCAATATATATTTTTGGGACTGGGAATACATGCGCTTTTATAAATGTTTTACGAAATAGACACAAGTAATTGAAACTACATTATATGGGTGAATGATCTAAGCCGAATATGCCCCTTTTGCTTGGTAGCCTAAGAATTAGTAAATCGGTCTACTAATTGACGCAAATCCTAAAGATAGATCTATTGGGCCTAACGAACCTCATCCAAAGTACCGGATGCTTTAGTACTTCGAATTCATTTTTATCATGTCCGAAGGATTTCCCGGAATGATAGGGGATATTCTTATATGCATCTTGTTTATGTCGGTTACCAGGTGTTCACCATATGAATGATTTTTATCTCTATGTATGGGATGTATATTGAAATATGAAATCTTGTAGTCTATTAAAATGATGGAAATGATTATTTATGTTAAACTAATGAACTCACCAACCTTTTGGTTGACACTTTAAAGCATGTTTATTCTCATGTATGAAAGAAATCTTCCGCTGTGCATTTGCTCACTTTAGAGATATTACTTGGAGTCATTCATGACATATTTCAAAAGACGTTGCATTCGAGTCGTTGAGTTCATCAAGATTATTATTAAGTCAATTATAGTTGGATATATTATGAAATGGTATGCATGCCGTCAACTTTTGATGTAAAGCAAGTTTGTCTTTTAAAAACGAATGCAATGTTTGTAAAATATATCATATAGAGGTCAAGTACCTCGCGATGTAATCAACTATTATGAATCATTTATAATCAATATGGACTTCGTCCGGATGGATTAGGACGGGTCTCTACAGACACCACTCGGGGTGAAGTGTCGAAGTGTTAAGGCACCACTCGGGGTGAAGTATCGATGTGTTAAGATGCCACCCGTGGGGTTAGTGTACGAAGTGTTAAGTGCACTAATGGTTTTTATGAACTCCGACGGTCCTTTAAATACCGTTCCCTCATTCGATTGGTTAACCATGGTTGTGTGTGGATTGTAGCATATTATATTTTTTAAACTATATGCTATTGTTATGCTAGCTCGTATGGTAGAAGGTTTAGTATTATACTTGTGATGGTATGATTATTTATATTGCTAGCATGTATGCGGTAAATGCGTAAGTGATCGCATGTAAGTAGGTTGTATATGTAATCGTATAATTGTTGCACTCACTAAGCATTAGCTTACCCTTCTCATTGTTTATCTTTTTTTTAGATGCAGGTGTGGATAGGGGAAAAGGGGTTGTTGGGCACTAGGTGTCCTTTGATGATGTTTGGTTGGAGCTTTTAGAAGTTGGCCTAGCATTTTGGGTTGTTTAGCCCCAAACCATGCTCGAAGTTTTTGGATAGGTCAAACTTGTATCACATTTATTAATGGTCTTCGTGCCTTTTGTAAACATTTAACTTGTGAATTTGTTTAATGGGTTATATGTAACCGTTCATTTTGGCACTAATGTATTATTATTTTAAAAAAAAAATTTATCGTATGAATTACGGGTTGGGTTGTTTCAAGTGGTATCAGAGCATGGTCTAAGGGATTTAGGTGACTTGAGATAGGTGCCTAGACTTAGACTTTGTTGTGTGTGCGCTTATTGCGGAACTTGTAGGACTTCGGGTCGGATCGGGTTTTGGTTAGTGCATAGGTTTATGTGATTTAACCTTGCACTAATTGTTTTCTGTTGAAGATGTAATCATCAAGCGATATAGATGTTGTACTAACGAGTTAATGCGACATGCTCGCGTAGCAATGACTAGCTACCATTGTTACGGGTGCAAATCGTGTCAAACGAGCGATGTACGATGATTGTTGAGCAAGATGGGGCGGTATGATGTATATGTGTATATATTTGTCATGTCTTTTGTTTCGTTGTTTAATCTTTTCCATTTTATAGAATGAAGATGAGAAACGGACACGACACCGATAATGGTGGCACGAGTGAGGACCCCGAATTCACGGCCAAAGTTGAGGCCCTTGAAGATGTTAAGAAAATGTTTCTTGATACGATTGACAAACAATTAGTCAACGTAGTAAAGGAACAAGTCAATATTGTCCTTCAAGAGGATAACGTTGGAAGGCGTGACTTTTTCTATAAGAATTTTAAGGATGCTCAACCTCCTACTTTGAGGGCGAAAGAGACCCGTTAAAGAGTGCCCGGTAGATCTCCGATATGGAGGGGCCTTTTCGAACTTGTGAATGCCCTCTTGATAAAAAGGCGAGGTATGGTAGTAGCATGTTAAGAGGTGATGCTAAGTTGTGGTGGGATGCGAAAATCCAAGTTTATGGTGAAGAACAATGCATGGATTTTACTTGGGACGAGTTTAAGGCGGAGTTTTTCCAAGAGTACCGAACTTTGGCTGATCTTACTAGACTTAAGGACGAGTTGCGTTCCTTGAGGCAAGGGTCGATGGATTTGAACACTCTTAAATCCGTTTACTTGTCAAAAATCCAATTTTGCCCGGAGTATGTCGGGAATGATAAAATGTTGAAGGAAGACTTCTATCGAATCTTGAATGAAAATTATCAAGAGAAGATTAGTGTGAACGTGGTGAAGAGTTTTGATGAGTTGTTTGATATGGCCAAAGGTTTCGAGTCGCTCATCTTGAGAAAGAGTGGCTTTACCTTAGGCAAAAAGAAGTTTGAAGCCACTAGTCATTCGAACTTTTCTAACAAGAAGCACAAGAAGGGCTCCGAGAGTGTTGGTAGTGTGAGGAAAGGTGCTTCCAGTGATTTTACTTATGCTTGCTACAATTGTGGGCAAAGGGGGCACATGGCTCGTGAGTGCCCAAAACCATCATCCACAACCAAGCTCACTTGTTTTAATTGCGGTAAAGAAGGGCATAAGAAGCCGGAGTGTCCCGAATTGCGGGGTGATCATGTTAAGAGGTTAGAGAAGGTGGCGGGCACGGATAAGGGGCGAAATTATTTGATGACCAATGATGAGGCCAAGCATTCCAATGAAGTTGTCTCAGGTACTTTCATGGTTAACTCTAATCTGGCAAGGATATTATTTGATAGCGGTACTAATTTATCTTTTGTGTCACCTCGATTTGTGTCTAAGCTTAACAAACCGCTAGCTAAGTTAAGTCATCCGGTAGAAGTTGAAATAGCGGATGGTAAGATGGTGCTAGGGGTTGATGTGTGTAAAGATTGTAATGTTGTGTTTGGTACCGAAACGTTTAAAATTGATCTCATTCCAATGACTTTGGGTGAGTTTGATATTGTTGTTGGTATAGATTGGCTCGATCGTTATAGAGCCGATATTGCATGCCGTGATAAGTTCATTTGTGTCAAGACCCCAAGTGGGGGAGAGTTGATTATTCATGGTGATAAACGAAGAAGACTCGTACCATTATGCACGGGCACGACATTTTCTCAAGAGTGGTGGCATGTTTTATCTTGCCCATGTAGTTAATACTCGTGATGATCCACCACCCATTCGTAAAATTCCGGTGGTAAATGAATTTGAAGACGTTTTTCCGGATGAGTTACCGGGTGTTCCGGCGGAAAGACAAGTCGAATTTCGCATTGAGTTAGTTCCGGGAGCTACTCCCATTGCTAAAACTTCTTATCGTTTAGCGGCGACAAAAATTCAAGAGTTGTTAAATCAAACCCAAGAGTTGCTTGAGAAGGGTTTTATTCGACCGAGTTCCTCGCCATGGGGTGCTCCGGTTTTGGTTGTGAAAAAGAAAGATGGAAGTATGCGGATGTGCATCGATTATCGGGAGTTGAACAAGGTGACAATCAAGAATCGTTATCCATTGCCTCGGATTGACGATTTGTTTGACCAACTCCAAGGTGCAACGTATTTTTCTAAGATTGACTTGCGGTCCGGCTATCATCAAGTACGGGTCCGTGAGGAAGACATAGAGAAAACGGCTTTCCGAACGCGTTACGGGCATTTCGAGTTTGTAGTTATGCCTTTTGGTCTTACGAATGCACCGGCGGCATTCATGGATCTTATGAACCGAGTGTGCCAACCTATGTTGGACAAGTCGGTAATCGTGTTCATTGACGACATACTTGTTTATTCTAAGAATATGAAGGAACATGAACACCATTTACGTGAAGTGTTGAAGACTTTGCGGAAGGAGAAGTTGTATGCTAAATTCTCCAAATGTGAATTTTGGCTAAGGGAAGTTCAATTCCTTGGCCATATTGTGAATAAAGAAGGTATCCAAGTAGATCCGGGGAAGATAGAAACGGTGAAGAGTTGGGGGCGACCGACTACGCCTACGGAAATCCGAAGTTTTCTCAGATTGGCCGGTTATTATCGTCGGTTTATCCAAGACTTTTCAAAGATTGCTTCTCCTTTGACGAAGTTGATAAGGAAGAACGTAAGGTTCAATTGGGAAAACGAGCCAGAAATTGCTTTTCAATTGTTAAAAGAGAAGTTGTGTCAAGCTACGGTGTTAGTGTTGCCGGAAGGGGTAGAAGACGTGACGGTTTATTGTGATGCTTCATTAAATAGGCTCGGGTGTGTTCTAATGTAAAGAGGTAAAGTCATCGCTTACGCCTCTTGACAATTAAAGGAACACGAAAAGAGATACCCGACTCATGATCTTGAATAGGCGGCAGTGGTCCATGCGTTGAAAATTTGGTGCCACTACTTGTATGGTGTCAAGTGTACGATTTATTCGGATCATAAGAGTTTGAAACATCTCTTTAGTCAACGAGATTTGAATTATCGTCAACGTAGGTGGATGGATGTGGTAAAGGATTATGATTGTGAGATACTTTATCATCCGGGTAAGGCGAATGTGTTCGCGGATGCGTTGAGTCGAAAGAGTCAACATCCGGCAATACGAGTAGGATCGCTACGCATGATCATTAATAACGATTTTCTTGTAAAGCTTGGTGAGATTCAAATAGAACCATATTTTCACAACAAGCATGAAGAGCGGATTGTGGGGAAAACGGAGTGTATTACTCTAGGCCCGCATGGTTTGTTGTCTTTTCAAGGAAGAGTGTGGGTGCCTAAGATGGGTGGTTACCGACAAGTGTCCTTGATGAAGCACATAAGTCAAAGTATTCCATTCATCCGGGTGCAACGAAGATGTACTATGATTTGAAGAAAGAGTATTGGTGGCCCGGTATGAAACGTGATGTTGTTAAGTATGTTGAACAATGCGTCACGTGTTTGCAAGTCAAAGCCAAACAACAGAAGCCGTACGGTAAGTTACAACCATTGGAAGTCCCGAAATGGAAATGGGAGCTCATTACCATGGACTTCATTACCAAGTTACCAAAGACGGCGAGAACCCAATATGATACGATTTGGGTGATAGTTGATAGATTGACGAAGAGTGCTTTGTTTCTTCCCATTCGGAAAATGATATCGTCGGAGACTTTGTCCAAGTTGTTTATCAAGGAGGTGATATCGAGACATGGGGTTCCTATATCTATTGTTTCAGATCGAGATACTCGTTTCACGTCTCGGTTTTGGAATCCGTTTCATGAAGATATGGTTACTTAATTGAAAATGAGCACGGTGTATCATCCTCAAACGGACGGTCAAACCGAGCGTACGAACCAAACGTTGGAGGATATGTTAAGGGCGTGTATTATCGATTTCAGCGGTAGTTGGGATGAGCACTTACCATTGGTGGAATTCTCGTGCAATAATAGTTATCACACTAGTATTGGAATGCCACCTTATGGGATGCTCTATGGGTGTAGATGTCGAACTCCCATTTGTTGGGGAGAAATAGGTCAAAGAGAAATTGGGAGTACCGATTTGGTTTTGGAGACGAATAGTAAGATTGAGATGATTCGGGCTCAACTTAAGGCGGCGCAAGATAGACAAAAATCTTATGCCGATAAAGGTAGACGAACGATTGAATTTCAAGAAGGTGACATGGTGATGCTTAAGGTTTCGCCATGGAAAGGTGTTATTCGGTTCTGAAAGCGAGGAAAGTTAGCTCCTCAATTTATTGGTCCTTTCAAGGTTTTGGCTCGTGTTGGTGAGGTCGCTTATAGGCTAGAGTTGCCCGAAGAGCTTGTGGGGATTCATAATACGTTTCATGTTTCCCATCTCCGTAAGTGTCTTGCGGATGACTCGACTTGGATGCCGTTAGATGAGATTACTTTGAACAACAAACTAGAGTATGTTGAAGAACCGATAGCCATTCTTGATGAGAAGGTTAAAATGTTGCGTAACAAAGAGGTTAGGACCTTCAAAGTCCAATGGAGTCATCGAAAGGGTTCCGAGTTTACGTGGGAATCCAAGAAGTTTGTTTTGGTTTATCTTCCAGCTTGTCATGCGGCTTGGATCGCGAGGACGCGCTCCGATTCAAGTGGGGGAGAGTTGTAACATCCCATTTTTCCCGTACATACTTAATCATTAGTACGCTTATAACTCGTTCGTTCATGTGATTAAATAAGTTAAAGTGTTAGTTGTTGTATAAACATATATGTATAAATACTTGGGAATGTGTGCATGCATAGGTTTATACATGAGTTTTAATGGTGTTAAGCTATGTGAGACTTAAATATGAAGTTTAGACGTATATAGGGAGCGAGAACGAAGCGTACAAGTCAATAATTAATCGTTAGTTTTGGTTGCTGAGAAACGGGTTAGGCCACGCCTAATGGCGCGCCGCGATGAGCTTTGCCGCGCAGCGGCATCTCAAGCAAAACAAATTCAGGAGGCATGCTAAGAAGGGTCGGTTTTTCCTTTATATGTCGCGCTGCGACAAATAGGGCCGCGCCGCGGCAGTCCTGCTGGGCTGATTCCGGATTTAGCTCTTTTTAAGGGATTTAAGGGGCAAATTGGTAATTTGGCGTGTAGATCTGATGGGAGCATTTAATCTCCACCACTTATCCATTTTATTCATTTTCATTTCCATTTTCTTCTCCATTTATTCTCTCAAACATAAAAACCCATTTGATTTCAAGAGAGATTTGTGAGTGAAGAATTGAGAGTTGGTCCTT
The DNA here is from genome assembly GCF_046630445.1 of Rutidosis leptorrhynchoides. Lineage (NCBI taxonomy): Eukaryota > Viridiplantae > Streptophyta > Magnoliopsida > Asterales > Asteraceae > Rutidosis > Rutidosis leptorrhynchoides. The sequence goes on along the minus strand of NC_092338.1, from coordinate 246,278,710 downwards.
GGAGCAAGAATTAAAGTTGTTCTCCGCATTCTTAGCTACGAGTGGATAGTGTTGGTAAGTCTTAACGCCGTATTTTTAGTTTTAGTTAATTTATGGCCAGGGTTTGGCCATTTGAGTCTTGTAAGACCCATTTGGGGTTTTAATGGGTGTATTTGGGTTAATTTGATGTAAGAAAACCCAAATGGTGTTAACCTAGGGTTTGTTCATGTAATTGGGGTTTTGTAAGTGTTAAATTAAGATGCTAGTCACCAACGCACTTGTAAATGATGAAAGTTTGTTAAAGGAGTTAAGTTTGACTTGAGTTGGGAGTCTAAGTGTCAAAATGGGTCAAATGAGTCATGGATGACCTAATTGGGTGAAATGGGTATGAAATACCCTAAGTTTGTATTAGTTGGTGATAATAGACTCTAATCACTAGCTTTTAGTGATTTATGACGAGTCATGGCCATTAATGGGCGGTTTGGTGAGTGTGAGTCATTTAATGCGGTTAGAAAATTAAATGCTCAAGAATTGAATGATAGTGGTTAATTCCACTAGGTTGTGTGTTAATTAAATACATAACGTGATAGGTGCATTTCATAGAAGGTTGCGAGCTTGATTCACTAGATCACCAAAGGCGTTAAGGTGAGTGGAATAATTATATGCGTGCATATATGATGTATTTATTTATGAAGTATGAGTTGTGAAGTGTCGATGTGTTAAGACACCACTTCTCACGTGGCGAGTGAAGTGTCGATGTGTTAAGATGCCACTTCGAGAGATGTAACGAGTGAAGTGTTGATGTGCTAATACACCACTCGGGGTGAAGTGTCGAAGTGTTAAGGTACCACCCGGGGTGAAGTATCGATGTGTTAAGATGCCACCCGTGGGGTTAGTGTGCGAAGTGTTAAGTGCACTAATGGTTGTTATGAACTCCGACGGTCCTTTAAATACCGTTCCCTCGTTCGATTGGTTAACCATGGTTGTGTGTGGATTGTAGCATATTATATTGTTTAAACTATATGCTATTGTTATGCTAGCTCGTATGGTGGAAGGTTTAGTATTATACTTGCGATGGTATGATTATTTATATTGCTAGCATGTATGCGGTAAATGCGTAAGTGATCGCATGTAAGTAGGTTGTATATGTAATCGTATATTTGTTGCACTCACTAAGCATTAGCTTACCCCCCCCCCCCTCGTTGTTTATCTTTTTTTAGATGCAGGTGTGGATAGGGGAAAAGGGGTTGTTGGGCACTAGGTGTCCTTTGATGATGTTTGGTTGGAGCTTTTGGAAGTTGGCCTAGCATTTTGTGTAGTTTAGCCCCAAACCATGCTCGAAGTGTTGTTTAGATTAAAACTATCATTTTTGGATAGGTCAAACTTGTATCACATTTATTAATGGCCTTCGTGCCTTTTGTAAACATTTAACTTGTGATGTTGTTTAATGGGTTATATGTAACCGTTCATTTTGGCACTAATGGTTTATTATTTAAAAAAAAATTATCTTATGGATTACGGGTTGGGTTGTTTCACCTAGACTGAAGGAGAGAAGTAAGCGGTTGACCAAACTCGCTTCCGCTAACATCCAAATGAAAAAAGAGGAATGTTACAGGGTAGCTTTCTTAAGCCAGCAGGAGTTGCAGTCGGCCGAAGGGAAAGTTCCCTTTCTCTTATCAGAAGATCACCTCGAAGACTGAATCCACCTAGAAAGCTGGTGATAGAGCTATTACCTAACCCTATAAAAAGGAGAACATGATCTCTAGAGGGGGGCATTCACTCTAAGTCACAATTACTCACATACAATACTCTCAATGAGTTACCTTCGTATCTTGGTGGCGTAAAGTACGATACCTTCGTACTACCTTCGGGGAATCGCCAACAAACATACATTCATCATCATATCCTGTTATATTACTCATTCAGTGATCAGACCTCAATATCCTTGTTTCTTCAACAAGGGTTGCCAAGAATTGTACAAACAGGGATGTATATAAAGAGAAAGGTGATTTTCACGAAAAGATGAAAGTGATGAAAGGCGAGTTAAAATCATGGGTTACAGAATACCGCAACAACAGTAAGTCTAGGTTGAAAGTGATCAGTGATAGGCTTCCTACGATAGAGTTGAAAGTTGATGAAGATTCGGCTACTGATGTCAAGTACCAAGAAAGAATGGATATATTACAGGAGATCAACGAGCTACAAGCTCCGGATGAATTAGATACGATTCAAAAATCTAAAGTTAAGTGGGATGTCGAAGGTGATGAGAATACGAAGTTTTTCCATGGTCTCCTCAAACAACGTAGAAGTAAGCAATCGATTCTTGGGCTATCTTTAAACGGATTTTGGATCACGGATCCCGTCATCATTAAAAATGCGTTTAAAGAATATTATGGTGTTAAGTTTTCTCGTGATACGAATAACATTAGTGCTCCTATGCTTCGTCCAAATTCTATTCTATCTATAGAGGATAACTTAATGTTACAAGGTGATGTTTCAGAAGAGGAAATTAAAGTAGCGGTATGAAGTTGTGGGAACGATAAATCCCCAGGACCGGACAGGTTTACGTTTTGTTTTGTCAAGAAGTATTGGGAGTTGTTGAAATCTAATTTGGTTCGTTCTATTCAGAATGCATTTACTGATCGCAGACTTCCTAGAGGGGTTGAATCTGCTTTCATTTATATCATTACAAAAATAGCAAACCCTTCTTGTATCAAGGATTATCGTCCGATATCATTAATTGGGGTGCAATATAAAATTATTTCAAAAGTTCTAGCAAATCGAATGACTTTAGTTATTGATAAAGTGATTAGTAAAGAACAGTCTACTTTTATTAAAGGTAGACAAATTCTGGATGGCCCGTTGATCGTTAGCAAATTATTTAATTGGTACAAAAAGAAGAAGAAGAAATTGATGATTTTTAAAGTGGACTTCGAAAAGGCGTATGACACGGTCAGTTGAGAATTTTTAGATCATATGTTATCAATTCTTGGTTTCGGAAATGTGTGGCGTGATTGGATCCATATGTGTTTAGTTAATGCTCGAACCTCAGTTCTGATTAACGGAAGTCCTACGAGAGAGTTTCGTATTAAATGGGGGTTACGTCAAGGTGATCCATTAAGTCCTTTCCTATTTCTTCTAATTATGGAGGGTCTTCATGCAATGCCCCGTACAAAACCATCGTGTACGAATCATCAACAACAGGATCATTACAAGGTCAAATACTATATGCGTTTTCAAAACAAGTTTGCATTCATGATAAAAGGTGACGTCATAACCAACGTCCAATGTTTTACATCAAAAGTATGCTTCATTGAATGGAAGTAAGGATAATAGTACGTGACCCTTAGGTCGTTACAAATCATAGTTTCAAAAGTAATTAAGTTTGAATGCAAGACAAAGTAGTTCATGCGGTGACATTCTCTAAAGCAGCGGGTGTCTACAGCAAGACTAGTACACAGTGGAAGCAACCTTAAGCACCTGAGAAAAACATGCTTAAAAATGTCAACACAAAGGTTGGTGAGATATAGTTTAAGTATAACAGTATGTAAGGTAGGCCACAAGATTTCAGTGCTACAAAGAGCGTTTCAAAACAGTATGATAAAGTATACGTTTAACCATGGGCACTTGGTAACTAACTTAACGTTTATAACCCCCTGAAAGTACACTTGGCAAGTGCGTATATTTACGAAGTATTAAACACCCGTTAAATGCTAGCGCTACTAGCCCGAGTGGGGATGTCAAACCCTATGGATCCATATCTAAGATTCGCGTTCACCGGTTCAAAAACCAATGACTAAACGTTACCAAGCTAAAGGGAATGTTTATGCCGTTGTATAACCCACACATATATAAAATTTAAGTACTCGTGCCTAGTATGTAAAACGTAAAATGCGCATGTATTCTCAGTTCCCAAAATAGTTAAAGTAAAAAGGGATGCTATAACTCACAGTGGTAAAGTAGTGGTAAAGTCGAGTCGGGAAGTAAGCAAGTACGTAGGTCCGGAAAGTCCTCAACCTAAGTCAAATAGTACTAAGTCAGTAAATTGTCCCAATAAGTTTAAATGTATGTAAATTAGGTCTTAAAGTTCATCATCATTCATCATCAAACAAAAGGTGTAAAGTAAGTTTCGTTCTAGAAAAGAGTTTAAAACAAAGGCTGAATTGGATCAGTCACCACGGCCTCTATACCTACTGAAATAAGGTGAGACCAGTGGCCATGGCTCCATATATGAGTCCTTTAATTGTGGTAAAAATTCCAGAAGCAAACTCGTCTTCGTTTGACCGTGGCGACGGTCTAAGTGCGAGTAGGTCAGAATTTTCAGCACAACGTTAAAAGGACATAGTGACGATCGGAGGGCCATAAATCCTAAACCGTAACTCGGATTAAGACGAGTCCTAAATGAAGAGTTATCTACTCAAACATAGCTAACTCAAAATCATCTTTAGAGCAGCGCAGGTCGTACTGATCAGAGCCAGAAACAGTAAACAGTAGGATCCGATGGGTTTCTTGGTACTCGATGCTTATCACGGTTCTCATCCTTGATGCATATAGCTTCAAGTGTACAACTCGTTGATGTGTTTGCATCATCTTAACCAAGGTTTCACAATCATAACACTTGTGTAAGTCTAAGACATGTAGCACAACTCAATTAAGTGTTGTATGTAGTTTGATGAACCAAAGTTACATCAAAGTCTTAGATTTAACACATACATGAAATATAAAAGTAATATTGAACTACAAACTTGAAAGTAAACTAACTAATCAAGATCTTAAGATGTAGAACATATTTCTTAGTTAGATCTTGAAGATCCAAGACCCAAAGGTCTAGATCTAAAGTCATTAAGTTAAATCCTAAGTAATAACACTTGAATCTTTACTTTAATGAAACCATAAGTTACAAAACTTAGATTTTCATCTTGTAAAGTGTATGTAAGCTTACAAGCTTTTGTTTATGACAAAATAAGTAGACCATAAGCTATAGAACTTAGATACATCACAAGTATATGAAGTTATAACTAAAAAAGTTATACTTCCATGTTCTTGAACTTTTAAAGTTAACTTTAGTTCAAGAAAAATGAGATCAAAGTGAACTAGTAACACTTGACCAACAACAACATGAATCATGAATTTAAAAAGTGTAAGAATGAAGTAATAAACTAAATAAACAAGTAACTAGTTCATTGTTGTTCATACTTTAAAGATTCAAGCCAAAATCTTGATCTTTAAGAAAGTAAACTTTAAGTTTACAAACATGAATTACAAGTATGATTTTACAACATATGAACTTACAATCTTTTAAAACAATAATGTAGGACATAAACTAGAAAGTTTTGTTCTTGTTTGTTCTTGTAAATACAAGATAATAAGAAGAATTAAACTAGAGAGTTTGATTCTTGTACTAGTAAGTAAATAATAACAAAGAACAAGTAACAAATCAACAACAATGAACAAGTATCAAACAATAAACAAAGATAAGTAAATGATGATTAAGGGTGTGTATGTTTCGGTTTTAAGACAAAAGAAAAGGAAGAACAAAAGCTCATGTTACTTACAATCTTTGAGAGAAAAAGAGAGAAAAGTGTGAAGTATTTTGTGAGAGTAAAATGAAATGAAGATTGGTGAAAGAGTAATAAGGAAAATTGAAAAAAAAACTCCCCCATCTTCCAAGTAGGTCGACGGTTTGGGGATCAAGAGAGAGAAGGAAATTACTCACTAGTCACTTGCATGTAATTGTCTCAAAAGTTGGTTATTAGGTGTATGTTCATGGGGATAAGGTGCAAGTATGTTGTAACTAGATTCCATACTAAGTTACTTCATTTAGTTAAGTCTAATTGTAACACTTACATGAGAGATGGGCCAACTAATCCACTTAAGTGTGTAGGGTGGGCTTATAAGCCCATTAACATTAATAAAAGTCCAAGTTCAAGTTATTAACAAATAAATCCAACAAAGCCTAAGTAATTAACTAGTAACCATAGTTAATCAAAATGATTAATAAAACTTAATCATGAATGTAAATAATACTCGAAAATATTATTCGTGAAATGTACGTGTGTCACAAAGACGTTTCGGGCATTCAAAAGTCAAGTATGGTAACATGTAAATGTATATAAACAATACATTCATTAAATCACAAGTATTAATTATTATTATTATTAATTAAACGTTGGGAAAATCCAGGGTCGTTACATTACCCACCTGTTAAAGAAAATTTCGTCCCGAAATTTTAAGCTAAGGTAGATGGAGGAGTCGGGAAAAGGTGAGGATACTTCCGCATCATTTGATCCTCTCGCTCCCAGGTAAACTCAGGTACTCGTTTGGCATTCCATTGTACTCGGACGATCTAAATCTTGTTGCGTTTCAAAGTCTTGACCTCACGGTCCATAATTTCAGCAGGCTCTTCCACGAAGTGGAGTTTGTCATCAATAGTAAGTTCTTCAAGTGGAATGATAAGTTCGGGTGCAGCAAGACACTTCTTCAAGTTTGACACGTGGAAGGTAGGATGAACTGAGCTCAATTGTGCTGGTAGATCTAAACGATAAGCAACGAGTCCAACACCCTCCAAAATTTCGAAAGGACCAATGTATCATGGGTTCAACTTTCCACGTTTTCCAAAACGAATCACACCTTTCCAAGGTGCAACCTTCAACATTACACGATCACCAATGTTGAATTCAAAGTCCTTATGTTTACGGTCTGCATAACTCTTCTGACGATCACGGGCCGTCTTAAGTCTAGCTTGAATCTGAGTAATCTTCTCCGTTGTTTCATGGACTACCTCAGGTCCGGTGATTTGCTTTTCGCCTACTTCCGCCCAACAAATAGGTGATCGGCACTTGCGACCATACAACGCTTCAAAAGGTGCGGCATTAATACTTGAGTGATATCTGTTGTTGTAAGAAAATTCGGCGAGTGACAAATGCCTTTCCCAAGCCTTTCCGAAATCAATAACACATGCACGCAACATGTCCTCCAAAGTTTGAATCGTTCGTTCACTTTGCCCATCGGTCTGTGGGTGATAAGCAGTACTCATGACGAGGCGAGTTCCCATGGCTTCTTGCAAAGAACGCCAAAATCTAGAAGCAAAACGGGGATCACGATCTAAGATGATCGATAAAGGTACACCATGACGAGATACAACCTCTTTGCTGTATAGTTGAGCAAGTCTCTCCATCGTATCCGTTTCCTTCATAGCCAAGAAGTGTGCAGATTTGGTAAGACGGTCAACGATAACCCAGATGGTATCGTATCCGCCCACCGTCTTTGGTAACTTGGTGATGAAATCCATTGTTATCCTTTCCCACTTCCATTGTGGGATTTCCAGTTGTTGAAGTAACCCAGAAGGTCTTTGATGTTCGGCCTTAACTTTCAAGCAAGTCAGACACTTACCAACATAAGTTGCAATGTCCTTCTTAAGATTCGGCCACCAATACTATTCCTTAAGACCGTGGTACATTTTGCCCGCTTCGGGATGAATCGAATATATCAATTTGTGGGCTTCATCAAGTATAAGGTTTCGTAGATCTCCATAACAATGTACCCAAATTCTTTCGGCATAACATTAGAGTCCAGACTCCTTAACCTCGAATCGAGAGAAAAGAATGTTCAAATGTTCGTGAGATATATTCTCCTCCTTGAAAGCCTCATCTTGGGCTGATCGGATCTGGCTATTAAGGTTCGAATGGATGGTGATGTTCAGAGCCCTAACACGAAGAGGTGCCGTCCTCTCCTTTCGGCTTAAAGGATCAGCTACAACATTGGCCTTGCCAGGATGATAGAAAAGTTCACAATCATAGTCGTTCAGCATCTCGATCCATCGACGCTGTCTCATATTTAGTTGCTTCTAATCGAAGATGTGCTGGAGACTCTTGTGATCGGTGAAGATAGTGCTCTTAGTTCCATACAAATAGTGTCTCCACAATTTGAGCGCAAATACAACAGCTCCAAGTTCGAGATCATGAGTAGTGTAGTTCCGCTCGTGAATCTTCAGTTGACGAGAAGCATAGGCAATAACCTTTGATCTTTGCATCAGTACACAACCAAAACCACTTTTCGATGCATCGCAATAAACGACAAAATCGTCACTGCCTTCAGGAAGTGACAAGATAGGTGCGGTGGTTAACTTCTTCTTCAAAGTTTGGAATGCTGATTCATGTACGGGTTCCCAAATGAATTTCTTCCCTTTGTGAGTCAGCGCGGTCAAAGGATGCGCAATCAGAGAGAAACCTTCAATAAACCTTTGGTAGTAACCGGCGAGACCTAGAAATTGGCGAATGTGAGTTGGAGTAGTGGGAGTCTCCCACTTGCTAATAGCTTCAATCTTGGCAGGATCAACTTTGATACCCTGGTCGCTCACAACATGACCCAGAAATTGGACTTCCTTCAACCAAAAATCACACTTGGAAAATTTCGCATACAGTTGCTCTTGCCTCAAGAGTTCAAATACTAGCCGGAGGTGTTGCTCATGTTCTTCTTCACTCTTAGAGTAGATGAGGATATCATCTATGAAGACGATAACGAACTTATCCAGGTATGGCTTGCAGACACGATTCGTGAGGTTCATGAACACGGCAGGTGCATTGGTCAAACCAAATGGCATCACGAGAAACTCATAATGACCATAACGGTTCTGAATCCAGTTTTCATCACGTCACTCTCTTTTACCCTCAACTGGTGATATCCGGATCGCAAATCGATCTTAGAGTAAATGCTCGATCCTTGTAGTTGATCAAAAAGATCGTCAATTCTGGGAAGAGGATACCGATTCTTGATCGTCAATTTATTGAGTTCACGGTAGTCGATATACATACGGAAGGATCCATCCTTCTTCTTCACAAACAAAACAGGTGCGCCCCAAGGCGAGAAACTTGGTTGGATGAATCCACGGTCTAGCAGTTCTTGTAATTGGCTCTGTAATTCTTGCATCTCAGAAGGTACGAGTCGATAAGGTGCGCAAGCTACAGGTGCAACTCCTGGTACTAAATCGATCTGAAACTCTACGGCTCTCAGTGGCGGTAATCCAGGCAATTCTTCAGGAAAGACATCAAAAAATTCGTTCACAATTCGAACGTCGTTCACACTCTTCACCTCGGTTTCTACCGTTTTCACATGTGCTAGGACAGCAAGACGTCCCTTCTTCATGATCTTTTACGCTTTCACGTAACTAATGAGGTTCAGCTTCGAGGTACATCTCTCTCCGTAAATGATCAGTGGCTCACCATCTCCTTGTGGTATACGAAGAGCTTCATCTCCACAGATAATGTCGGCCCTTATCTTGGTCAACCAATCCATACCGACGATCACGTCAAAACTTCCCAAATTGATGGGTATCAAGTCAATCTCGAAATCTACACCGGCTATGTTGATAATAGCTCCTCGACTAATATGGTCAACTTTCTCATGTTTTCCATTGGCGACCTTGACAAGCATACTTTCTTTTAAAGGGACTAACGACCAATTAATCTTATCGCAAAAGTGTCTACATACATAACTTCTATCGGCACCAGTATCAAATAAGACAGAAGCTAACAGATTGTTGATAGTGAATATACCTGTCACCAAGTCGGGGTTCTCTCGGGTGTCCCTTGCATTAACATTGAAAGCTCTACCACGGGGTGGTCCGCCGTCTTTTCTTTTGTTGGGGCACACATTTCTGAAATGGCCCGTCTGTCCGCATTCGTAGCACTTTTTCGGTCCATTGGGGTTCGGCTTCCCATTCAAAGTGGTGACCTTGCAGTCTTTACCGATATGTCCAGTCTGTTGGCACTTTTCACAAACAACGTTACAATACCCAGTATAGTGCTTGTAGCACCGCTTGCATTGTGGTAAGGTTCCCTTGTAGTTGGGGTTTGAGTTGGTGTTCGGATTGGGGTTTCCACCGTTGTTGTTTCCTCTGAAACCCTCATGTCGTTTCACCGGATTTTGATCATAGGTCCTTCCCCTGTTATTATCCCATTTGCGCTTCTCACTACTACCCGCTTCAGACTTAGCCTTCTCCGGTTCATCGATGATAATTTGGTTCATTAAAGTATGCGCCATGCGCATTGGTTCCGGGACATTGGGTGGTTTGGACGAGGTGACGTTTCCCTTAATGCTCTTAGGAAGTCCCCAGAAGTACCTTTCCATACGCTTGAATTTTGGGGTGACCATTGTCGGACACATCAGGGCCAATTCCAAAAACCTCCAGTTGTAACTATCAAGGTCGTTCCCAACAGCCTTTAACTGCATAAATTCAATCTCCATCTTCTGGATCTCGGTCCTAGGGCAATATTCCTCAATCAGGGCCCCTTTGATTTCCTCCCATGGGGTAGCAAATGCCTCATCAATACCTTTTGCTTGAGCCAACGTGTTCCACCACGTTAGTGCGCCGTCAGACAGAGTGCATGAAGTAAACTTGGTTTTATTCGCTTCAGAGCAGTTACTAACTTGAAACACAGATTCTAATTTCTCGAACCATCTAGTGAGACCAACCGGCCCCTCTGTTCCACTGAAGTTGTGGGGTTTGCAGCTTTGGAACTCTTTGTACGTGCACCCATTACGAATGGATTGAATAAACGGTGGTGGTGGCGGTGGAGCTTGGAGGTTTCTTTCTGCTAAAGCTGCGGTGACTCGCTCATTGATCATCTCCTCGATTTGGGCTGCGGTAGGTGTTGATGTTGATCGTCCATTGGCCATGGTGTTCTAAACAAAAATTTTGACTCCAGTCAAAATCCAGTATTCAAATAGTAATAATACAGTATATGGTAACCAACATGGAATCAACATATCACATGTTTATTAAGTAATGCAATCCAGGTACAAATACCACGGAATCATACAGTAACGTAAATAGAACACCGTGCAAGAATTAAATAACGCAAAGTTCCATTCATTAATAATAATAAGTTGCATACATTCGCATAGTTTCGTACAATACATAAGTAAAACATAAAACTACAACTAGATTACATAATGAAATCTACTACAAAAGCCCTACGGTGAAGGTGGGTGTAGGATGTCCAATACGTGGGACATCTGGTCCTCGAGCTCAGTTACCCGAGCACAGAGGATCTCCACCTCCCTCATCAGTTCCTCGACAGAGGGAGTGGGTGGGGCAGGTGGTGCAGTCGGTACGGGTGGTACTGGTGGAGCTGGCAGTGGAGACGGTCCGGCTCCAGAAGTAGAGGCTGCGAAGCGGTAAGGCTTACGGATGAAGGGATAGCAGGATACAGCACAAGCTGCTTTCGGGCGGTAACCCTACGACGCTGACCATATGCGTCAGTGAATGCTCGACCTCCGTTGATCCCTGAAATGACGGTACCATCGAAACGGTACCGCTTCTTCGGCGGGGTAGAGGGTGGCTGAACAGGTGCATCATCGGGGTCCTCCTCGTCGGAGTCATCGGTGAAATCCTTGTCACTAGAGTCGTCTGTGGATGAGTCGTTGGATGACGGGTCATCTGATTCATGTGGAGGTGGCTGCACGGGTGGCTGTACTGGCTCTCCTTGTGCGACCATCATCTGTCGGTATCTGAAAGGCGGGATCGGCACGAGACGTCCATCAGGAGCGTATCGGCACCAATGACGATACTGATTACGGAATGGACCTTCCCCAAATTCTGCGGGAATCACAACACCACCGGGATGGTGATGTGGCTCCTGAGGTACCGGGGCTAGTGGAGTTGGAATCTCTGGGAGGTCCTAGGCTCCGTCTGTAGTACCCACTGAGGCAGGCGCATGACTACTAGCTCCGGAGGACGAAGCGCCTGGGTCACTAGAGTGTGTCGCCGACGGGATCGCTGCCCAAAATGATAGCAGGTGAGATATCCGACATCTGAACAAGGAAAAATAAATTTTCCATGTCAGTAAGTCATAAAGCAAGCACGTATTAGGCCAAGTAACTACAACAGTCTAGATCATGTATAACAGTAAGTAGCATGGCAATAACGACAAGTATTATGCAATCGAAAGCAGATAATAGCATGCAGTAGTGAAATCATGTAATATCATACGGCATATAGCAGTAAAGGTAGGCAGCAGCATGCAGTATGTTCAGCGGAAACAAGTAAGCTAGCAAGTTGTAGATTAGTCCTATTAGTGAATCCTACTCGGGTCGGTCTTAGACTCACTAATGCAACCTAATTCCCTACAACCAATGCTCTGATACCAAATGTGATGCCCCGTACAAAACCATCGTGTACGAATCATCAACAACAGGATCATTACAAGGTCAAATACTATATGCGTTTTCAAAACAAGTTTGCATTCATGATAAAAGGTGACGTCATAACCAACATCTAATGTTTTACATCAAAAGTATGCTTCATTGAATGGAAGCAAGGATAATAGTATGTGACCCTTAGGTCGTTACAAATCATAGTTTCAAAAGTAATTAAGTTTGAATGCAAGACAAAGTAGTTCATGCGGTGACATTCTCTAAAGCAGCGGGTGTCTACAGCAAGACTAGTACACAGTGGAAGCAACCTTAAGCACCTGAGAAAAACATGCTTAAAAATGTCAACACAAAGGTTGGTGAGATATAGTTTACGTATAACAGTATGTAAGGTAGGCCACGAGATTTCAGTGCTACAAAGAGCGTTTCAAAACAGTATGATAAAGTATATGTTTAACCGTGGGCACTTGGTAACTAACTTAACGTTTATAACTCCCTGAAAGTACACTTGGCAAGTGAGTATATTTACGAAGTATTAAACACCCGTTAAATGCTAGCGCTACTAGCCCGAGTGGGGATGTCAAACCCTATGGATCCATATCTAAGATTCGCGTTCACCGGTTCAAAAACCAATGACTAAACATTACCGAGCTAAAGGAAATGTTTATGCCTTTGTATAACCCACACATATATAAAGTTTAAGTACTCGTGCCTAGTATGTAAAACGTAAAATGCGCATGTATTCTCAGTTCCCAAAATAGTTAAAGTAAAAAGGGATGCTATAACTCACAGTGGTAAAGTAGTGGTAAAGTCGAGTCGGGAAGTAAGCAAGTACGTAGGTCCGGAAAGTCCTCAACCTAAGTCAAATAGTACTAAGTCAGTAAATTGTCCCAATAGGTTTAAATGTATGTAAATTAGGTCTTAAAGGTCATCATCATTCATCATCAAACAAAAGGTGTAAAGTAAGTTTCGTTCTAGAAAAGAGTTTAAAACAAAGGCTGACTTGGATCAGTCACCACGGCCCCTATACCTACTGAAATAAGGTGAGACCAGTGGCCATGGCTCCGCATATTAGTCCTTTAATTGTGGTAAAAATTCTAGAAGCAAAATCGTCTTCGTTTGACCGTGGCGAAGGTCTAAGTGCGAGTAGGTCAGAATTTTCAGCACAACGTTAAAAGGACATAGTGACGATCGGAGGGCCATAAATCAAAAACCGTAACTCGGATTAAGACGAGTCCTAAATGAAAAGTTATCTGATCGAACAGAGCTAACTGAAAATCATCTTTACAGAAGCCTAGGTCATACTGATCAGACCCAGAAACAGTAAACAGTAGGTTCCAGTGGGTTTCTTGGTACTCGATGCTTATCATGGTTCTCATCCTTGATACATATAGCTTCAAGTGTACAACTCGTTGATGTGTTTGCATCATCTTAACCAAGGTTTCACCATCATAACACTTGTGTAAGTCTAAGACATGTAGCACAACTCAATTAAGTGTTGTATGTAGTTTGATGAACCAAAGTTACATCAAAGTCTTAGATTTAACACATACATGAAATATAAAAGTAATATTGAACTACAAACTTGAAAGTAAACTAACTAATCAAGATCTTAAGATGTAGAACATAGTTCTTAGTTAGATCTTGAAGATCCAAGACCCAAAGGTCTAGATCTAAAGTCATTAAGTTAAATCCTAAGTAATAACACTTGAATCTTTACTTTAATGAAACCATAAGTTACAAAACTTAGATTTTCATCATATAAAGTGTATGTAAGCTTACAAGCTTTTGTTTATGACAAAATAAGTAGACCATAAGCTATAGAACTTAGATCCATCACAAGTATATAAAGTTATAACTAAAAAGTTATACTTTCATGTTCTTGAACTTTTAAAGTTAACTTTAGTTCAAGAAAAATGAGATCAAAGTGAACTAGTAACACTTGACCAACAACAACATGAATCATGAATTTAAAAAGTGCAAGAATGAAGTAATAAACTAAATAAACAAGTAACTAGTTCATTGTTGTTCATACTTTAAAGATTCAAGCCAAAATCTTGATCTTTAAGAAAGTAAACTTTAAGTTTACAAACATGAATTACAAGTATGATTTTACAACATATGAACTTACAATCTTTTAAAACAATAAATGTAGAACATAAACTAGAAAGTTTTGTTCTTGTTTGTTCTTGTAAATACAAGATAATAAGAAGAATTAAACTAGAGAGTTTGATTCTTGTACTAGTAAGTAAATAATAACAAAGAACAAGTAACAAATCAACAACAATGAACAAGTATCAAACAACAAACAAAGATAAGTAAATGATGATGATTAAGGGTGTGTATGTTTCGGTTTTAAGACAAAAGAAAAGGAAGAACAAAAGCTCATGTTACTTACAATCTTTGAGAGAAAAAGAGAGAAAAGTGTGAAGTATTTTGTGAGAGTAAAATGAAATGAAGATTGGTGAAAGAGTAATAAGGAAAATTGAAAAAAAAACTCCCCCATCTTCCAAGTAGGCCGACGGTTTGGGGATCAAGAGAGGGAAGGAAATTACTCACTAGTCACTTGCATGTAATTGTCTCAAAAGTTGGTTATTAGGTGTATGTTCATGGGGATAAGGTGCAAGTATGTTGTAACTAGATTCCATACTAAGTTACTTCATCTAGTTAAGTCAAATTGTAACACTTACATGAGAGATGAGCCAACTAATCCACTTAAGTGTGTATGGTGGGATTATAAGCCCATTAACATTAATAAAAGCCCAAGTTCAAGTTATTAACAAATAAATCCAACAAAGCCCAAGTAATTAACTAGTAACCATAGTTAATCAAAATGATTAATAAAACTTAATCATGAATGTAAATAATACTCGAAAATATTATTCGTGAAATGTACATGTGTCACAAAGACGTTTCGGGCATTCAAAAGTCAAGTATGGTAACATGTAAATGTATATAAACAATACATTCATTAAATCACAAGTATTAATAATAATTATTATTAATTAAACGTTGGGAAAATCCAGGGTCGTTACACTTCACATCATTTTACGAGACAAAGTGGAAGCTGGTCTAATAAAGGGTGTGAACTTATCCAATTCGGAAGTCAATGTCTAACACCTTTTCTATGCGGACGATGCGGTGATTCTTTCTGAGTGGGATAGAGATAGCTTACTGAATACGTTTCAGGTTTTTCATGATTTTTATCGGTTCTCAGGTTTAAAAATAAATGTGGGGAAATCTCATTTGTTCGGTCTTGGGGTTAGAAAGATACTGGAAAGTATGTATTTGTATATTGACAAAATTACTCAAATAAACCCTGTGTTTTTTGAGTTTTGCTGTTTTAGTCACTGTCATTTTATTCCTGTATTATTAGTCACTGTGTTTAGATTTTGGTCCCAACTTAGTCCCTGAAACAAACGACCACATAATGATCCGTTAAGTTGGCAACATGTGCGAATCACGTGACTTTTAACCCTTTAATATCTGCAACTCTTCTTCCCCTTTACTGTACTCCACGATTCTTTTCTCAACCCTAAAAATTAATATACGTATCAATACACACTATGGAAGCTAGAAACACAACGATTCATTTTTCAAACCTAAAATGCGACATACAATTCATCTTCTGAGATAATTCCTGGATTGCATCAAACTAGAAACACGGTGGAAGCTGGTATTAAAGAAAAAGATGGTCAAGTGCTTTGGTTGAAGATGTATTTAGTTGTTAGCTAGGATATTTTTATTTTTTATTGGTTCTTTAATTAGTTGAAAATGATGTTTTTTTGTACTTATAGGTGAATTACGTAGTATTGATATTTTGCCATCGAATTGAATGAATATCTACATTTGCAAATGTGTAATGTAATTGTTTGGTCATTGTAAATTGCAACTAAATTGGTCATTTGTTTGGTCATTGTAAACTGCTACTAATTGAATGAATATCTATAAGTATTATAAGGTATTGGACAAGTCACTGACCAATTTAGTTGCATATTTAATTGTAAATCAAACTGCACTTTTAATTAAAAGTCAAACGGCAGTTATAATTGTAATTGCAAGTCATGACTATGTTAATGGCTACAAGTCAAACTGCTGTAAATGGTATATTCTGTATAGTACTAGCACACTATGATTATAAATAATTATGTATTTATGTGGTTCATTTTGGTGGATAACAGTTTGTCTCTTCATTAGTACAATTTGCCATGTCCCATTAGTACATTTTGACATTTTCAAAAACAAGTAGACATTTTGACCATTTTGACATTTGCAAAAAACAACAAGTAGACATTTTGACCATTTTGACATTTGCAAAAAACAAGTGACTTGTCCAATACCTTATAATTGAATCTACCCATTTTTACCCCTAGACCATAACTAATATCTACCATATATAGTTGGGCTGCACATTCAAGAACTAAAATCCACCATTATGTTGTTTAGTGTGTAGCAACTGTTTTATTACTTCAATTACTCAAGTGCAGCAACTGTACATCACAATTGCATAACAGAAATGTTTCATTCTATTAAACACTTGCAAAACAGAATTGTTTCATTCCATTCGATGCTAAATTCACTTGCAAAATGAATCATATTTCGAATTTTAGGTTTAAAAAATGAATCATATTTCGAATTTGAGCAATTTGTGTTTCTAGCTTCCATAGTGTGTACTGATACGTATTTTGAATTTTGGGGTTGGAAAAAGAATCGTGGATTACAGTAAAAAGGGAAGAAGAGTTGCAAATATTAAATGGTTAGAAGTCACGTGATTCGCACATGTTACCAACTTAACGGACCATTAATTGGTCGTTTGTTTCAGGGACTAAGTTAGGACAAAAACCTAAACACAGTGACTAATAATGCAGGAATAAAATGATAGTGACTAAAACAGCAAAACTTGAAAAATATAGGGACTATTTGGGCAATTTTGTCATTTGTATTTGTTTACTCTATCTTGAAATTAAATGTTTTTACAAAATAATATTGGTGGGCAATGGATTAGCTTTGATATTTGGGATGATAACTTAACTTTTTTTTTTTTTTACGCGAACCTTACATAAACCATTCCAGATAATTGTTATATAGACTGGTTGGGTGGCTACTATTTGGGATGTAACTTAACTTTGATTTGGTTTGTGCTTACATCTACAATTGTAAGTGGTTTTACTTTTAATTATTGTTTTAAATTGCTCACTTAACCATATGCTTGCTAGACAAATCAGTGGGGGTGCTTACAGGCTAAGTAAAATAGTTTAGTAATTGGACAGAGTGTGTGGTCTCAAATTATGAAGGCTATTCAAGTTGCAGATGACCAACAGATTATTCCTTTTTCATCTATTCGTAAACGCATTGGCAACGGTACAAACATACTATTTTGGAAGGATTGTTGGCATGGTAATGCTCCTTTAATGACTCGTTTCAATAGATTGTATCATTTGGACACTAATAAAGATTGCCGTTTAAGTGATCGATTTGTTCTTGGTTCGTGGCAATGGGAATGGAATCGATCACATATTGGTTCTAGAAATGAACAGCTCCTACAGAATTTGATTGATGACATTGGTGATCTTGCATTGATAAATGAGGACGATTCATGGCATTGGACGCTTAATTCTAGTGGAGTTTAATGTTGCTTCAACAAGAAAGGTTACTGAACAGAGATTACTTCCTTCTTTATATTCAAGTACATGGTGGGAATCTTTCATTCCGAGGAAGGTGAATGTATTTATGTGGAGATTCAGGCTTGATCGACTTCCATTACGATTTAATTTGGTGACAAAAGGTATTAATGTTGACTCAATTCAGTGTGCTGTATGTAATCATAACGTAGAAACTATAGATCATTTATTCTTTGCTTGTGAGACGGCTAACGATTTGTGGAGACGAATAAAGGTATGGATTGATATTGATATGCCATCTTGTCTATCGTGGGATGATTGGTGGCAATGTTTGAAGATGTGGATCAACGACAAAGAAAGAAGAAAAAGATGTATGCAATTGGGGCAACCACATTATGGTTACTTCGGCGATATCGGAATAACTTGGTGTTCAATTCGGGTCAGTTAAAGAAACACTCTTTATTTGATCCTGTTCGCTCTTTTTCGTTTTTGTGGCTTAAACATAGAGGACATTTTAATATTTTTTGGAATGATTGGCATACAATGCCGTTGTAAACGCTTTGTATCATTCTAGCGGCTTGCTAGAATGTATAGTTTGAATAATAAAATCTCAATGTTCCAAAAAAAAAAAAAAAAAGTTTAGTAGGTGACCATAAATAGAAATCTAAGACTCTTTAATGCTTAAAAATATAGCAATAAAAATGGATAAATGATACTAGTATATATAGTATTGGCATTGATCTTTTAAAACCTGGGTCTAAAATTGACCAGTACATAAAATGATTTAAATTATCTTCAAGTATTATGTTAAAATTTTTCCCATTCTGGGTATTAATGTTAATATCATCGACAAATATACCAGGGTTATGAGATAATAAGGGATCTAAAAAGTCAATAACTGTTGGAAGAACTGCGAGAAAAAAAAAAAACTGCCTCATCGCGGCAGCTACTGTATCGTATTATGGGATTACAGGTACACACGTCATTATTTATTGGCAATATTTAGTTTTAATCTAACTTCGTTTACTTAAAGTTGTCTTGTTCATTAGAAAAACAATGGAATAAAGTTGACGGTGAAAACAAGAGAGACTTGCTTGATTTAATAAAGATACGTACTAAAAATTCTGTATTTTGACTACCAAAATACGTTAAACATTGATTACTTCACAGAACAATGTTCATTTTATAAAATTAAATATTGATTTGACGGATAAATGTGAGGCAAGTTGAAATTTCTTTTTTGTTTGAAAGTACTTTTATCATGATAACATCTAAATGACTGTCAATTTTGGGAGTGGTTGTGTGTTAACCTGCCCTGTCCCTACTCATTTTGACTTATAAAGAATGCCCCATTTCTACCTGAACACTGATTGATCTTTATAGTGTAGTTGGATCCAAGTGAAAGTATGCATTATAGCTTCTAAGTTTTCTTTTCCTTGTATGTGAATCTGCACATTTGTCAATGATGTGTATTCTGATACATTACCTAGTGTTTTATTATGATAAACAGGTACGAACTGTAATGATTGAGAATTCTGAGAAGGTATTAGACAGGGGTGATCGGTTGGAGTTGCTTGTATACAAAACTGCCAATATGCAATCGATTACTTTGCTCAGACAATCTGAGGTCTTTAACTTTCATTTCGTGTTTTTGGATAATGTAGGCTGTTTATAAGAGTGTTTTTACTGCTAACAATGTCTAATATATCAGACTCTGCAAGATAACTGAATCTTGTATGGAACAGTTTATGGAAAGTGTTAAAATTATGTTCATATCAAACTCATTTTCTGTTTATCCTTTCTCATTTGTGGTTGTTCTACTCCTTTTGTGTAGGTTGTTATCTTTTGGACTTCC
Organism: Rutidosis leptorrhynchoides; assembly: GCF_046630445.1. Taxonomy (NCBI): domain Eukaryota; kingdom Viridiplantae; phylum Streptophyta; class Magnoliopsida; order Asterales; family Asteraceae; genus Rutidosis; species Rutidosis leptorrhynchoides. The sequence continues at coordinate 246,259,102 of NC_092338.1, read as the reverse complement.
TGTGCAATGTAACCTGTGCTGTTAATGTTATAAAGCTGGAGGGCTTGAGTGAAACTTCTATGGACTGCACTTGTATTAGTTTAAGGAGTGTGGCTAAAGCTGTTTATGTCTGCTTCTTCAAGGGGGTCTTATGTAACTTTCATCTAGGGTTTATTTATATAAACCTGGGCCTTTTGTGTGTCTGACACACAACCACCCCGTTCATCTAATCATCATCTTCATCTATTCCAGTTTTTTACAGTACTTGTGATTCTCATATTGTAATCTTGGCACTCTGTTTGTTATTAGCCAATCTTGGCTAGAGATTGTATCCGGTTTGTGGATCCAATCTTGTTTGTGTTTCTGCTGATCTATACTAGTTGGTTTCAATCTTGGTTAATAATATTGTGGTTTTGGTTGTTTGATATCCCGTTGGTGTAAATTTCACATGGTATCAGAGTTATAGGCTATCGATCGATCGGTGTTTTCAATGAAGAAACCCTAATTTCAGAATTAGGGTTAGTTTTTTTTTTTTTTTTGGTTCGATCATTGCTTTCTGCAATTGTAACCGGTCAAAGCTTCGTTAATCATCTTTCGCTGTATCTTGTTGCCGTGCTAGGGTTTTACACCGTATTAGGGGAGTACCTCTCCTTTATCATCTCTCTCACTTTTCTTTCTTCCCTTTATTTGACCGAATACCAGTGCCCAACTCTTGATCTGAGTTCCTTGAAACTCATGAATACCTGATCAAGCACTTGGTTGATTCAAGACCTGTCTTCCTTTTCCTTACTGGTTTGTTTGATCTTGCTTGTTTTTTGTGTTTTTGTTTGGTGCTATGGGTGATGAAACTGCATTGACCCTTATTAATAAACTTGACTTTGGTGACCCTCTTTATCTGCACCCCAGTGACACCTCTAGCACATCCCTTGTCTCTTTTAAACTCAAAGGAACTGAAAATTACAAAATATGGAGTAGGTCTGTTTTACTTGCTATTGGCACAAAAAATAAAGTTGGTTTTGTTGATGGTACATGTGTCAAAAATACCATTGATGAGGTCTTGTCTAAACAATGGGATAGATGTAATTATGTGGTCTTATCCTGGTTACTTGGATCCATATATAATGAACTGTATGTTGGATTGATATTTTATGAAAATGCTAGTACTGTTTGGTCTGAATTGAAAGAAACCTATGATAAAATTGATGGGCCTATTATCTTTAATCTTCATTTTAACATTAGCACATTAAAACAAGGAGGTAGTTCCTTATCTGAATACTATCATAAGTTAAACTCCCTTTGGAAACAATATGATGCCATGGCCAATTTTAAAAACTGTACTTGTGAAGCTGCTAATGAAACTGCAAAACATAATAGTATGCTTAAGTTAATGCAATTTTTGATGGGGGCTAAATGACTGCTACATGAATGTTAAAAGTAATCTTTTGTTAAGGGACCCATTACCTGATGTCAAAACTGCCGACTCTGTGTTGTCCAGGGAGGAATCCCATAGGGGGCAAAATGACTGCTACATGAATGTTAAAAGTAATCTTTTGTTAAGGGACCCATTACCTAATGTCAAAACTGCCAACTCTGTGTTGTCCAGGGAGGAATTCCACAGGGGATTGACCAATTCTAAAAATAAACCTCAAACATCTGTCTTTCTTGCTCAAACTGGTTGTAACATTTCCTCTTCTAACAATGCTGTTTCTAACAATAATGTTCAAAGAAGAGGAAATCAAAACAATTTTTCAAATGGTAACACTTTTTCAAATGTGAAAAATTCAAATAACCTCTCTAATAGCAATAGAGCTCCACTCAACCCATAATACAAATTCACAAAGTGTAATAAACTTGGGCATACCATAGACAGATGTTATGAAATTGTAGGTTATCCACCTAGGTGGAAAGAAAAACCTTTTAACAAATTTAATAATAAGAACTCTGCAAATCATAGTTCTATGAGTGAGGACACTGGGTCAGGGTCTGGAAACAATATGAATCTGACAAATGAACAAATGGTGAAGTTGTTGAGCCTACTAAATGAGAAATCTGGTCCTGAGATTGCTTCTGGGAATATGGCAGATACTGTGTTAAACAACAGTAAAAAGGTTAATGAAAATTTTCGTAAGTTTTTTAACCCTAAAGCTAATTTTTCAAACAACATGAGCATGGGTTGGATCATTGATTCAGGGGCATCTCAACATATGACTGGGTCTGATAATAAACTTGAAAATGTTATTGATGTTTCTCACCTGAACTTAACTGTTGGTCATCCAAATGGAACTAAAGCACTTATTAAAAAAAATTGGTGATCTAAAACTTAATGGAAAAATAACTCTTTTCAATGTCTTTGTCATTCTTGAATACAATGTGAATCTTCTTTCTATTCATAAAGTGACTAAGGACAGAAAGTTATTTGTTAGCTTTGATAATACTAAGTGCTATATTCAGGACTTAAGGCTGGGGATAACTGTACGAACTGGTGATGTTTATAATGGCCTCTATGTGTTTAATGTAAGTGGTTCTGAAAATGTGAATATGTGTCTTCCTGAAAGTAAAAGTTACTTGTCCAAACACCTATGGCACAGCAGACTGGGTCATCCTTCTGATAATGTTTTGAAAAAACTTAAAGAAAAAATTGATCTTTCAAGTAAAGATACTGTTTTTGAACCATGTGACATATGTCACAAAGCTAAACAAACTAGAGAAACCTTTAATGACAGTGATCACAAGTCTGCTGTAGTTGGGGATCTTGTTCACATTGATCTTTGGTGTCCCATTTGAAATATCCCGTTCTTATTGATTAAAAACGTTCCATATTAATTGATTTCGTTGCGAGGTTTTGACCTCTATATGAGACGTTTTTCAAAGACTGCATTCATTTTTAAAACAAACCATAACCTTTATTTCATAGATAAAGGTTTTAAAAAGCTTTACGTAGATTATCAAATAATGATAATCTAAAATATCCTGTTTACACACGACCATTACATAATGGTTTACAATACAAATATGTTACAACAAAATAAGTTTCTTGAATGCAGTTTTTACACAATATCATACAAGCATAGACTCCAAATCTCGTCCTTATTTAAGTATGCGACAGCGGAAGCTCTTAATAATCACCTGAGAATAAACATGCTTAAAACGTCAACAAAAATGTTGGTGAGTTATAGGTTTAACCTATATATATCAAATCATAATAATAGACCACAAGATTTCATATTTCAATACACATCCCATACATAGAGATAAAAATCATTCATATGGTGAACACCTGGTAACCGACTTTAACAAGATGCATATATAAGAATATCCCCATCATTCCGGGACACCCTTCGGATATGATATAAATTTCGAAGTACTAAAGCATCCGGTACTTTGGATGGGGTTTGTTAGGCCCAATAGATCTATCTTTAGGATTCGCGTCAATTAGGGTGTCTGTTCCCTAATTCTTAGATTACCAGACTTAATAAAAAGGGGCATATTCGATTTCGATATTTCAACCATAGAATGTAGTTTCACGTACTTGTGTCTATTTTGTAAATCATTTATAAAACCTGCATGTATTCTCATCCCAAAAATATTAGATTTTAAAAGGGGGACTATAACTCACTTTCACAGATTTTTACTTCGTCGAGAAGTAAGACTTGGCCACTGTTGATTCACGAACCTATAACAATATATACATGTATATTAAAATATGTTCAAAATATATTTATAACACTTTTAATATATTTTGATGTTTTAAGTTTATTAAGTCAGCTGTCCTCGTTAGTAACCTACAACTAGTTGTCCACAGTTAGATGTACAGAAATAAATCGATAAATATTATCTTGAATCAATCCACGACCCAGTGTATACGTATCTCAGTATTGATCACAACTCAAACTATATATATTTTGGAATCAACCTCAACTCTGTATAGCTAACTCCAACATTCACATATAGAGTGTCTATGGTTGTTCCAAAATATATATAGATGTGTCGACATGATAGGTCGAAACATTGTATACGTGTCTATGGTATCTCAAGATTACATAATATACAATACAAGTTGATTAAGTTATGGTTGGAATAGATTTGTTACCAATTTTCACGTAGCTAAAATGAGAAAAATTATCCAATCTTGTTTTACCCATAACTTCTTCATTTTAAATCCGTTTTGAGTGAATCAAATTGCAATGGTTTCATATTGAACTCTATTTAATGAATCTATACAGAAAAAGTATAGGTTTATAGTCGGAAAAATAAGTTACAAGTCGTTTTTGTAAAGGTAGTCATTTCAGTCGAAAGAACGACGTCTAGATGACCATTTTAGAAAACATACTTCCACTTTGAGTTTAACCATAATTTTTGGATATAGTTTCATGTTCATAATAAAAATCATTTTCTCAGAATAACAACTTTTAAATCAAAGTTTATCATAGTTTTTAATTAACTAACCCAAAACAGCCCGCGGTGTTACTACGACGGCGTAAATCCAGTTTTACGGTGTTTTTCGTGTTTCCAGGTTTTAAATCATTAAGTTAGCATATCATATAGATATAGAACATGTGTTTAGTTAATTTTAAAAGTCAAGTTAGAAGGATTAACTTTTGTTTGCGAACAAGTTTAGAATTAACTAAACTATGTTCTAGTGATTACGAGTTTAAACCTTCGAATAAGATAGTTTTATATATATGAATCGAATGATGTTATGAACATCATTACTACCTCAAGTTTAGTAGGTAAACCTACTGGAAGTGACAAGAAATGATCTAGCTTCAAAGGATCTTGGATGACTTGAAAGTTCTTGAAGTAGGATCATGACACAAAAACAAGTTCAAGTAAGATTTTTACTCGAATTAAGATAGTTTATAGTTATAGAAATTGAATCAAAGTTTGAATATGAATATTACCTTGAATAAGAAAGATAACCTACTGTATATAACAAAGGTTTCTTGATCTTAGATGATTACTTGGAATGGATTAGAAAGCTTGGAAGTAAATTAGTAAACTTGAAGGGATTTTTGAAGTGTTTTTGAAGTGTTCTTCCTATGATGATTATAGGTTGATTCTTGAAGTGATTTTTGATGAAGATGATGATTAACTACTGGAAAAATACGTTCATAATAGTGTGTGTGTGTTGAGAGAGAATTAGAAAGAGAATTGGAAGTGAAATGGAGTGAATGATGAGTGGTAATTGGTGAGTGGTGAGTGGGGTTAAAAGGAGTTCTAGTTAGTTGACTAGCTCATGGTAGAAGTTAAAATTGATTAGTCATACATGACATAATCAAGAGTGGAATCCCATGCTAGTTCCTATTGGTATATACCCATAGTAAGTACGTTTTGAAGCTGTGTATAATACGGGTAAGAATACGACTAGAATTCTTGATGAAAGAAAAGAATGGGAAAGTAACTGTAACCATTTTCGTTAAGTATGAGTGTTTTGATATATGTCTTGAAGTCTTCCAAAAGTATTTTAATACATCTAAATACACTACATGTATATACATTTTAACTGAGTCGTTAAGTCATCGTTAGTCGTTACATGTAAGTGTTGTTTTGAAACCTTTAAGTTAACGATCTCAATTAATGTTGTTAACCCATTGTTTATTATATCTAATGAGATGTTAAATTATTATATTATCATGATATTATGATATATTAATATATCTTAATATGATATATATACATTTAAATGTCGTTACAACGATAATCGTTACATATATGTCTCGTTTCGAAATTCTTAAGTTAGTAGTCTTGTTTATATGTATATAACTCATTGCTAATATACTTATGGAGATACTTACTTATCATAATCTCATGTCAACCATATGTATATCCATATATATATCGTCATGTTGTTTTTACAAGTTTTAACGTTCGTGAATTGCCGGTCAACTTGGGTGGTCAATTGTCTATATGAAACATATTTCAATTAATCAAGTCTTAACAAGTTTGATTGCTTAACATGTTGGAAACATTTAATCATGTAAATATCAATCTCAATTAATATATATAAACATGGAAAAGTTCGAGTCACTACAGTACCTGCCCGTTAAATAAATTTCGTCCCGAAATTTTAAGCTGTTGAAGGTGTTGACGAATCTTCTGGAAATAGATGCGGGTATTTCTTCTTCATCTGATCTTCACGCTCCCAGGTGAAATCGGGTCCTCTACGAGCATTCCATCAAACCTTAACAATTGGTATCTTGTTTTGCTTAAGTCTTTTAACCTCACGATCCATTATTTTGACAGGTTCTTCGATGAATTGAAGTTTTTCGTTGATTTGGATTTCATCTAACGGAATAGTGAGATCTTCTTTAGCAAAACATTTCTTCAAATTCGAGACGTGGAAAGTGTTATGTACAGCCGCGAGTTGTTGAGGTAACTCAAGTCGGTAAGCTACTAGTCCGACACGATCAATAATCTTGAATGGTCCAATATACCTTGGATTTAATTTCCCTCGTTTACCAAATCGAACAACGCCTTTCCAAGGTACAACTTTAAGCATGACCATATCTCCAATTTCAAATTCTATATCTTTTCTTTTAATGTCAGCGTAGCTCTTTTGTCGACTTTGGGCGGTTTTCAACCGTTGTTGAATTTGGATGATCTTCTCGGTAGTTTCTTGTATAATCTCCGGACCCGTAATCTGTCTATCCCCCACTTCACTCCAACAAATCGGAGACCTGCACTTTCTACCATAAAGTGCTTCAAACGGCGCCATCTCAATTCTTGAATGGTAGCTGTTGTTGTAGAAAAATTCTGCTAACGGTAGATGTCGATCCCAACTGTTTCCGAAATCAATAACACATGCTCGTAGCATGTCTTCAAGTGTTTGTATCGTCCTTTCGCTCTGCCCATCAGTTTGTAGATGATAGGCAGTACTCATGTCTAGACGAGTTCCTAATGCTTGCTGTAATGTCTGCCAAAATCTTGAAATAAATCTACCATCCCTATCAGAGATAATAGAGATTGGTATTCCATGTCTGGAGACGACTTCCTTCAAATACAGTCGTGCTAACTTCTCCATCTTGTCATCTTCTCTTATTGGCAGGAAGTGTGCGGATTTGGTGAGACGATCAACTATTACCCAAATAGTATCAAAACCACTTGCAGTCCTTGGCAATTTAGTGATGAAATCCATGGTAATGTTTTCCCATTTCCATTCCGGGATTTCGGGTTGTTGAAGTAGACCTGATGGTTTCTGATGCTCAGCTTTGACCTTAGAACACGTCAAACATTCTCCTACATATTTAGCAACATCGGCTTTCATACCCGGCCACCAAAAATGTTTCTTGAGATCCTTGTACATCTTCCCCGTTCCAGGATGTATTGAGTATCTGGTTTTATGAGCTTATCTAAGTACCATTTCTCTCATATCTCCAAATTTTGGTACCCAAATCCTTTCAGCCCTATACCGGGTTCCGTCTTCCCGAATATTAAGATGCTTCTCCGATCCCTTGGGTATTTCATCCTTTAAATTTCCCTCTTTTAAAACTCCTTGTTGCGCCTCCTTTATTTGAGTAGTAAGGTTATTATGAATCATTATATTCATAGATTTTACTCGAATGGGTTCTCTGTCCTTCCTGCTCAAGGCATCGGCTACCACATTTGCCTTTCCCGGGTGGTAACGAATCTCAAAGTCGTAATCATTCAACAATTCAATCCACCTACGCTGCCTCATATTCAGCTGTTTCTGATTAAATATGTGTTGAAGACTTTTGTGGTCGGTATATATAATACTTTTGACCCCATATAAGTAGTGCCTCCAAGTCTTTAATGAAAAAACAACCGCGCCTAATTCCAAATCATGCGTCGTATAATTTTGTTCGTGAATCTTCAATTGTCTAGACGCATAAGCAATCACCTTCGTTCGTTGTATTAATACACAACCGAGACCTTGCTTTGATGCGTCACAATAAATCACAAAATCATCATTCCCTTCAGGCAATGACAATATAGGTGCCGTAGTTAGCTTTTTCTTCAATAACTAAAACGCTTTCTCTTGTTCATCATTCCATTCAAATTTCTTCCCTTTATGCGTTAATGCAGTCAAGGGTTTTGCTATTCTGGAAAAGTCTTGGATGAACCTTCTGTAGTAACCAGCTAGTCCTAAAAACTGGCGTATGTGTTTCGGAGTTTTCGGGGTTTCCCACTTTTCAACAGTTTCTATCTTTGCCGGATCCACCTTAATACCTTCTTTGTTCACTATGTGACCGAGGAATTGAACTTCTTCCAACCAAAATGCACACTTTGAAAACTTAGCGTACAATTCTTCCTTCCTCAATACTTCTAACACCTTTCTCAAATGTTCACCGTGTTCTTGGTCATTCTTTGAGTAAATAAGTATGTCATCAATGAAAACAATGACAAACTTGTCAAGGTATGGTCCACACACTCGGTTCATAAGGTCCATGAACACAGCTGGTGCATTAGTTAAACTAAATGGCATGCCCATAAACTCGTAATGACCGTAACGTGTTCTGAAAGCAGTCTTTGGAATATCATCTTCTTTCACCCGCATTTGATGATACCCGGAATGTAAGTCAATCTTTGAATAAACAGACGAGCCTTGTAGTTGATCAAATAAGTCATCGATTCTCGGTAGTGGGTAGCGGTTCTTGATGGTAAGTTTGTTCAACTCTCGGTAGTCGATACACAACCTGAATGTACCATCTTTCTTCTTGACAAACAAAACAGGAGCTCCCCACGGTGATGTGCTTGGTCGAATGAAACCACGCTCTAAAAGTTCTTGTAATTGGCTTTGCAGTTCTTTTCATCTCGCTGGGTGCGAGTCTGTAAGGAGCAAGAGCTATTGGTGCAGCTCCTGGTACAAGATCTATTTGAAATTCAACGGATCGATGTGGGGGTAATCCCGGTAATTCTTTCGGAAATACATCGGGAAATTCTTTTGCAATGGGAACATCATTGATGCTCTTTTCTTCAGTTTGTACTTTCTCGACGTGTGCTAGAACAGCATAGCAACCTTTTCTTATTAGTTTTTGTGCCTTCAAATTACTAATAAGATGTAGCTTCGTGTTGCCCTTTTCTCCGTACACCATTAAGGGTTTTCCTTTTTCTCGTATAATGCGAATTGCATTTTTGTAACAAACGATCTCTGCTTTCACTTCTTTCAACCAGTCCATACCGATTATCACATCAAAACTCCCTAACTCTACTGGTATCAAATCAATCTTAAATGTTTCGCTAACCAGTTTAATTTCTCGATTCTGACATATATTATCTGCTGAAATTAATTTACCATTTGCTAATTCGAGTAAAAATTTACTATCCAAAGGCGTCAATGGACAACTTAATTTAGCACAACAATCTCTACTCATATAGCTTCTATCCGCACCCGAATCAAATAAAACGTAAGCAGATTTATTGTCAATAAGAAACGTACCAGTAACAAGCTCCGGGTCTTCTTGTGCCTCTGCCGCATTAATATTGAAAACTCTTCCGCGGCCTTGTCCATTCGTGTTCTCCTGGTTCGGGCAATTTCTAATAATGTGGCCCGGTTTTCCACATTTATAACAAACTACATTGGCATAACTTGCTCCGACACTACTTGCTCCGCCATTACTTGTTCCGACACCATTTGTTCCTTTCGTTCTATTAACCCCTGGTCCGTAGACCTCACACTTCGCCGCGCTATGACCATTTCTTTTACACTTGTTGCAAAATTTGGTGCAGAACCCCGAGTGATACTTTTCACACCTTTGGCATAGCTGCTTCTGATTGTTGTTGTTGTTGTTGTTGTTGCGGTTATTATTGTTGTTGGGATGATTGTTGTAGTCGCTGTTGTTGTTGTTGTTGTTGTTGTTGTTGTTGGGCCGTTTGTTGTAGTTGCGATTGATGTTGCGATTGTTGGGATAATTGTTGCGATTATTATTGTAATTGCTGTTGTTGTTGTATTGGTGATTCTTATCACCGTTTTCCTCCCACTTTCTTTTGACTTGCTTCACATTGGCCTCTTCAGCAGTCTGTTCTTTAATTCTTTCTTCAATCTGGTTCACTAGTTTGTGAGCCATTCTACATGCCTGTTGTATGGAGGCGGGCTCGTGTGAACTTATATCTTCTTGGATTCTTTCTGGTAATCCTTTCACAAACGCGTCGATCTTCTCTTCCTCATCTTCGAATGCTCCTGAACACAATAGGCACAATTCTGTGAATCGTCTTTCGTACGTGGTAATATCAAATCCTTGGGTTCGTAACCCTCTAAGTTCTGTCTTGAGCTTATTGACCTCGGTTCTGGGACGGTACTTCTCGTTCATCAAGTGCTTGAATGCTAACCACGGTAGTGCGTATGCATCGTCTTGTCCCACTTGCTCTAGATAGGTATTCCACCATGTTAACGCAGAACCTGTGAAGGTATGCGTAGCGTACTTTACTTTGTCCTCTTTAGTACACTTACTTATGGCAAACACCGATTCGACCTTCTCGGTCCACCATTTCAATCCGATCGGTCCTTCGGTTCCATCAAATTCCAAAGGTTTGCAGGCAGTGAATTCTTTGTAGGTGCATCCTGCACGATTTCCTGTACTGCTAGATCCAAGGTTATTGTTGGTATGTAGCGCAGCCTGTACTGCGGCTATGTTTGAAGCTAGAAAAGTACGGAATTCCTCTTCATTCATATTCGCGGTGTGTCGAGTAGTCGGTGCCATTTCCTTCAAAATAGTCAAATGGAACAAGTTAATCATACAGAATATTAAGAGTAGTTAATAGTATTTCGTAGCATAATATGAACTCATTTATAAAAGCTTTTTCTTCATATTAGCGTTTTATAAGTTTAAATTCGGGTAGTACCTACCCGTTAAGTTCATACTTAGTAGCTAATATACAATTCAACTACAACAATTCTATATGAAAAACTGATTATAATAATATTTCGCGTTCAAACTTTTATACAATATTTTACAAACTTACAATACCGCTTATTTTACATAAAGCATGAAATATAGCACACAATAACTTTGATACAAGATAGTTGTGAAGATAATTCTAGCTAGTACACAAGTCGTTCAGCAAAGGCAATAAAGACACGTAATTCATACGTCCAGAAACAAGTCATGCATTCTGGTTTTACTAGGACTACTTCCCATCCTTGGTCTTGTGGAACATAACCGTTATGGCCGTTGATAAGACAGCGTGTTGTAACGTCGTCAAAGGGACGAGGGTTACGTAATGTCCAACAGTCCCGTAACAATCTAAAAACCTCATTTCTTACCCCAATTACCGACTCCGTCACTTGTGGGAACGTTTTGTTTAATAGTTGTAGGCCGATGTTCTTGTTCTCACTTTGGTGAGAAGCGAACATTACTAATCCGTAAGCATAACATGCTTCTTTATGTTGCATGTTAGCCGCTTTTTCTAAATCACGAAGTCCAATATTCGAATATATTGAGTCAAAATAATTTATTAACCCATTGCGTAAAATAGCATTTGGGTTCCCCGCAATATATGCGTCAAAGTAAACACATCGTAACTTATGGATTTCCCAATGTGATATCCCCCATCTTTCGAACGAAAGCCTTTTATAAACCAAGGCATTCTTGGAATGTTCTTCGAATGTCTTACAAACTGATCTCGCCTTAAATAGTTGTGCCGAAGAATTCTGACCGACTCTAGACAAGATTTCATCAATCATGTCTCCGGGTAGGTCTCTTAAAATATTGGGTTGTCTATCCATTTTGTGTTTTTATACTGTAAAATAGACAAGAGTTAGATTCATAAAAAAAAAATACTTATTAATACAAGCAATTTTTACATATATCATAAAGCATAAGCACACTATATTACATATATTACACCACACGAATACAACTATCTTATTCCGACTAGGGATATATGATGTTCCCCTAATACGAGCCGTCGTTTTCCATATTGGTTTAGAAAAACCTGGTGGTTTAGAGGTTCCCGGGTCATTGTTACAACTTAAGGACTTCGGGGGTTGACGATACATATAAAGTTCATCGGGCTTGGAATTAGATTTCTCTATTTTTATGCCCTTTCCCTTATTATTTTCTTTTGCCTTTTTAAATTCAGTTGGGGTAATTTCTATAACATCATCGGAATTCTCGTCAGAATCCGATTCATCGGAGAATTGGTAATCCTCCCAATATTTTGCTTCCTTAGCGGAAACACCATTGACCATAATTAACCTTGGTCGGTTGGTTGAGGATTTTCTTTTACTCAACCGTTTTATTATTTCCCCCACCGGTTCTATTTCTTCATCCGGTTCCGATTCTTCTTCCGGTTCCGATTCTTCTTCTGGTTCCGACTCTTCTTCCGGTTCCTCTTCGGGAACTTGTGAATCAGTCCACGAATCATTCCAATTTACATTTGACTCTACATTATTATTAGGTAAGTCAATGGGACTTGTTCTAGAGGTAGACATCTATCACATAATATCAAACGTGTTAAGAGATTAATATATCACATAATATTCACATGTTAAAAATATATAGTTTCCAACAAAATTTGTTAAGCAATCATTTTTCAAGTAAACACAGTCGAAGTCCAGACTCACTAATGCATCCTAACAAACTCGATAAGACACACTAATGCAAAATTCTGGTTCTCTAAGACCAACGCTAGGATACCAACTGAAATGTCCCGTTCTTATTGATTAAAAACGTTCCATATTAATGGATTTCGTTGCGAGGTTTTGACCTCTATATGAGACGTTTTTCAAAGACTGCATTCATTTTTAAAACAAACTATAACCTTTATTTCATAGATAAAGGTTTTAAAAAGCTTTACGTAGATTATCAAATAATGATAATCTAAAATATCCTGTTTACACACGACCATTACATAATAGTTTACAATACAAATATGTTACAACAAAATAAGTTTCTTGAATGCAGTTTTTACACAATATCATACAAGCATGGACTCCAAATCTCGTCCTTATTTAAGTATGCGACAGCGGAAGCTCTTAATAATCACCTGAGAATAAACATGCTTAAAACGTCAACAAAAATGTTGGTGAGTTATAGGTTTAACCTATATATATCAAATCATAATAATAGACCACAAGATTTCATATTTCAATACACATCCCATACATAGAGATAAAAATCATTCATATGGTGAACACCTGGTAACCGACATTAACAAGATGCATATATAAGAATATCCCCATCATTTCGGGACACCCTTCGGATATGTTCTAAATTTCGAAGTAGTAAAGCATCCGGTACGTTGGATGGGGTTTGTTAGGCCCAATAGATCTATCTTTAGGATTCGCGTCAATTAGGGTGTCTGTTCCCTAATTCTTAGATTACCAGACTTAATAAAAAGGAGCATATTCGATTCCGATAATTCAACCATAGAATGTAGTTTCACGTACTTGTGTCTATTTTGTAAATCATTTATAAAACCTGCATGTATTCTCATCCCAAAAATATTAGATTTTAAAAGTGGGACTATAACTCACTTTCACAGATTTTTACTTCGTCGAGAAGTAAGACTTGGCCACTGTTGATTCACGAACCTATAACAATATATACATGTATATTAAAGTATGTTCAAAATATATTTACAACACTTTTAATATATTTTGATGTTTTAAGTTTATTAAGTTAGCTGTCCTCGTTAGTAACCTGCAACTAGTTGTCCACAGTTAGATGTACAGAAATAAATCGATAAATATTATCTTGAATCAATCCACGACCCAGTGTATACGTATCTCAGTATTGATCACAACTCAAACTATATATATTTTGGAATCAACCTCAACCCTGTATAGCTAACTCCAACATTCACATATAGAGTGTCTATGGTTGTTCCAAAATATATATAGATGTGTCGACATGATAGGTCGAAACATTGTATACGTGTCTATGGTATCTCAAGATTACATAATATACAATACAAGTTGATTAAGTTATGGTTGGAATAGATTTGTTACCAATTTTCACGTAGCTAAAATGAGAAAAATTATCCAATCTTGTTTTACCCATAACTTCTTCATTTTAAATCCGTTTTGAGTGAATCAAATTGCTATGGTTTCATATTGAACTCTATTTAATGAATATATACAGAAAAAGTATAGGTTTATAGTCGGAAAAATAAGTTACAAGTCGTTTTTGTAAAGGTAGTCATTTCAGTCGAAAGAACGACGTCTAGATGACCATTTTAGAAAACATACTTCCACTTTGAGTTTAACCATAATTTTTGGATATAGTTTCATGTTCATAATAAAAATCATTTTCTCATAATAACAACTTTTAAATCAAAGTTTATCATAGTTTTTAATTAACTAACCCAAAACAGCCCGCGGTGTTACTACGACGGCGTAAATCCGGTTTTACGGTGTTTTTCGTGTTTCCAGGTTTTAAATCATTAAGTTAGCATATCATATAGATATATAATATGTGTTTAGTTAATTTTAAAAGTCAAGTTAGAAGGATTAACTTTTGTTTGCGAACAAGTTTAGAATTAACTAAACTATGTTCTAGTGATTACGAGTTTAAACCTTCGAATAAGATAGTTTTATATATATGAATCGAATGATGTTATGAACATCATTACTACCTCAAGTTTAGTAGGTAAACCTACTGGAAGTGACAAGAAATGATCTAGCTTCAAAGGATCTTGGATGACTTGAAAGTTCTTGAAGTAGGATCATGACACAAAAACAAGTTCAAGTAAGATTTTTACTCGAATTAAGATAGTTTATAGTTATAGAAATTGAATCAAAGTTTGAATATGAATATTACCTTGAATAAGAAAGATAACCTACTGTATATAACAAAGGTTTCTTGATCTTAGATGATTACTTGGAATGGATTAGAAAGCTTGGAAGTAAATTAGTAAACTTGAAGGGATTTTTGAAGTGTTCTTGAAGTGTTCTTCCTATGATGATTATAGCTTGATTCTTGAAGTGATTTTTGATGAAGATGATGATTAACTACTGGAAAAATACGTTCATAATAGTGTGTGTGTGTGTGTTGAGAGGTAATTAGAAAGAGAATTGGAAGTGAAATGGAGTGAATGATGAGTGGTAATTGGTGAGTGGTGAGTGGGGTTAAAAGGAGTTCTAGTTAGTTGACTAGCTCATGGTAGAAGTTAAAATTGATTAGTCATACATGACATAATCAAGAGTGGAATCCCATGCTAGTTCCTATTGGTATATACCCATAGTAAGTACGTTTTGAAGCTGTGTATAATACGGGTAAGAATACGACTAGAATTCTTGATGAAAGAAAAGAATGGGAAAGTAACTGTAACCATTTTTGTTAAGTATGAGTGTTTTGATATATGTCTTGAAGTCTTCCAAAAGTATTTTAATACATCTAAATACACTACATGTATATACATTTTAACTGAGTCGTTAAGTCATCGTTAGTCGTTACATGTAAGTGTTGTTTAGAAACCTTTAAGTTAACGATCTCAATTAATGTTGTTAACCCATTGTTTATTATATCTAATGAGATGTTAAATTATTATATTATCATGATATTATGATATATTAATATATCTTAATATGATATATATACATTTAAATGTCGTTACAACGATAATCGTTACATATATGTCTCGTTTCGAAATCCTTAAGTTAGTAGTCTTGTTTATATGTATATAACTCATTGTTAATATACTTATGGAGATACTTACTTATCATAATCTCATGTTAACCATATGTATATCCATATATATATCGTCATGTCGTTTTTACAAGTTTTAACGTTCGTGAATCGCCGGTCAACTTGGGTGGTCAATTGTCTATATGAAACATATTTCAATTAATCAAGTCTTAACAAGTTTGATTGCTTAACATGTTGGAAACATTTAATCATGTAAATATAAATCTCAATTAATATATATAAACATAGAAAAGTTCGGGTTACTACACCTTTAGGATCCAAAGTAGAGAAGGTTTCAAATATTTTTTGATTATTGTTGATGATTACTCAAGGGCTGTATGTGTAGTGACCCGAACTTTTCCATGTTTATATATATTAATTGAGATTGATATTTACATGATTAAATATTTCCAACATGTTAAGCAATCAAACTTGTTAAGACTTGATTAATTGAAATATGTTTCATATAGACAATTGACCACCCAAGTTGACCGGTGATTCACGAACGTTAAAACTTGTAAAAACTATATGATGACATATATATGGATATATATATAGTTAACATGATACTATGATAAGTAAACATATCATTAAGTATATTAACAATGAACTACATATGTAAAAACAAGACTACTAACTTAATGATTTTTAAACGAGACATATATGTAACGATTATCGTTGTAAAGACATTTAATGTATATATATCATATTAAGAGATATTCATACATGATAATATCATGATAATATAATAATTTAAAATCTCATTTGATATTATAAACATTGGGTTAACAACATTTAACAAGATCGTTAACCTAAAGGTTTCAAAACAACACTTACATGTAACGACTAACGATGACTTAACGGCTCAGTTAAAATGTATATACATGTAGTGTTTTAATATGTATTTATACACTTTTGAAAGACTTCAATACACTTATCAAAATACTTCTACTTAACAAAAATGCTTACAATTACATCCTCGTTCAGTTTCATCAACAATTCTACTCGTATGCACCCGTATTCGTACTCGTACAATACACAGCTTTTAGATGTATGTACTATTGGTATATACACTCCAATGATCAGCTCTTAGCAGACCATGTGAGTCACCTAACACATGTGGGAACCATCATTTGGCAACTAGCATGAAATATCTCATAAAATTACAAAAATATGAGTAATCATTCATGACTTATTTACATGAAAACAAAATTACATATCCTTTATATCTAATCCATACACCAACGACCAAAAACACCTACAAACACTTTCATTCTTCAATTTTCTTCATCTAATTGATCTCTCTCAAGTTCTATCTTCAAGTTCTAAGTGTTCTTCATAAATTCCAAAAGTTCTAGTTTCATAAAATCAAGAATACTTTCAAGTTTGCTAGCTCACTTCCAATCTTGTAAGGTGATCATCCAACCTCAAGAAATCTTTGTTTCTTACAGTAGGTTATCATTCTAATACAAGGTAATAATCATATTCAAACTTTGGTTCAATTTCTATAACTATAACAATCTTATTTCAAGTGATGATCTTACTTGAACTTGTTTTCGTGTCATGATTCTGCTTCAAGAACTTCGAGCCATCCAAGGATCCGTTGAAGCTAGATCCATTTTTCTCTTTTCCAGTAGGTTTATACAAGGAACTTAAGGTAGTAATGATGTTCATAACATCATTCGATTCATACATATAAAGCTATCTTATTCGAAGGTTTAAACTTGTAATCACTAGAACATAGTTTAGTTAATTCTAAACTTGTTCGCAAACAAAAGTTAATCCTTCTAACTTGACTTTTAAAATCAACTAAACACATGTTCTATATCTATATGATATGCTAACTTAATGATTTAAAACCTGGAAACACGAAAAACACCTTAAAACCGGATTTACGCCGTCGTAGTAACACCGCGGGCTGTTTTGGGTTAGTTAATTAAAAACTATGATAAACTTTGATTTAAAAGTTGTTATTCTGAGAAAATTATTTTTATTATGAACATGAAACTATATCCAAAAATTATGGTTAAACTCAAAGTGGAAGTATGTTTTCTAAAATGGTCATCTAGACGTCGTTCTTTCGACTGAAATGACTACCTTTACAAAAACGACTTGTAACTTATTTTTTCGACTATAAACCTATACTTTTCTGTTTAGATTCATAAAATAGAGTTCAATATGAAACCATAGCAATTTGATTCACTCAAAACGGATTTAAAATGAAGAAGTTATGGGTAAAACAAGATTGGATAATTTTTCTCATTTTAGCTACGTGAAAATTGGTAACAAATCTATTCCAACCATAACTTAATCAACTTGTATTGTATATTATGTAATCTTGAGATACCATAGACACGTATACAATGTTTCGACCTATCATGTCGACACATCTATATATATTTCGGAACAATCATAGACACTCTATATGTGAATGTTGGAGTTAGCTATACAGGGTTAAGGTTGATTCCAAAATATATATAGTTTGAGTTGTGATCAATACTGAGATACGTATACACTGGGTCGTTGATTGATTCAAGATAATATTTATCAATTTATTTCTGTACATCTAACTGTGGACAACTAGTTGTAGGTTACTAACGAGGACAGCTGACTTAATAAACTTAAAACATCAAAATATATTAAAAGTGTTGTAAATATATTTTGAACATACTTTGATATATATGTATATATTGTTATAGGTTCGTGAATCAACCAGTGGCCAAGTCTTACTTCCCGACGAAGTAAAAATCTGTGAAAGTGAGTTATAGTCCCACTTTTAAAATTTAATATTTTTGGGATGAGAATACATGCAGGTTTTATAAATGATTTACAAAATAGACACAAGTACGTGAAACTACATTCTATGGTTGAATTATCGAAATCGAATATGCCCCTTTTTATTAAGTCTGGTAATCTAAGAATTAGGGAACAGACACCCTAATTGACGCGAATCCTAAAGATAGATCTATTGGGCCTAACAAACCCCATCCAAAGTACCGGATGCTTTAGTACTTCGAAATTTATATCATATCCGAAGGGTGTCCCGGAATGATGGGGATATTCTTATATATGCATCTTGTTAATGTCGGTTACCAGGTGTTCACCATATGAATGATTTTTATCTCTATGTATGGGATGTGTATTGAAATATGAAATCTTGTGGTCTATTATTATGATTTGATATATATAGGTTAAACCTATAACTCACCAACATTTTTGTTGACGTTTTAAGCATGTTTATTCTCAGGTGATTATTAAGAGCTTCCGCTGTCGCATACTTAAATAAGGACGAGATTTGGAGTCCATGCTTGTATGATATTATGTAAAAACTGCATTCAAGAAACTTATTTGGTTGTAACATATTTGTATTGTAAACCATTATGTAATGGTCATGTGTAAACAGGATATTTTAGATTATCATTATTTGATAATCTACGTAAAGCTTTTTAAACCTTTATTGATGAAATAAAGGTTATGGTTTGTTTTAAAATGAATGCAGTCTTTGAAAAACGTCACATATTATAACGACCCTCATTTTTTCCATTCTATATTTTTCCAATATTAAAAGCCCAAACAATATAATTAAAACTTAATGATTAAACTTTAATCAACAATTGTTAAGTGTTAAGAGTTAGAAAACATATTAATTAACTTTGTACAAAAATTGACAAGTTAATAAAAGATGAAAATAATAAACTGTTAGTCGACACTCACTGCTAATTAAAATTTATGCATTTATGTAATATTATAACTAATAACCTATAAGTAATAAATAAAAAGTGACATTTATATAAATAATAAAACAATTGGGAACTAAATATATACAAGTCATGAATTAGTAAAAAGAAAATAATACTTATCATGTAGTAAATGTAAAAATAATAATAATAATAATAATAATAGTAATAATAATGAGACTAAAAAAATCTTACATCCTTATGTTGACTAAAAATAAAGTGTAAACTAGTACATCCTTATGTTGACTAATTATAAACTAGTACCACCTATTGTTGACTAAAAATTATAAAACAAAATAAAATCATTAATTAGAACATCCTTATGTTGACTAACACTCTAATACTTGCACTATATAAACACCTAGTTTCTCATTCACAAATCACACCAAAATCCTCTCTCAAAAACAATCTCTCCCTCTCCCTCTCTTGTGGTATTCGGATCTTCAAGCTTGTTCTTCGTGTTCTTCAAGAATCTTCAAGGAGTTCTTCAAGATTTTCAAGGCTTTGATCTTCCATCTTCATCGTGTTCATCTTTTCTTTGTTAATTATCTTGAATCTTCAAAGGTATAACATAAACCCTAAACTATTTACATAAACTTTGATCTTTGATAATTCATATTCATATTATAAACTTGTTATTCATAAGTATATACATAAACACACCTAGATTTATATATACATATATACATGTAAAAAAAATATTTATATATATATATATACATATATATACGAATTATATATACATATACATATTAAAACCTTAAACCCTAATTACACCTAAACTATAATTCTTAAACCCTAATTAATTAAACTCTAAACATTTATGAAACCCTAGGACATTAATTACTAAACCCTAGTTATTAATTACTACTTTAATTAACTAACCCTAATTAATGAAACCCTAATACTACTTATACTAGTACTTAACATGTATACACTATTACTATTACTAGCACCTATAACCTACTAATTATATTGTAGCACAAAAACATTTTGGGATATGTATTAGAGATGTATAGATCTTCGAACTTTCTTGACGAATGGTTTCTACGAGATTCTAGGCAGAGGGTTTGGATTTCCGATTTAAAGGGTCCTATGGCTCAAGCCCCTAGATCTAAATTAGCCATTCGAAGGGAAAGGGGTGATTGGAAGCTTATCTAATACGGCAAGTATCCTAAAATGGAAACACTCATAAAAGTAGAAACTCTCTAGTCATAGAAACTTAGTAAAATAAGAAACTTTCTAAAAATAGAAACTTTATAAAAATAGTAACTTACTAGGAATAGAAACTTAGTAAAACAAACTATACTTAAACACATACTTAAACTTAAACATGGGCAAAACACTTAACTACTCTTAAATGTCAATAGGTTGACTTTCCTGCTCACTCGTTCAACTCTCTATTCCGAGGAATAACTCTCTCTACTTACTAAGGTGAATTCATAGCCCCACTCTTTATTGCTAGCAAACTTATTTAACTTATTTGGGGTGAGACACATGCTGCTTTTACTATTTACAATTTAGACACAAGTACCAACTGCTAAAACTATGCTATACCCGGCTACGTCCGACTAAGTCCCTACAGTGATATTTTTAAGTGCTGCGGCATGCTTATTTATTGGGGGTAGGCCTATCGGGAGTAACGTCCCCGATACATTTGACTCAGTCTTTGTATTACTTGATAATGAAATTTAAAACGACAAGGACAGACACAACTTGTCATGGGGCAAACTTGAACGTTTAGTCTAAATATCACGCACTGGCATAACTTTTGGATCTGCGAGATCTACTTTTTGATCCTGCGGGAGATCAACTTTACAACTAAATCTTGTGGTCTAAAAACAACGATAACTACTTTTGTTAAACCTATGAACTTCACTCAACCTTTTTGGTTGACACTTTAGCATGTTTTGTCTCAGGTGCTGTTTGATTCAAGCTTTCTTATCTACTACTTATGTGATGCTACTTGGACTTAGGATTAAGAGATATCGCATTTATTACTTCTGCATATGAACAATTACTTTATCGTTATTTCCATTATTGTAACGACATTTCATTTTCCGCTGCGTACTCAATAAAGTTAAATTTTCTCATTTAGTATTGTTCTCGTATTATAATATGTTGGTTTATTTGATATTAGTAACGTTTCTTCCAGACCCTATTGGGAGGACGTTACAGATTGGTATCAGAGCATAATCAGGCTGTTATAGAGAACCAGGATTGCAATTTTATGTGTGCCTTACTTGCTAGCTAGGGTGCCTTAGCAATCTAGGAAACTATAACCTTTCCTGCCTTACACTTAAAGCACTTAGGATTGCCTTATAATCTTAACAATCATGCTTTATCAAACTTGACTTAAAAATTCTAATCAAAGTCTCTTTCCTAATGTAGGACTACAACTTTTCTTGACCATAGTGCCTTTAATTGTTGCCTTTAACTGTTAAGTGCTACACTATACTTTAGAAGCTTTACTTATCTTAGAATGCCGAGCTAATCTAAGAACTCTGATCACTTTCCTGAGTACTATCCAATTACACCACCGCATCTAAATGCGACACAATGATTTCAGAAATTCTTGACATTCATAAGTCATCTATCATGGTTATGTGTATTACATGAAATATTATCCATGATTTTGAAACTCTTATAATTGTTACTACTCACACACAAACGTATATAACTCCCTGTTATATCACGTACCTATATGCCTTATGCCTTTATGCATCGGTTTATGAATCGAAAAATGTCATTGGGTTATCACAGTATACGAATTGAAAGTCTTTAATCAAAAGATTATTAGATTACATACTTATCACTTTATGATCTCGACACGTCATACTGCCATTATTAAAGTATAGACACATCATATCTTATTATATCTTATCGTATCTATCCCAATAGATTTTGTCTAACACTTTTCCTAAATTCCCTCCGTAAATTACGGAAATCTTTTTGCTATATACACGTATTCGAGGAGACGAATATATCATCCAGTATTCAACACTAATCTCATATCAAAAACCCTAATTCCAAACACATAATATGGATTCCTCGAACTCTTCGAGCTCCAATGGCAGCGTAACCGGAATGAACCAACCAATCAGCCATCATCTATTTTGGATGAATTGGGGATGGGTTCGTAGTAAACTTAATCAATGGAGACAAGAAGAAGGTGATCCCTTCCACCAACCGAATTCACCTCTTGGTGAAGGACCTGAAGCACTTACTGGCGAACCCGTTCGGAACACTATTTTCACCCTCATTTCCAGGATATCCAGTCACGAATATATAATATCTAAAATTTTA
This sequence comes from Rutidosis leptorrhynchoides, assembly GCF_046630445.1. Taxonomy (NCBI): domain Eukaryota; kingdom Viridiplantae; phylum Streptophyta; class Magnoliopsida; order Asterales; family Asteraceae; genus Rutidosis; species Rutidosis leptorrhynchoides. The sequence continues at coordinate 246,236,493 of NC_092338.1, read as the reverse complement.
GATCTTATTCATCCACTTGTCCGAACCGCCAATCATCCCGGAATAATAGAAGAAGTCAACGAGCTTCGCGCTCGAGTAGTGGCTCTGGAGAATATGGTGCGAAACCTACGAACACCAGCAGCAGCACCAGCAGCATAACCAGTACCACCAGTACCATCAGCATCACCACCAACATCACCACCAACATCACCAGCTTCACCAACGACAACATCCGCATTCCACGCCTCAACATCGCACTCAGTACCTCAAACATCAACATCATACGCCCCATAGATACCAAGGAATATTATTAATAATGAGTTAAGATGTATTGACTCATTCTTCCTAAAGAATTACATATGTATACTTTATATATATGGATTGGAACAATAATAAATCTTTTCGTACTAAGCTATTACGTGTGAATCTTAACTAGTATGTACTACATGGTTAATTCATATCACAATATGCTATGATGTACATCTTTTGTTAATAACTTAACAATCGTTAATCATTGCTTCAATACAATAAACTCCATTTCGTAATAAACCAAGTGTATTACTCAAATATATGATTGATTGTATACTTTAATTTTCGATGTACTCGAAACTTTCTAGAAAATATCATTAGTGCCTTATGAATTTCACAAGAATTCCAAGAGCACCAACATCATATACCGAAGTATATCAATAACAATGAACGATGAAGTATTAATTTATAACTTCATTAGCGAAATATTTCACGACAATTATGAAATCTTTAAGGTTTTGGAGATTATTTATTCTCGTTTCAACAGCAAATCAAATGAGTTTAATATTATATTAGCTCATTAAAACCATGATTACATCTGAAGAATACATATATGAACGTATATCTTCTCTTTTGTACAAACTGTTAATTGTAAAAAATATTTTAACGGGTAGGTAAAACCCGAGAGATATTCATATCTCATATAAATATGTTACATTGTACATTCTTCCATTCTGATTCAGCAGTTGTTAACTATACTACTTACATTCACATGATATATGTATATGTTCACCAAAGAAAAACCATTTTCATACAAATTCAGTTACATACTCTGATTTTGACATATCGAAACTTAAGTAAAGCTTTAGCAAGTGTTATCTTCCTAAAGATCACTACATTCATGAATTATATTCATTCGTATTCTATGATGAATTATCAAATCAAACCATCGAACTTACCATTCCTTACTTTTGAAAATCACAACATTTCTTCGTCAACCGTTAGATCCATTGATGGATGCATCTTACGCTTAAACACTTCAAATTTAAAATTCTTGAAAACATCCTTTGAATCTTGACGATCGCAATCAGCGTTTAATCATCTAAAAATGAAATTTCTTGAAACCATTTCGGATTGATAACCGATGATTCAAATATGGTTGCATTAAATGCAGAGGAAACAGAAAAATTGTAGATGGTCTTAAGGGCCAACAGTTTGATAATAAAGAATGGTACGTTGGAAAAGCTCAAAAGAAAATTTGGAACTGAAAAACGGATTGAGCTAACCATGGAGGAGACCAAGGACAAACACAAGGGTCAAACCCTATATTCAAAGAATCCAGGTAATTTTGGATCCGGTGAAATCTTTAGAAATATCTTGCTCCGAAGTCATGTTAAAAGCTTGCGGAAAATTTTTCTTCATCAACTTTCGAACTTAGAAATTCCAAAATATCATCATAAATATCCTCTATATTTCGAAAGATATCTTCATAACGATTCATGTCCTCAATTAAGTATCTCTTTGCGATATCTTTATAAAGGAAACTGTTTTAGTTTCTATATTCTGTAAAATTCGAGTTTAAATTATAAATGCTTTGAAGAAGTGTTGGGAATTGAAGCATGAGTTAGTATAATATAATGACGTCAGGCCAACGTGATTATATTACAGTAAGTCATGCTAAGTTTTTAATGGAAGATGATGATTCATAGATTTTATAATCATCATTTTCCATGTTACACGACTCTTACATTCTATTTAACCTCTAAATATATCAAGAACATATTTTTCTTGATGATTCGGTCTTTTCCGGATATTCTGGTAATATGACAAATCAAATCGTGCTATTACATTTCCTTTCTACTTTATATATTATGATCATTCGAAACTTCATACCTATGAATTCTGGACCATTACTCGCTTGACTTGAAGTCGGGAAGAAGAAACAAAAGCATAAAGCTCCGACATATAAGGGAAAATATAAAGCCCGATAACGACTCCGAAATTACAAACCGTGTATATCAATGCGTATAGCAATATAAAGACACGGGATAATTAAAAACACTATAACCCCAAGAGCATAGTAGAAGTAAACAGATTCCTCTGGCGGTAAAAGAAAAAGAAGAATGACTGCATAGATGGTCAATATAATAACCAGGATCAGAACTGGATTAAGCATTTTCTTAATCTTTTGGAAGTTTGAATTGAGAAAGAAAGTATAGAAGTGGTGAAGATAATGAAACGAAAGAAGCTAATTTATAGCAAAATTCCAAACACATCAATCGAGGCAAATCACCGCATTTAATCAAACAAATCTCAAAATTTCGTAAATACCGGAGAATCAAATCTTATAGATTACGAAGATTTCCTTTAATTCCTTGAATTCCGGAAATCAATCGTGACTACGTCAAAAGTTAAGGCGAACATTTAATTTTCTCATTTCACTCTTTTATGATAGCTTCATTTATACTCTTCCTATAAACGAATCGTTTTATCCATATTATTCAATAGTGATAAAACTTTATTTTTCAACTTATATTCATCATTAAAATATTCTTGTTGTAAACAATGAAGATCTCTATCAAATTTCATGACTGTGATTTTCACGAACTCCTCTTTGTTTGTCTGCCCTAATATTGTGGCATAAAATGCTCAAGGTTTTAAATGAGCTCAGTACTATTCATAACACATTTCATGTATCCAATTTACTGAAATGACTTGTATAACATCATCATTTTGAATGATATTCGCATTAATGATAAAATGCACTTCGTTGAATAACCTATAGAAATCATGGAAGGAGAGGTCAAACAAACGCGTAAAAGCAATATACCTATCGTTAAAGTCCGTTGGAATTCGCGTAGAGGCCCCGAATATACCTGGGAACGCAAAGACCATATGAAACGGAAATATCCCCATCTCTTCTCAACTGCTGATGCAAACGAGGAAACTACCTAAAAACTTCGGGACGAAGTTTTCAATAACGGGGAGGTACTATAACGACCCTCATTTTTTCCATTCTATATTTTTCCAATATTAAAAGCCCAAACAATATAATTAAAACTTAATGATTAAACTTTAATCAACAATTGTTAAGTGTTAAGAGTTAGAAAACATATTAATTAACTTTGTACAAAAATTGACAAGTTAATAAAAGATGAAAATAATAAACTGTTAGTCGACACTCACTGCTAATTAAAATTTATGCATTTATGTAATATTATAACTAATAACCTATAAGTAATAAATAAAAAGTGACATTTATATAAATAATAAAACAATTGGGAACTAAATATATACAAGTCATGAATTAGTAAAAAGAAAATAATACTTATCATGTAGTAAATGTAAAAATAATAATAATAATAATAATAGTAATAATAATGAGACTAAAAAAATCTTACATCCTTATGTTGACTAAAAATAAAGTGTAAACTAGTACATCCTTATGTTGACTAATTATAAACTAGTACCACCTATTGTTGACTAAAAATTATAAAACAAAATAAAATCATTAATTAGAACATCCTTATGTTGACTAACACTCTAATACTTGCACTATATAAACACCTAGTTTCTCATTCACAAATCACACCAAAATCCTCTCTCAAAAACAATCTCTCCCTCTCCCTCTCTTGTGGTATTCGGATCTTCAAGCTTGTTCTTCGTGTTCTTCAAGAATCTTCAAGGAGTTCTTCAAGATTTTCAAGGCTTTGATCTTCCATCTTCATCGTGTTCATCTTTTCTTTGTTAATTATCTTGAATCTTCAAAGGTATAACATAAACCCTAAACTATTTACATAAACTTTGATCTTTGATAATTCATATTCATATTATAAACTTGTTATTCATAAGTATATACATAAACACACCTAGATTTATATATACATATATACATGTAAAAAAAATATTTATATATATATATATACATATATATACGAATTATATATACATATACATATTAAAACCTTAAACCCTAATTACACCTAAACTATAATTCTTAAACCCTAATTAATTAAACTCTAAACATTTATGAAACCCTAGGACATTAATTACTAAACCCTAGTTATTAATTACTACTTTAATTAACTAACCCTAATTAATGAAACCCTAATACTACTTATACTAGTACTTAACATGTATACACTATTACTATTACTAGCACCTATAACCTACTAATTATATTGTAGCACAAAAACATTTTGGGATATGTATTAGAGATGTATAGATCTTCGAACTTTCTTGACGAATGGTTTCTACGAGATTCTAGGCAGAGGGTTTGGATTTCCGATTTAAAGGGTCCTATGGCTCAAGCCCCTAGATCTAAATTAGCCATTCGAAGGGAAAGGGGTGATTGGAAGCTTATCTAATACGGCAAGTATCCTAAAATGGAAACACTCATAAAAGTAGAAACTCTCTAGTCATAGAAACTTAGTAAAATAAGAAACTTTCTAAAAATAGAAACTTTATAAAAATAGTAACTTACTAGGAATAGAAACTTAGTAAAACAAACTATACTTAAACACATACTTAAACTTAAACATGGGTAAAACACTTAACTACTCTTAAATGTCAATAGGTTGACTTTCCTGCTCACTCGTTCAACTCTCTATTCCGAGGAATAACTCTCTCTACTTACTAAGGTGAATTCATAGCCCCACTCTTTATTGCTAGCAAACTTATTTAACTTATTTGGGGTGAGACACATGCTGCTTTTACTATTTACAATTTAGACACAAGTACCAACTGCTAAAACTATGCTATACCCGGCTACGTCCGACTAAGTCCCTACAGTGATATTTTTAAGTGCTGCGGCATGCTTATTTATTGGGGGTAGGCCTATCGGGAGTAACGTCCCCGATACATTTGACTCAGTCTTTGTATTACTTGATAATGAAATTTAAAACGACAAGGACAGACACAACTTGTCATGGGGCAAACTTGAACGTTTAGTCTAAATATCACGCACTGGCATAACTTTTGGATCTGCGAGATCTACTTTTTGATCCTGCGGGAGATCAACTTTACAACTAAATCTTGTGGTCTAAAAACAACGATAACTACTTTTGTTAAACCTATGAACTTCACTCAACCTTTTTGGTTGACACTTTAGCATGTTTTGTCTCAGGTGCTGTTTGATTCAAGCTTTCTTATCTACTACTTATGTGATGCTACTTGGACTTAGGATTAAGAGATATCGCATTTATTACTTCTGCATATGAACAATTACTTTATCGTTATTTCCATTATTGTAACGACATTTCATTTTCCGCTGCGTACTCAATAAAGTTAAATTTTCTCATTTAGTATTGTTCTCGTATTATAATATGTTGGTTTATTTGATATTAGTAACGTTTCTTCCAGACCCTATTGGGAGGACGTTACACATATAGAGGTCAAAACCTCGCAAAGAAATCAATTAATATGGAACGTTTTTAATCAATAAGAACGGGACATTTCAGTTGGTATCCGAGCGTTGGTCTTAGAGAACCAGAAAATTTGCATTAGTGTGTCTTATCAAGTTTGTTAGGATGCATTAGTGAGTCTGGACTTCGACCGTGTTTTCTTTAAAAAATGATTGCTTAACATTTTTGTTGGAAACTATATATTTTTAACATATGAATATTATGTGATATATTAATCTCTTAACGTGTTTGACATTATGTGATAGATGTCTACCTCTAGAACAAGTCCCATTAACTCACCTAATAATAATGAAGAGTCAAATGTAAATTGGAATGATTCGTGGACTGATTCACAAGTTCCCGAAGAGGAACCGGAAGAAGAGTCGGAACCGGAAGAAGAATCGGAACCGGAAGAAGAATCGGAACCGGATGAAGAAATAGAACCGGTGGGAGAAATAATAAAACGGTTAAGTAAAAGAAAATCCTCAACCAACCGACCAAGGTTAATTATGGTCAATGGTGTTTCCGCCAAGGAAGCAAAATATTGGGAGGATTACCAATTCTCCGATGAATCGGATTCCGACGAGAATTCCGATGATGTTATAGAAATTACCCCAACTGAATTTAAAAAGGCAAAAGAAAATAATAAGGGAAAGGGCATAAAAATAGAGAAATCTAATTCCAACCCCGATGAACTTTATATGTATCGTCAACGCCCGAAGTCCTTAAGTTGTAACAATGACCCGGGAACCTCTAAACCACCAGGTTTTTCTAAACCAATGTGGACAACGACGGCTCGTATTAGGGGAACATCATATATCCCTAGAAATTTGGCAAAACGAACCAAAACCAAAGAAGAAGAAACGAGCGAGTCGGAATAAGATAGTTGTATTCGTGTGGTGTAATATATGTAATATAGTGTTCTTATGCTTTATGATATATGTAAAAATTGCTTGTATTAATAAGTATTTTTTTATGAATCTAACTCTTGTCTATTTTACAGTTTAAAAACACAAAACGGATAGACAACCCAATATTTTAAGAGACCTACCCGGAGACATGATTGATGAAATCTTGTCTAGAGTCGGCCAGAATTCCTCAGCACAACTATTTAAGGCGAGATCAGTTTGTAAGACATTCGAAGAACGTTCCAAGAATGTCTTGGTTTATAAGAGACTTTCGTTTGAAAGATGGGGGATATCACATTGGGAAACCCATAAGTTACGATGTGTTTACTTTGACGCATATATTGCGGGGAACCCAAATGCTATTTTACGCAACGGGTTAAGAAATTATTTTGACTCAATATATCCGAATATTGGACTTCGTGATTTAGAAAAAGCGGCTAACATGCAACATAAAGAAGCATGTTATGCTTACGGATTAGTAATGTTCGCTTCTCACCAAAGTGAGAACAAGAACATCGGGCTACAACTATTAAACAAAACGTTTCCACAAGTGACGGAGTCGGTAATTGGGGTAAGAAATGAGGTTTTTAGATTATTACGGGACTGTTGGACATTACGTAACCCTCGTCCCTTTGACGACGTTACAACACGTTGTCTTATCAACGGCCATAACGGTTATGTTCCACAAGACCAAGGATGGGAAGTAATCCTAGTAAAACCAGAATGCATGACTTGTTTCTGGACGTATGAATTACGTGTCTTTATTGCCTTTGCTGAACGACTTGTGTACTAGCTAGAATTATCTTCACAACTATCTTGTATCAAAGTTATTGCGTGCTATATTTCATGCTTTATGTAAAATAAGCGGTATTGTAAGTTTGTAAAATATTGTATAAAAGTTTGAACGCGAAATATTATTATAATCAGTTTTTCATATAGAATTGTAGTAGTTGAATTGTATATTAGCTACTAAGTATGAACTTAACGGGTAGGTACTACCCGAATTTAAACTTATAAAATGCTAATATGAAGAAAAAGCTTTTATAAATGAGTTCATATTATGCTACGAAATACTATTAACTACTCTTAATATTCTGTATGATTAACTTGTTCCATTTGAATATTTTGAAGGAAATGGCACCGACTACTCGACACACCGTGAATATGAATGAAGAGGAATTCCGTACTTTTCTAGCTTCAAACATAGCCACAGTACAGGCTGCGCTACATACCAACAATAACCTTGGATCTAGCAGTACAGGAAATCGTGTAGGATGCACCTACAAAGAATTCACTGCCTGCAAACCTTTGGAATTTGATGGAACCGAAGGACCGATCGGATTGAAACGGTGGACCGAGAAGGTCGAATCGGTGTTTGCCATAAGTAAGTGTACTGAAGAGGAAAAAGTGAAGTACGCTACGCATACCTTCACAGGTTCTGCGTTAACATGGTGGAATACCTATCTAGAGCAAGTGGGACAAGACGATGCGTACGCACTACCGCGGTCAGCATTCAAGCACTTGATGAACGAGAAGTACCGTCCCAGAACCGAGGTCAATAAGCTCAAGACAGAACTTAGAGGGTTACGAACCCAAGGATTTGATATTACCACGTACGAAAGACGATTCACAGAATTGTGCCTATTGTGTCCGGGAGCATTCGAAGATGAGGAAGAGAAGATCGACGCGTTTGTGAAAGGATTATCGGAAAGAATCCAAGAAGATATAAGTTCACACGAGCCCGCCTCCATACAACAGGCATGTAGAATGGCTCACAAACTCGTGAACCAAATTGAAGAAAGAATTAAAGAACAGACTACTGAAGAGGCCAATGTGAAGCAAGTCAAAAGAAAGTGGGAGGAAAACGGTGATAAGAATCACCAATACAACAACAACAGCAATTACAACAATAATCGCAACAATTATCCCAACAATCGCAACATCAATCGCAACTACAACAAACGGCCCAACAACAACAACAACAACAACAACAACAACAACAACAGCAACTACAACAATCATCCCAACAACAATAATAACCGCAACAACAACAACAATCAGAAGCAGCTATGCCAAAGGTGTGAAAAGAATCACTCGGGGTTCTGCACCAAATTTTGCAACAAGTGTAAAAGAAATGGTCATAGCGCGGCGAAGTGTGAGGTCTACGGACCAGGGGTTAATAGAACGAAAGGAACAAATGGTGTCGGAACGAGTAATGGCGGAGCAAGTAGTGTCGGAGCAAGTTATGCCAATGTAGTTTGTTATAAATGTGGAAAACCGGGCCACATTATTAGAAATTGCCCGAACCAGGAGAACACCAATGGACAAGGCCGTGGAAGAGTTTTCAATATTAATGCGGCAGAGGCACAGGAAGACCCGGAGCTTGTTACGGGTACGTTTCTTATTGACAATAAATCTGCTTACGTTTTATTTGATTCGGGTGCGGATAGAAGCTATATGAGTAGAGATTTTTGTGCTAAATTAAGTTGTCCATTGACGCCTTTGGATAGTAAATTTTTACTCGAATTAGCAAATGGTAAATTAATTTCAGCAGATAATATATGTCGGAATCGAGAAATTAAACTGGTTAGCGAAACATTTAAGATTGATTTGATACCAGTAGAGTTAGGGAGTTTTGATGTGATAATCGGTATGGACTGGTTGAAAGAAGTGAAAGCCGAGATCGTTTGTTACAAAAATGCAATTCGCATTATACGAGAAAAAGGAAAACCCTTAATGGTGTACGGAGAAAAGGGCAACACGAAGCTACATCTTATTAGTAATTTGAAGGCACAAAAACTAATAAGAAAAGGTTGCTATGCTGTTCTAGCACACGTCGAGAAAGTACAAACTGAAGAAAAGAGCATCAATGATGTTCCCATTGCAAAAGAATTTCCCGATGTATTTCCGAAAGAATTACCGGGATTACCCCCACATCGATCCGTTGAATTTCAAATAGATCTTGTACCAGGAGCTGCACCAATAGCTCGTGCTCCTTACAGACTTGCACCCAGCGAGATGAAAGAACTGCAAAGCCAATTACAAGAACTTTTAGAGCGTGGTTTCATTCGACCAAGCACATCACCGTGGGGAGCTCCTGTTTTGTTTGTCAAGAAGAAAGATGGTACATTCAGGTTGTGTATCGACTACCGAGAGTTGAACAAACTTACCATCAAGAACCGCTACCCACTACCGAGAATCGATGACTTATTTGATCAACTACAAGGCTCGTCTGTTTATTCAAAGATTGACTTACGTTCCGGGTATCATCAAATGCGGGTGAAAGAAGATGATATTCCAAAGACTGCTTTCAGAACACGTTACGGTCATTATGAGTTTATGGTCATGCCATTTGGTTTAACTAATGCACCAGCTGTGTTCATGGACCTTATGAACCGAGTGTGTGGACCATACCTTGACAAGTTTGTCATTGTTTTCATTGATGACATACTTATTTACTCAAAGAATGACCAAGAACACGGTGAACATTTGAGAAAGGTGTTAGAAGTATTGAGGAAGGAAGAATTGTACGCTAAGTTTTCAAAGTGTGCATTTTGGTTGGAAGAAGTTCAATTCCTCGGTCACATAGTGAACAAAGAAGGTATTAAGGTGGATCCGGCAAAGATAGAAACTGTTGAAAAGTGGGAAACCCCGAAAACTCCGAAACACATACGCCAGTTTTTAGGACTAGCTGGTTACTACAGAAGGTTCATCCAAGATTTTTCCAGAATAGCAAAACCCTTGACTGCATTAACGCATAAAGGGAAGAAATTTGAATGGAATGATGAACAAGAGAAAGCGTTTCAGTTATTGAAGAAAAAGCTAACTACGGCACCTATATTGTCATTGCCTGAAGGGAATGATGATTTTGTGATTTATTGTGACGCATCAAAGCAAGGTCTCGGTTGTGTATTAATGCAACGAACGAAGGTGATTGCTTATGCGTCTAGACAATTGAAGATTCACGAACAAAATTATACGACACATGATTTGGAATTAGGAGCGGTTGTTTTTGCATTAAAGACTTGGAGGCACTACTTATATGGGGTCAAAAGTATTATATATACCGACCACAAAAGTCTTCAACACATATTTAATCAGAAACAACTGAATATGAGGCAGCGTAGGTGGATTGAATTGTTGAATGATTACGACTTTGAGATTCGTTACCACCCAGGGAAGGCAAATGTGGTAGCCGATGCCTTGAGCAGGAAGGACTGAGAACCCATTCGAGTAAAATCTATGAATATAATGATTCATAATAACCTTACTACTCAAATAAAGGAGGCGCAACAAGGAGTTTTAAAAGAGGGAAATTTAAAGGATGAAATACCCAAAGGATCGGAGAAGCATCTTAATATTCAGGAAGACGGAACCCGGTATAGGGCTGAAAGGATTTGGGTACCAAAATTTGGAGATATGAGAGAAATGGTACTTAGAGAAGCTCATAAAACCAGATACTCAGTACATCCTGGAACGGGGAAGATGTACAAGGATCTCAAGAAACATTTTTGGTGGCCGGGTATGAAAGCCGATGTTGCTAAATACGTAGGAGAATGTTTGACGTGTTCTAAGGTCAAAGCTGAGCATCAGAAACCATCAGGTCTACTTCAACAACCCGAAATCCCGGAATGGAAATGGGAAAACATTACCATGGATTTCATCACTAAATTGCCAAGGACTGCAAGTGGTTTTGATACTATTTGGGTAATAGTTGATCGTCTCACCAAATCAGCACACTTCCTGCCAATAAGAGAAGATGACAAGATGGAGAAGTTAGCACGACTGTATTTGAAGGAAGTCGTCTCCAGACATGGAATACCAATCTCTATTATCTCTGATAGGGATGGCAGATTTATTTCAAGATTCTGGCAGACATTACAGCAAGCATTAGGAACTCGTCTAGACATGAGTACTGCCTATCATCCACAAACCGATGGGCAGAGCGAAAGGACGATACAAACGCTTGAAGACATTCTACGAGCATGTGTTATTGATTTCGGAAACAGTTGGGATCGACATCTACCGTTAGCAGAATTTTCCTACAACAACAGCTACCATTCAAGCATTGAGATGGCGCCGTTTGAAGCACTTTATGGTAGAAAGTGCAGGTCTCCGATTTGTTGGAGTGAAGTGGGGGATAGACAGATTACGGGTCCGGAGATTATACAAGAAACTACCGAGAAGATCATCCAAATTCAACAACGGTTGAAAACCGCCCAAAGTCGACAAAAGAGCTACGCTGACATTAAAAGAAAAGATATAGAATTTGAAATTGGAGAGATGGTCATGCTTAAAGTTGCACCTTGGAAAGGCGTTGTTCGATTTGGTAAACGAGGGAAATTAAATCCAAGGTATATTGGACCATTCAAGATTATTGATCGTATCGGACCAGTAGCTTACCGACTAGAGTTACCTCAACAACTCGCGGCTGTACATAACACTTTCCACGTCTCGAATTTAAAGAAATGTTTTGCTAAAGAAGATCTCACTATTCCGTTAGATGAAATCCAAATCAACAAAAAACTTCAATTCATCGAAGAACCCGTCGAAATAATGGATCGTGAGGTTAAAAGACTTAAGCAAAACAAGATACCAATTGTTAAGGTTCGATGGAATGCTCGTAGAGGACCCGAGTTCACCTGGGAGCGTGAAGATCAGATGAAGAAGAAATACCCGCATCTATTTCCAGAAGATTCGTCAACACCTTCAACAGCTTAAAATTTCGGGACGAAATTTATTTAACGGGTAGGTACTGTAGTGACCCGAATTTTTCCATGTTTATATATATTAATTGAGATTGATATTTACATGATTAAATGTTTCCAACATGTTAAGCAATCAAACTTGTTAAGACTTGATTAATTGAAATATGTTTCATATAGACAATTGACCACCCAAGTTGACCGGTGATTCACGAACGTTAAAACTTGTAAAAACTATATGATGACATATATATGGATATATATATAGTTAACATGATACTATGATAAGTAAACATATCATTAAGTATATTAACAATGAACTACATATGTAAAAACAAGACTACTAACTTAATGATTTTTAAACGAGACATATATGTAACGATTATCGTTGTAAAGACATTTAATGTATATATATCATATTAAGAGATATTCATACATGATAATATCATGATAATATAATAATTTAAAATCTCATTTGATATTATAAACATTGGGTTAACAACATTTAACAAGATCGTTAACCTAAAGGTTTCAAAACAACACTTACATGTAACGACTAACGATGACTTAACGGCTCAGTTAAAATGTATATACATGTAGTGTTTTAATATGTATTTATACACTTTTGAAAGACTTCAATACACTTATCAAAATACTTCTACTTAACAAAAATGCTTACAATTACATCCTCGTTCAGTTTCATCAACAATTCTACTCGTATGCACCCGTATTCGTACTCGTACAATACACAGCTTTTAGATGTATGTACTATTGGTATATACACTCCAATGATCAGCTCTTAGCAGCCCATGTGAGTCACCTAACACATGTGGGAACCATCATTTGGCAACTAGCATGAAATATCTCATAAAATTACAAAAATATGAGTAATCATTCATGACTTATTTACATGAAAACAAAATTACATATCCTTTATATCTAATCCATACACCAACGACCAAAAACACCTACAAACACTTTCATTCTTCAATTTTCTTCATCTAATTGATCTCTCTCAAGTTCTATCTTCAAGTTCTAAGTGTTCTTCATAAATTCCAAAAGTTCTAGTTTCATAAAATCAAGAATACTTTCAAGTTTGCTAGCTCACTTCCAATCTTGTAAGGTGATCATCCAACCTCAAGAAATCTTTGTTTCTTACAGTAGGTTATCATTCTAATACAAGGTAATAATCATATTCAAACTTTGGTTCAATTTCTATAACTATAACAATCTTATTTCAAGTGATGATCTTACTTGAACTTGTTTTCGTGTCATGATTCTGCTTCAAGAACTTCTAGCCATCCAAGGATCCGTTGAAGCTAGATCCATTTTTCTCTTTTCCAGTAGGTTTATACAAGGAACTTAAGGTAGTAATGATGTTCATAACATCATTCGATTCATACATATAAAGCTATCTTATTCGAAGGTTTAAACTTGTAATCACTAGAACATAGTTTAGTTAATTCTAAACTTGTTCGCAAACAAAAGTTAATCCTTCTAACTTGACTTTTAAAATCAACTAAACACATGTTCTATATCTATATTATATGCTAACTTAATGATTTAAAACCTGGAAACACGAAAAACACCTTAAAACCGGATTTACGCCGTCGTAGTAACACCGCGGGCTGTTTTGGGTTAGTTAATTAAAAACTATGATAAACTTTGATTTAAAAGTTTTTATTCTGAGAAAATTATGTTTATTATGAACATGAAACTATATCCAAAAATTATGGTTAAACTCAAAGTGGAAGTATGTTTTCTAAAATGGTCATCTAGACGTCGTTCTTTCGACTGAAATGACTACCTTTACAAAAACGACTTGTAACTTATTTTTTCGACTATAAACCTATACTTTTCTGTTTAGATTCATAAAATAGAGTTCAATATGAAACCATAGCAATTTGATTCACTCAAAACGGATTTAAAATGAAGAAGTTATGGGTAAAACAAGATTGGATAATTTTTCTCATTTTAGCTACGTGAAAATTGGTAACAAATCTATTCCAACCATAACTTAATCAACTTGTATTGTATATTATGTAATCTTGAGATACCATAGACACGTATACAATGTTTCGACCTATCATGTCGACACATCTATATATATTTCGGAACAATCATAGACACTCTATATGTGAATGTTGGAGTTAGCTATACAGGGTTAAGGTTGATTCCAAAATATATATAGTTTGAGTTGTGATCAATACTGAGATACGTATACACTGGGTCGTGGATTGATTCAAGATAATATTTATCAATTTATTTCTGTACATCTAACTGTGGACAACTAGTTGTAGGTTACTAACGAGGACAGCTGACTTAATAAACTTAAAACATCAAAATATATTAAAAGTGTTGTAAATATATTTTGAACATACTTTGATATATATGTATATATTGTTATAGGTTCGTGAATCAACCAGTGGCCAAGTCTTACTTCCCGACGAAGTAAAAATCTGTGAAAGTGAGTTATAGTCCCACTTTTAAAATCTAATATTTTTGGGATGAGAATACATGCAGGTTTTATAAATGATTTACAAAATAGACACAAGTACGTGAAACTACATTCTATGGTTGAATTATCGAAATCGAATATGCCCCTTTTTATTAAGTCTGGTAATCTAAGAATTAGGGAACAGACACCCTAATTGACGCGAATCCTAAAGATAGATCTATTGGGCCTAACAAACCCCATCCAAAGTACCGGATGCTTTAGTACTTCGAAATTTATATCATATCCGAAGGGTGTCCCGGAATGATGGGGATATTCTTATATATGCATCTTGTTAATGTCGGTTACCAGGTGTTCACCATATGAATGATTTTTATCTCTATGTATGGGATGTGTATTGAAATATGAAATCTTGTGGTCTATTATTATGATTTGATATATATAGGTTAAACCTATAACTCACCAACATTTTTGTTGACGTTTTAAGCATGTTTATTCTCAGGTGATTATTAAGAGCTTCCGCTGTCGCATACTTAAATAAGGACGAGATTTGGAGTCCATGCTTGTATGATATTATGTAAAAACTGCATTCAAGAAACTTATTTGGTTGTAACATATTTGTATTGTAAACCATTATGTAATGGTCATGTGTAAACAGGATATTTTAGATTATCATTATTTGATAATCTACGTAAAGCTTTTTAAACCTTTATTGATGAAATAAAGGTTATGGTTTGTTTTAAAATGAATGCAGTCTTTGAAAAACGTCACATATAGAGGTCAAAACCTCGCAAAGAAATCAATTAATATGGAACGTTTTTAATCAATAAGAACGGGACATTTCAGTATGGACCTACTTAATTAAGTCAAAAGATGAAGTCTTTAATCAAATAGAAAGTTTTGTACCATTTCTTGAAACACAGTTTGAGTCAAAAGTGAAGATCATAATGAAATAACCCTCCTTTTTCCGTTAAATTATTTTAACGCCCGTCTTTTTTTTTTTAGATAATATCTTTCGTTATCTAAATTCTTATCTTCCGTTAATTAGTGTTTCAATATTTCTGTTATTTGATTATAACATCTCCCGTTTACTCTTGCGTATTTAAAATAAATCGTTTGGTTAATTCACGCATCCGCTTTCAAATTCGAGGGACTAAAGTTGCCAAGGGGCCAAACTAGTTGACTAGGTCAACTAGTCAAACCCCACCACCACCACTCATTCTTCACCTCCCATTTCTTCTTCTATCTACTACTTCCACTTTTTGCTCTCAAACTCCCAATTCACTAATTCGTCATCTAAATCATTTCAAGGAGGCTCACAACAAAACAAATTGTACTTTTGAAATCCTCTCTTCATCCTCTACGTTTTGATACTAATTTCACTACTTGGGGTAAGGTTTCTAAAAACTCTAGATTTCTCTAAATTTATTTGTAGACTTGAAATGGTGTTAATTAGTGTCTATGGCTCACTAGGTTGTTGTGTATGTAAATGGTTTGCTCGAATTTGTTGTTTTGAATGACTAGCATGAACACTTGAAATGGGTTTGTCAAATCTTGGATTTTGGATGATGAAATGTGTTTAGATGTTAATGTTTGTGTATTCAAAGAGTTAGTTACTTCATATGCTTCGATTTGGTATGTTGCATGACATGAAAATCTCACATTAACATGATTATTGATTTTTGTAATTCTTGGTTAGGGTTTAATAGGTTTTGATATGAACATTTGAGTTCTTAAATGATAACGAGCGTTGTTGGTAAGTGTTTAGTTGTATTGTATGCGTAATTACCTACAAAACGGCGTATTATATATGTGGGTTAAGTTCCCGAATCACCATTTGCATTTATGAGCTTGAAACGTTAAATAATGATCATTCGACGAGAATTTTGTTGTTGTTAATGATGGATTTGATTGATGATATGTGTTTAGTTGTATTCCTCATTAAATTAACTTTCTAACGATATAAGATACTTGTTTTGAATGTTTACGGTTCATAAGTTGTGTTTGTTTGAAGTTTGGTTCGTGCATTTAACAAATTCAGCATACAGCTCCTGGAGACCAGGGCTTCGCGATCGCAGAGCTCCTGGGTGTATTGCCTTCGCGATCGCGGAGATGTGTCTGATCAACCAGAAACTGGCTGTCCAAATTTACTTTGCATTTTCACAGTTTCTCCCCCGTTTACTCGCAACTCCGATTAACATGAAACTTGGCCAACATGTTTATATATGACTACTAATTGAAGAAAAATTTTCGGATACCCGACTCGACCCCGTTGACTTTGACTTTGACCAAGTTTGACTTTTAGTCAAACTTAACCAAAAACTTATGCAATCGTTCTAATCTTCTTTTATACTTGTATCTTGCATGAAACTTGACAATTTGATTCACATGCTATATAATCGTGTCGTAACGAGCCATAGGACTAATTGAACACATTTCGACTGATCTTGTGTCTTACTCGGTATTGATACAACTTACTTTTTTAGGTCAAGACTAAACAACTTTCATGCATACGTTTACTTTGTGAAGTACCTTTATACTCGTGCACTCAAGGTGAGATCATAGTCCCATCTTTTCAACAACTTTTACTCTTTTAAATCATGGGATGAGAAACATATACGGTTTATACTTTTATACTTTGAACACAAGTACGAAAACAAACATTTCACGTACGAGTTAGAACAAAAATCCTCAAGTCCAATTATCATCAGTTACACTTGCAGGGTATAAGTGTAATCGTGAACTTATGTTGTGAGGCCATACGGGTTTGACGAACCCTCATTCGGACTGTTCGCTACCGTCGGCGGATGAAATATATTTTTGGGTATAGTGTAGGTTCTAACACTATAATTCATAGGTACCATTCAGTTAGGCCTTGATAATTGGGTGCTTGACAAACGAACAACATCTTTGGAAAGCAAACGATTTGGATAATCAACTTTATACTAAATATTGTGGTTCAAAAACATACGTTTACAAATACACCTATGATTTCACCAACGTTTTTCATTGACAGTTTTCTATATGTTTCTCAGGTTCATACTTGGCTACTTGATACATGCTTCCGCACACTTTGATTACTTGCTTGAGGTCAAACATACATGCATACGCTAGTGATAGCACCTTTTGATTCAAACTTAATGTTTATATGCATACGCTATTGATAGCATTCGTGATTTTCAACTTATATTATATCGCAATTTATTTCATTATACTTTACAACTTTTGTAAACTTAAACTTGTTGTCGAACCGTTTGGTAACTTAAAACTTTGCAAGTCATACACGTTTCAAATGAATGCGACATAATTTTGGTCAAACGCCTCTCATTTAGGGACTATGACCACATAACGGGACCTAAGTTGACGGCGCCGTCAATGGCGATTTTGGCGGGTCGTCATAGTTGGTATCAGAGCGTTGGTTGTAGGGATCTAGGATATGCATTGATGTGTCTGACAGAGTCGTTAGAACGCATTAGTTAGTCTAGACTACATCCGATAGTTAATCATTGCATTCTAACTTGCATTTGCTATAGTTAGCACTTACTTGACTACTTGTGCATTTAGACTTGAATCTTTCTTAGGTAAACTTCTTAATGGTACCAAATTTTCATCATACGAACTCGTACTCTGCCACTTTCTGGTAACACACGTAAATTCAAGATTCATACACGTAAGGATGACGACGAATTCATTAGTTATACTAGTTCGGGAACTCTGTCTCCCAGGTTGTTATTCACCACCGTTCCAACTTACTAACCACAAGCACTGTAAAGTTTCCACAACTATGGCAATCACTAACCACTACCGATGTTAAACCGGTGATCTTCACTATCTACCACTTCTTGTTACTACCACCACTACTCTAGATGAGTATTGTCATCACTGCTTATCACTACGGTTGCGTACTACTCGTTATCCTAATTCGTTATTCTTTTCGTACCTAAATACATTATTGTTTGACTTGAACCGCATTGACATGAACAACCAGTTATACACTTCCCTCGGGAAACGCATCTTCAGAGTTGCACTAATTCTTTCGATTAAATACGAGTCACGTTAGAGATGCCGTTACACTTTGTTCATTTTAAATCTTCATGATTACACGAACTTGATTCTATGGAGTGATGTGGGAATGGAGGTATGAGTTAGCGTAATATAACGACACTCGATCAATGTGGTTACATTATGGTAAGTCATACCAAAGTTCTAATGACTCGTGATGGTGATTGGACTCGATCAACCTAATCACCACCATGTGCCATGTACATGACTTTATTTTTCTTTGTTGCCATCCGAAAACTCCAAAAATATTGATAACAACCATACCAAGGACACACCTTTGATTATTGCCAAACCATATTGATGCTTCTGAATAAATGGAAAATTCTTTCAACTTCAAAACATATGTTACACGTGTATACTATCTTGTTTTCACACAGTTTTATTGACGAACTACAAAATGCTCGATATGCTCACACCGAGGCGGAAACTCCTCTCGCATTACACTCGTACTTTCGCATAAGGAAATCTTTTATCTAAATTCTCAATGGAGATAGAGAATTTTCACGTTATACTAGTATTCGCCATGAGGGTGAATAGTCCTAACGAACGTTTTCAGAAACCGATAAGAAACTTGTTCTAACAAACGTTTTCAAGTCCTAACAAACTTGTTCAAATATATCTTAAAGAAATATACCTCGTTTCGGATCGAGATGCTCATTTCACTTCTAGACTTACAAAAAGCCTTGGAAACACGTTTAGACATGAGTACCGCGAATCATCTACAAACCGATGGACCAAACAAACGTATGATTCAAACCTTGGAAAAACATATCACGAACTTGTATTGTTGCCTTTAATTGATTCCTCTTACAACGATAGTTATCATTCGAGTATTAACGCCGCACCTTTCGAAACTTTATATGGCCGCAAATTTCGTCCTCCTATTCGTTGGGCCGAAGTAGGTGACAAGCAAACCACCGAACTCGAAATCATTCATGAAATAACCGTTAAGATTGTTCAAATCCAAGAAAAGGCTCAAGACGGCCCGCAATCGCCACTATGCCGATGTTAGATGTAAACCTCTCGAATTCCAAGTGGGTGGCCGCGTAGTGTTAAAAGTCACACCATGAAAATGCGTAGTGTTAGATCGTATTGGACCCGTTGCTTACTGTTTCAAACTCCTAACTCAATCGAATTCCGTTCATCCTACATTCAATGTATTACACTTAAAGGAGTGTCTTGACGAACAAGAACTTGTTATTTCTTTCGAAAAGCTTACTATCAATGACAAACTCCACTTCATAGGAGAACCGGTTGAAATTATGGATCTTGAAACCAAACCTTAAGACAAAGTAAAATCCAAATTGTCAAAGTTCGTTAGAATGCCAAAAGAGGACCCGAGTTTACGTGAGCATGGCAGATTAAATGAAAAGGAGGTACCCTCACTTATTCGTAGGATTGGCAACACAAGGTCTCGAGGAAGAATCAACAACTACTACTTCCAACTAAATTTTGGGACGAAATTTCTTTTAAGGTGTAGGTAATGTAATAACCCACATTTTTCCGTTAAATTATTTTAACGACCGTCTTTTTTTTATAGATAATATCTTTCATTATCTAAATTCGTATCTTCCATTAATTAGTTTCAATATTTCCGTTATTTGATTATAACATATCCCTTTTACTCTTGCGTATTTAAAATAGTTCGTTTGGTTAATTCACGCTCCCGCTTTCAAACTCGAGGGACCAAAGTTGCCAAGGGGCCAAACTAGTTGACTAGGTCAACTAGTCAAACCCCACCACCACCACTCAATCTTCACCTCCCGTTTCTTCTTCTTTCTAATACTTCCACTTTTTGCTCTCAAACTCCCAATTCACTAATTCATTATCTAAATCATTTCAAGGAGGCTCTCAACAAAACAAATTGTACTTTTGGAATCCTCTTTTCATCCTCTACGTTTTGATACTAATTTCACTACTTGGAGTAAGGTTTCTAAAAACTCTAGATTTCTCTAAATTTGTTTTGTAGACTTGAAATGACGTTAATTAGTGTCTATGGCTCACTAGGTTGTTGTGTATGTAAATGGTTTGCTCGATTTTGTTGTTTTAAATGACTAGCGTGAACACTTGAAATCGGTTTGTCAAATCTTGGATTTTGGATGATGAAAGGTGTTTAGATGTTAATGTTTGTGTATTCAAAGAGTTAGTTACTTCATATGCTTCAATTTGGCATGTTGGATGACATGAAATTATCACATTAACATGATTATTGATTTTATGATTCTTGGTTAGGGTTTAATAGGTTTTGATATGAACATTTGAGGTCTTAAATGATAACGAGCGTTGTTGATAAGTGTTTAGTTATATTGTATGCGTAATTACCTACGAAACGGCGTATTATATATGTGGGTTAAGTTCCCAAATTACCATTTGCATTTATGAGCTTGAAATGTTAAATAATGATCATTCAAAGAGAATTTCGTTATTATTAATGATGGATTTGATTGATGATATGTGTTTAGTTGTATTCCTCATTAAATTACCTTTCCAACAATATAAGATACGTGTTTTGAATGTTTATGGTTCATAAGTTGTGTTTGTTTGAAGTTTGGTTCGTGCATTTAACAAATTCAGCATACAGCTCCTGGAGACCAGGGCTTCGTGATCGCGGAGCTCCTGGGTGTATTGCCTTCGCGATCGCGGAGATGTGTCTGATCAGCCTTAAACTGGCTGTCCAAATTTACTTTGCATTTTCACAGTTTCACCCCCACTTACTCGCAACTCCGATTAACATGAAACTTGGCCAACATGTTTATATATGACTACTAATTGAAAAAAAATTGTCGGATACCCGACCCGACCCCGTTGACTTTGACTTTGACTTTGACCAAGTTTGACTTTTAGTCAAACTTAACCAAAAACTTATGCAATCGTTCTAATCTTCTTTTATACTTGTATCTTGCATGAAACTTGACAATTTGACTCACATGCTATATAATTGAGTCGTAATGAGCCATAGGACTAATTAAACACATTTTGACCGACCTTGTGTCTTACCCGGTATTGATACAACTTACTTATTTAGGTTAAGACTAAACAACTTTCATGTACACGTTTACTTTGTGAAGTACCTTTATACTCGTGCACTCAAGGGGAGATCATAGTCCCATCTTTTCAACAACTTTTACTCTTTTAAATCATGGGTTGAGAAACATATACGGTTTATACTTTTATACTTTGAACACAAGTACGAAAACAAACATTCCACGTACGAGTTAGAACAAAAATCCTCAAGTCCAATTATCTTCAGTTATACTTGCAGGGTGTAAGTGTAAGCGTGAACTTATGTTGTGTGGCCACACAGGTATGACGAACCCACATTCGGACGGTTCGCTACCTTTAGCAGATGAAATATATTTTCGGGTATAGTGTAGGTTCTAACACTATGATTCAGAGGTACCATTCAGTTAAGCCTTGATAATTGGGTGCTCGACAAACGAACAACATCTTTGGAATGCAAACGATTTGGATAATCAACTTGTTACTAAATCTTGTGGTTCAAAAACATACGTTTACAAATATACCTATGATTTCACCAACGTTTTTCGTTGACAGTTTTCTATATGTTTCTCAGGTTCATACTTGGCTACATGATACATGCTTCTGCACACTTTGATTACTTTCTTGGGGTCAAGCATACATGCATACGCTAGTGATAACACCTTTGGATTCAAACTTAATGTTTACATGCATACGCTATTGATAGCATTCGTGATTTTCAACTTATATTATGTCGCAAGTTATTTCATTATACTTTACAACTTTGTAAACTTAAACTTATTGTCGAACCGTTTGGTAACTTAAAACTTTACAAGTCATACACGTTTCAAATAAATGCATCATAATTTTGGTCAAACGCGTCTCATTTAGGGACTATGACCACGTAACAGGACCTAAGTTGACGGCGCCATCAATGGCGATTTTGGCGGGTCATCACACATAAGATCTGATAATGGTACTGAGTTTATAAATAATCAAATGGATGAGTTTGTCAAAAACAAAGGTATTTTACATCAAACCTCCCGTGTTTATTGATATCGGCTAAAAAGTCACGTTTTCACCCCGGTATTAACGCCCAAAAACAAGAAAGATTCAAACTTTTTCAGCAAAAAAAGGCCTGCCATACGGATTTCCATATGGCTTGCCAGTATGGGGTACGGCCTGCCAAACGGTCCAGCAAACGGCCCCAAGAAATGGGCTGCCAAGCAAAACGGCTTGCCAAATACGGCCTGCCAAACGGCTTGCCATACGGCTTGCCAGCCGTTTGTAGGCAAAAACTTTGCTTGTTTAAAGGGTCTTTGTCATTCATTCCAACACACACTTCAATTCACTTCTTTCTCTCTCTTGTACAATATTAGTCATACTCTCAAGGCCTTCGACTCCGTGCGGGAAAACTAGTACCCGGAGAAGAATGCTGAAGATTGTATTAGGAGCGGTCTGGAGTCTTGAAGTTGTCACTTTTGTATTAAGAACTCGTTGAATCTACTGGTACCT
The DNA here is from genome assembly GCF_046630445.1 of Rutidosis leptorrhynchoides. Taxonomy (NCBI): domain Eukaryota; kingdom Viridiplantae; phylum Streptophyta; class Magnoliopsida; order Asterales; family Asteraceae; genus Rutidosis; species Rutidosis leptorrhynchoides. The sequence goes on along the minus strand of NC_092338.1, from coordinate 246,213,239 downwards.
CTATCCCTTATCTTATATAATGTTTTATGATATTGTTGCCATGATTAGCGAGTAGTTATCTTTAGTGTATGCTATGATGTAAGCAGTTATAATACCAAAATAATATTATGGTCTGTGTATGCTGTTGAAATGCTTTCCGATTATGCTTTAAACTCAATCGCTTTTCCAACTAATAGAACGTAGTTATAGGCTCTGTTATTGGAAAGTCTGTGACGACCCGGAAATTCCGACCAAATTTAAACTTTAATCTTTTATTATTCCGACACGATAAGCAAAGTTTGTTAAGTTAAATCTCAAGAATTTTAAACTGTGTTCATACATTCATTATAACCTCGACCAAATTCCGACGATTCACGAACCGTTATATATAAATAGATATGTATATGTATATATTATATATTATAACTTGAGAATATTAATAAAGTATTAAACATATAATACTTTACACGAACGTATTTGTTTCAATATGATTTTCGACGAAATAAAAAAAAAATATATATATTAAATGATTGAATTATCAGAAACAATGAATTATGATTACAAGTCTCTGTTGAAAGGTCCACTATGATTTGAAAAAATCTATTCCTCTTAACGATATTCAGAATAATTTGTAAAGCTATTTATAAATAAAAACAAAAAGTATCATTTACGAAAGTTAGACAAAATTTAGTGGAGAATTGGTTTCCATAATATTCTATTAATCTATTTTCAAACGTACAAAGACGTTTTCAGTTTAAAAAGAACTTTATTATTAAAACGTATATAACTTTTATAAATATCTAGAATCACTTTTGACAACTAATTAGTTAACCAGTATAATAAATATAACAATATTTATATTTTATTTCATTAAATATATATAACGATTTAAATTAATATTATATATAATTATACGCGTATTATACATACATAGTTTTTATACTTTTACTATACTTTAACTTTACCTTTACTTTACTTTTACGTTACTTTAAATTTAATAATTCACTTTAATAATTTATACTTTAATAATTCACTTTAATAATTCAAAAATCTATTATAAATAGAATTCAATAGGTTTCATTATTTAATAGAAACTTGAAAATATATTTCTCTAAATTTTCTCAATCGATTTATATATATATATATATATATATATATATATATATATATATTTGCTCTGTATTATTTCAAGATATTATTAGTATACATAAAATATTACGACGGAGTGCTGTCCGAGTGATTTCAAAATAGTTTTTTTTTAATGAGTCGAAGCTAAGGAAATTATGGGTTATAGCTATGGAGGTGATGGGTATGGTTCATGGGTATGCTCGTGAGGTCAATCTAGTGTTTATCATCTCTGTTGCGTCTACGTACTTTCCTGCAATATTGAATCTCAATATTGATACGTTCGTGAATCCGAGGCCAACCTTGCACTTATTAAATGACATTATATGTATTTTTACTACGAAATACAGTATTGTGAGTTTCATTTGCTCCCTTTTATATATATTTTTGGGACTGAGAATACATGCGCTGTTTTTATAAATATTTTACGAAATAGGCACAAGTACTAAAATAATTCTACGTGGGTTTAAACCAGAAATATACCCTTAGCTTGGTAACATTAAACTACTTGTCTATGTACGGTAGGAGCGAATCCTAAAGATAGATCTATTGGGCCTGACAAACCCCATCCTGACTATAGGATGCTTTAGTACTTCGAGGTTATTTTAAACACACCTGATCTGGTGTACTTCATAGGGTAAAACATGAACGTTAAGGCTTGTTACCGGGTGCCTACAACTTATAGAATACTTTTATACACTTGCGAGTGTACATATATTTATAAACGGAAATCTTGTGGTCTATTAATATATTGAAATGATTGTTATGATAAACCTATGAACTCACCAACCTTTTGGTTGACACTTTAAAGCATGTTTATTCTCAGGTATTAAAGAAATCTTCCGCTGTGCATTAGCTCATTTTAAGGATATTATTTGAAGTCTTTCATGGCATATTTTGAAAGACGTTGCATTCTAGTCATTGAGTTCATCAAGATTATTATTAAGCCAATTATAGTTGGATGTATTATGAAATGGTGTGCATGCCCTCAACTTTCATTGTAAAGAAAGTTTGTCTTTTAAAAATGAATGCAATGTTTGTAAAATGTATCATATAGAGGTCAAATACCTCGCGATGTAATCAACTATTGTGAATCGTTTATAATGTATATGAACGGGTCCTTTCAGTTGGTATCAGAGCGGTGGTCTTAGCGAACCAGATCTGCATTAGTGTGTCTAACTGATAGTCGTTAGGATGCATTAGTGAGTCTGGACTTCGACCGTGTCTGCATTTCAAAAGTTTTGCTCATCATTCTTGTCGGAAATTACCTACTTATCATTCTTAGTCTAGACACATCTTATTGCATTGATTGCATGAATAGTGTATAGACAAAATTCATATCTCAGCGTATCTGCTAATTCATATCTTAGCGAATCTGTTACTGTAAACTTTGCCTGACATATTCCGTAAATTCCTCCGTAATCTACGAAACCTTTTGCTCTATATAATTAGAATACCATCCGATAGCCGGAAAATCATTTCATATCGAAAAATTCTTTATTCAATCGTACGAAATGGAATTCGTCATTAGTTCAAGTCCCTCGGATTCCAAAATGGAATCCCACTCAAGTTCCGAAAGCAGTGTGACCGGAATGGATCAACCAATTAGTCATCATCTATTCTGGATGAATTGAAGATGGGTTCGTAGCCTCCTTAATCACTAGAGACAAGAAGAAGGTGATCCCTTCCATCCACCACATTGCCCTCTTGGTGAAGAACCTGAAGCACTTACCGGCGAACCTATCCGAAACACCATTTTCTCTCTTATTTCTAGAGTATCTCGTCACGATTACATACTATACCAAATTCTAGATTTTATTTATCCGCTCATCCGAACCGACAATCACCCCGGTGTAATAGAAAAAGTCAACGAGCTTCGCGCTCGGGTAGTGGCTTTGGAGAATATGGTGCAAAGGTTACAAACACCAGCAGCAGCACCAGCAGCATAAACAGTACCACCATCAGCAACACTAATAGTACCATCACCACCACCAACAACAACATCCACATCCCACACCGCAACATCACAATCTGTATCTCAAACATCAACGTCATACGCCCTGTAAATATCCAGGAATATCAACAACAACAAATGAAGAAGTATTAATTCATAAACTTCATTGAAGAGATATCTCTGCGGCAGTTATGTAATCTCCAAAATCTTAGAGATTATTTAATTCTGACCGTAAATCGAATGAGTGAACGGAGATGGTAGAGTAGAAACTTTAATCGAAAATGGTGTACGATTTACAAGCTAGAATTGTTTTACCAACAGTATCAACAGGACCGTAGCATCATCAACACAGTCAGTGCCATCAGTATCGTCAGAATCAACAGCACCTGTAACATCACAAACTCTGTCAGTTCAAGAATCATTGTGGACATCATTACGAATCAACAACAAATATATTGTATCAATGAGTTATGAAGTATTAACTCATTTCCAATCGAAAGATTTATATGTATATTTTATATGTATAAATTTTTAAATCATAATAAATCTTCCCGTACTAAGCTATTATGTGTGAATCTTAACTACTCAGTTAATTCATATTACAAATATGCAATGATGTACGTCCTTCGTTCGCAACTTAACCATCGTTAATTACAATCTCTGTCTCAATTCAATAAAAATCCAATTCATAATAAATCAAGTGTATTATTCGAATATATGTTTGATTTTACACTTTCATCATCGATGTACTCGAAACTTTTCAAATAACATCATTCGTACCTTGCGAAGTTCACAAGAATTTCACGAAAACCAACAAATAACAAAGTAATGATTCATAATTTCAATATTATTGAAGAAATACTTATGCAATTTATAAAGTTTTAGGGATTACTCAACTCTAGTTCCAACCATAAAACAAATGAGTTTAATTTAATATTAACTCATTAAATCTATATTACATCTAAAGAAAATATACACATATATTTTCATAAAGACTGTAATAAACTTCTTTTGTACAAAATATTAATTGTGAAATTTTTTTTAACGGGTAGGTAATACCCGAGAGATATATAAATTCACAATTAATATATTACATTTTTCGAAACTGATTTAGCAATCATCAACTATACTCCCTACTTTCACAACAATATCCATTCTTTCATATAAATCAAAACAATCATACTCATTCAAATTCAATTACATATTCTGATTTTGAAATCGCAAAATTCAATTCGAAATATAACTAGTATCATCACTCTTAGATTCCTATATCTTTTAAAGCTATACTTTGACTTCAAAACTGTGTTAGAACATCATATGTATTAACGATTACAATATGTGCTCAAACCTTTCGAAATTCCTGAAGACACTTCAACTAAGGAACAATCGAGATGATGATCCAACCACATGTTACCCACAGTTATACACCTGAAAAACTCTCAAAACCCAAGTCATAGTTCGACATGTGTCCGTGTTAGACCCTTTGGCATTTACTAGCTAAAATAACTTTTCAATTCCGTTTCAAAATAGACAGTTTTGTCACAGCTCCAGCAAGTCATCTTCGACTTCTCAATCAAAACAGTCTTATTATAATCTCGATAGATACGTTGCCCTTTCGCCAACGTTATCGGGGAATCGTTTATATTCACCACATTAGCAATAAACTTACCAACAACTTCACTGATCTTTGACTTTCCAAAAAAAAAAATCATTATAATTATCGAAACCCTATCATATACTCATTCGTACCTTATAACAAGAATTGCCATACCAATTATTGAGAATCAGCAATCAGTATTTTGAAACCTCGCAGCATGTCTACATCAACAATTACATATACACACAACGTCTACCTCCAAGACTTACATTCTTTGAATGAGAAATTTCTGAAAAACACCCTAAACTGCGAACCAGTTCTCAAAATTTTGAAAAATGCTGATGAAGCAGCAAAAACTGTAAACGACCTTAACAGTAAAAAGTTGGATGATAAAGGATAGTATATTGGCAAAGCTCAGAAAAAGAGAAGCTTTGGAACTGGAAAACGGATTGAGCAAAGTATGAAGGAGGCTGTGGACAAATCACAAAGGCTGAACCTGCCTTCAAAGAATCCAAATGATTCAGTACTTGCTGAATTCATTAACGAATACCTTGCTCATGACTCTAAACCCCTGCGGACAATATCCTTCATCATCCTCTGATATTAGACATTCTAAGATATCATCGTATCTTTCATTATAAATATCATCCATACTTCTGAAGATATTTTTATAATTATTCATATCTGAAATCATTTACCTCTTCGCGCTATCTGTATTATATCATAAAAGAAACTATTTTAGTTTCTAAATTCTGAAACATTCGAGTTTAAAATAGGAATATTCTTGAAGAAGTGTTGGGAGCTGAAGCATGAGTTAGTATAATATAATGACACTTGATCAACGTGATTATATTACAGTAATTCATGCTGAGTTTCTAAATGGAACATGATGATTCACAGATCATAACGTCATCATGTGCTATGTTATACGACTCTTGTATTCTCTTTGATCTCTAAATATCAAGAAAATATGTCTTGATGATTCGGCCTTTTCCGAGGTATTCTGGTAATTTGACAAGTCAAGATCGTGTCATTACAATTTCCTTCCTAGAACATTAACAATGTTCATTCCGAAATTTATATCTGCGAATTCTGGACCATTACAAGCGGTGCTTAATCGCAAGAAGAAGAAACGAAAGGACAAAGCTCCGAACTAGAAATGGGAGTATAAATCATAGCAAATAGAAGAGAGCATTAACTGTGGATGACAATGATTATAGAAGAAGCAAGGACTTTGAAATATAAGGGAAGATATAAAACCCAACAACAACCCAGAAATCACAAACCGTATATATCAATGCATATAGCAATATAAAGACACGGGAGAACTAAAAACACTATAAAACCAAGAGTATAGTAGAAGTAAATAGATTCTTTCGGAGGCATATGAAAAAGAAGAGCGACAGATATGAAAGTGAGGAGTATATCAAGAATCAGCATTGGATGAAGCATATTGACAAATACTTTAAAATATGAGTTGAGAAGGTGTGAGTTGTAAGAAAACAAATGAGGTGGATTTATAGTGAAATATCCGACAGAGAAATCAAAATGGATTATCGCATTAATTCGAAGAGGATCATAATTTCCTTAATCGCCGAATAATCAAATCCAATATAGATTACAAAGATTTTCTTTTCGGAGATCAATCGTGATGACGTCAAAAGATACGACGAATCACTATTATCTTATTTCATTCATTTACGATAACTTCACTCACACGCTTCGAGTAATCGAATTATTTTATCCATTCTTCTTGAACATGATAAAACTCTATAATCGTTATAATAACATTCTCATTGTTAGTCATGACAACCTCTATCAAATTTCGGGGATGAAATTTCTTTAACGGGTAGGTACTGTGACGACCCAGAAATTTTCGACCAAATTTAAACTTTAATCTTTATATTATTCCGACACGATAAGCAAAGTTTGTTAAGTTAAATCTCAAGAATTTTAAACTGTGTTCATACATTCATTATAACCTCGACCAAATTCCGACGATTCACGAACCGTTATATATAAATAGATATGTATATGTATATATATATTATAACTTGAGAATATTAATAAAGTATTAAACGTATAATACTTTACACGAACATATTTGTTTCAATATGATTTTTGACGAAATTAAAAAAATACATATATATTAAATGATTGAATTATCAGAAATATTGAATTATGATTACAAGTCTCTGTTGAAAGGTCCACTATGATTTGAGAAAATCTATTCCTCTTAACGATATTCAGAATAATTTGTAAAGCTATTTATAAATAAAAACAAAAAGTATCATTTACGAAAGTTAGACAAAAGTTAGTGGAGAATTGGTTTCCATAATATTCTATTAATCTATTTTCAAACGTACAAAGACGTTTTCAGTTTAAAAAGAACTTTATTATTAAAACGTATATAACTTTTATAAATATCTAGAATCACTTTTGACAACTCATTACTTAACCAGTATAATAAATATAACGATATTTATATTTTATTTCATTAAATATATATAACGATTTAAATTAATATTATATATAATTATAAGCGTATTATACATACATAGTTTTTATACTTTTACTATACTTTAACTTTACCTTTACTTTACTTTTACTTTACTTTAACTTTAATAATTCACTTTAATAATTCATACTTTAATAATTCACTTTAATAATTCAAAAATCTATTATAAATAGAATTCAATAGGTTTCATTATTTAATAGAAACTTGAAAATATATTTTCTCTAAACTCTCTCAATCTCTTTGTATATATATATATATATATATATTTTTTTTTTTTTGCTTTGTATTATTTCAAGATATTATTAGTATACATAAAATATTACGACGGAGTGCTGTCCGAGTGATTTCAAAATAGTTTTTTTGAATGAGTAGAAGATAAGGAAATTATGGGTTATAGCTATGGAGGTGATGGGTATGGTTCATGGGTATGCCCGTGAGGTCAATCTAGTGTTTATCATCTCTGTTGCATCTACGTACTTTCCTGCAATATTGAATCTCAATATTGATACGTTCGTGAATCCGAGGCCAACCTTGCACTTATTAAATGACGTTATATGTATTTTTACTACGAAATACAGTATTGTGAGTTTCATTTGCTCCCTTTTATATATATTTTTGGGACTGAGAATACATGCGCTATTTTTATAAATATTTTACGAAATAGGCACAAGTACTAAAATAATTCTACGTGGGTTTAAACCAGAAATATACCCTTAGCTTGGTAACATTAAACTACTTGTCTATGTACGGTAGGTGCGAATCCTAAAGATAGATCTATTGGGCCTGACAAACCCCATCCTGACTATGGGATGCTTTAGTACTTCGAGGTTATTTTAAACACACCTGATCTGGTGTACTTCATAGGGTAAAACATGAATGTTAAGGCTTGTTACCGGGTGCCTACAACTTATAGAATACTTTTATACACTTGCGAGTGTACATATATTTATAAACGGAAATCTTGTAGTCTATTAATATATTGAAATGATTGTTATGATAAACCTATGAACTCACCAACCATTTGGTTGACACTTTAAAGCATGTTTATTCTCAGGTATTAAAGAAATCTTCCGCTGTGCATTAGCTCATTTTAAGGATATTATTTGAAGTCATTCATGGCATATTTTGAAAGACGTTGCATTCGAGTCATTGAGTTCATCAGGATTATTATTAAGCCAATTATAGTTGGATGTATTATGAAATGTTGTGCATGCCGTCAACTTTCATTGTAAAGAAAGTTTGTCTTTTAAAAACGAATGCAATGTTTGTAAAATGTATCATATAGAGGTTAAATACCTCGCGATGTAATCAACTATTGTGAATCGTTTATAATGTATATGAACGGGTCCTTTCAAAGTCGCGAACCCCGATTTAGAGTACACTATCTGTGTAACCCCTTAGTGAGAGAAGTCTATTGGATACAACGTAAGATTGACTGAGACACACCGGTTGTAGTAAGTCTATCAAGCTCTGGATTCCGACTGAGGACTTTTTCGTAGTGAAACATCTGACTAGACCCTTAGTACATTGTCGGTCCTAGACCATGCTAGTGTAGTCACCAAGCATATAAACTTCGTACGTGCACGCTGAAGCACATCAGTTGTTGTAGGCTATACCTCTGCTAAGTAAGGCCATGGAACCCAATTAGTGTTGACCAGTACACTGCACCATAACGCGGTCTCAAGCATTGCACCCCGCTTAAGGGATTCTTAGTTAATTAAGGAACTGTTTGTTTAGATGCATAAAAGATTAGACCGTTAGGATAACTGAACGTGTTCATGGAAGTCAGCTTGACTTGGCCATGGTGTTCTTTATGGTTGAACTCTTTTTAAGGGCCTAACTATCTTTCAAAACCAATCATTAACGAAAACATTGAAAAACATCACGTCTATCGGATATGGTAAACCATGTATTTTATTATGATTAAGAAAGTTTAGACAATTTTGGAATGTTAATACGTCACCCAACCGAGACGCTCAATTGGATGAGCCGTCTGAATGTGTATGCGTGTAGTTAGACTGCACGGGCGTCAGGGGTAAGGGACGTTGCTGTCTATTCAGAATCTTCAAGCCTAACGCAGTACCCAGTGACATGTCTTATGACAGGGGCGTTTAGGACCAGTGTAATGAATACAAGGCCTCTGCCTATTCATGAGCCAACATTCCATAATCTTGACAGAATAACTGATGAAGTCATAGTATGCACTCACTTTAACCTTATCTGAATTACGAATTTTATCGCATTTACTTTATCTATCTTATAAATTAGAAAATCCCAAAATAAATAACCACTACTCCCTAACTATCTTAGGCTTAAATATAGGTTCGATTCTACTGATACCTCAAAAATACGACTCTAGGTCATACTTCCCTTACTTATAAGGAGTAGTAAGATTTAGGCCCCGCTAAATATAAATTTAAAACAGTACCCTCTCCCACGAGTGACTGATCCTGGCGAGCCGCGGCCCGACGACACCGCGCAAATAAAAACCGTCCGTTTCGGCCATATCACGGGAGAGTACCAAGTTTTTGTCGCCGCTGCCAGGGAACTGGTATCAGGAAATACTGCTCTCTATCAAACTTATTCACAAGCATTTAGTGGTGTCTAAGAAAGACAATTATACACGGACTTGGTTATTGGATTTTTCGAACAGTCGCCAATTATATTGGGACCAAAAGGATCCTGCCTCTCCGTAGTCGGCCTGGCCACTTGGCTTGTCGAATAGTTCGTGCGGAGCTCTGTTACCAAAATACCAGGGAATCAGTAGCCAGAACCAAAAACATATTCAACCGTAGGATAGTTAGCTAATTAAATTAGATTACCTTAGATTACATTAGATTAAATTAGATTACTTTAGATTACCTTAGATTACTTTAGACTACCTTAGATTAATTTAGATCACATTACAATTAGATTACCTTAGACTAGTTTAGATTACTTTAGCTTACTTTAGATTATGTTAGTTTATTTGCGAAAAATTAAAAACAAAAAGGCATACCCAGTGTATGACCCAAACCCGATCTAGACCAGGGCCGTTGTTATTCGTACCTGATCCAGACGTAATAATCTCTAAAGCACGCAAGGAAGCACGAATAAGAAATCAAATGGCGTTACGCGTTACTTTAGCAGAAAACAATAATCCCTCGATTGAAGGTCTAGGAGGACCAATCAGATTTCCAGATATTCAAGGACACTCATTCGAGTTAAAACATCACACCATCTAGCTCATCCAGAATAGCTGTCAGTTTCATGGATTACCGAACGACGATCCTAATTCTTACCTTGATAATTCATATCTCTTTCGAACTCCTACAAACAGCCAGGGATAAGACAAGATATAGTCCGGCTATACTTGTTCCCCTATTCTCTCACTCATCATGCTCAAACTTGGTTTGAAGGACTGGAAAAAGATTCCATCACGTCATGGACGGAGATGGCTACTAAATTCCTAACCAAATATTTCCCTCCTTCTAAACAAACTAAACTGAAGAATGACCTCATTAACTTCAAACAAAGTTATGATGAATCTCTTTACACTGCATGGGAGCGATTCAAAACCCTGCTGAAGAAATGCCCTAATCACCAGCTAGAACGGTCAGCCCAAATCTGTACCTTCTACAATGGTCTTACGGTAAATCATAGGACGACAATCGATGCAGCAGCTCAAGGGAATCTGATGAACCAAACCGCAGACGAAGCATGGGAATTGCTCAAGAACATGACAATGCATCATCATGACTGGAACAGTGGTGAAACAACTTCATCATCTGCCCCACTCTCTGCACTTAACAATCAAACGGAGGCCATCAAATCCCTCACGGATAAGATGGAATCTCTTGCTAAACAAGTCAGAGAATTGAAGATGCAGCCGCAGCAGGTTAACCAAGCTCAGGCTTGTGTTAATTGTACCAACCCACAACCCACTGAAGAATATCAAGTTGAGTAAGAAAACCCTAACGGTTCAGTCTGTTACGTCCAATACCCATCTCGTCCACCAAATCCCGAATTCAATCAACCACCTAGGGTTAATCAATTTCAGCGAAGCAATCAACCTTTCTGCTATCACTATCCACCTTATCCAGCCCAACAATCTCAATTGACCTACGACCAACCACTTCCACTCACTGGTCCCCTAGTTGAGGAAAATTCCCCTACCACCCAGATTACAAAAGCAACTAATCCCATTCTCGGAGCTGATGATCAATTGACTCAGTTCATTCAAGGACAACAATAGCTAAATCAGAGAACTGCAGCCAGACAAGATCAGACAGAGATACTAATGAGAAATCAATTGGCTCTGCTCAAAAGTTTGGAAATGCAGCTCAGACAGTTATCACAACGCCTTAAAACCCGACCGCAGGGAAGATTGCCAAGTAATACTATCCAAAATCCCCACATAGAAGAAGCAAAGCAAATGGATTCTGTAATCCCCGAGGAAGAACCGCGGAGAAGGTCAGCTAGGCTCAAGAACAAATTGACATATACTCAGAAGCTTGTAGTGACTCGAACTTTTCCATGTTTATATATATTAAATGAAATTTTTATTTACATGATTAAGTGTTTCCAAAATGTTAAGCAATCAAACTTGTTAAGACTTGATTAATTAAAATAGGTTTCATATAGACAATTGACCACCCAAGTTGACCGGTGATTCACGAACGTTAAAACTTGTAAAAACTATATGATGACATATATATGATTATATATATAGTTAACATGATATTATGATAAGTAAGTATCTCATTAGGTATTTTAACAATGAGTTATATACATAAAATTGAGTTTATTGAATTAAGAAACTCGAAACGATATATATAACGATTATCGTTATAACAACGTCTTACTAAATACATATGAATCATATTAAGATATTGATACACTATGTTTATTCATGATAAATGATAAGTAAACATGTCATTAAGTGTATTAACAATGAACTACATATGTAAAAACAAGACTACTAACTTAATGATTTCAAAACGAGACATATATGTAACGATTATCGTTGTAACAACATTTAACTATATATATATATATATATCATACTAAGATATATTAATATATCATAATATCATGATAATGTAATAATTTAACATCTCTTTAGATATAATAAACAATGGGTTAACAACATTTAACAAGATCGTTAACCTAAAGGTTTCAAAACAACATTTACATGTAACGACTAACGATGACTTAATGACTCTGTTAAAATGTATATACATGTAGTGTTTTAAAATGTATTCATACAATTTTGAAAGACTTCAAGACACTTATCAAAATACTTCTACTTAACAAAAATGCTTACAATTACATCCTCGTTCAGTTTCATCAACAATTCTACTCGTATGCACCCGTATTCGTACTCGTACAATACACAGCTTTTAGATGTATGTACTATTGGTATATACACTCCAATGATCAGCTTTTAGCAGCCCATGTGAGTTACCTAACACATGTGGGAACCATCATTTGGAAACTAGCATGAAATATCTCATAAAATTACAAAAATATTAGTAATCATTCATGACTTATTTACATGTAAACAAAATTACACATCCTTTATATCTAATCCATATACCAACGACCAAAAACACCTACAAACACTTTCATTCTTCAATTTTCTTCATCTAATTGATCTCTCTTAAGTTCTATCTTCAAGTTCGAAGTGTTCTTCATAAATTCTATAAGTTCTAGTTTCATAAAATCAAGAATACTTCCAAGTTTGCTAGCTTACTTCCAATCTTGTAAAGTGAGCATCCAACCTCAAGAAATCTTTCTTATTTACAGTAAGATATCTTTCTAATACAAGGTAATACTCATATTCAAACTTTGATTCAATTTCTATAACTATAACAATCTTATTTCGAGTGGAAATCTTACTTGAACTTGTTTTCGTGTCATGATTCTGCTTCAAGAACTTTCAAGCCATCCAAGGATCCTTTGAAGCTACATCTATTTTTTTCATTTCCAGTAGGTTTATCCACAAAACCTGAGGTAGTAATGATGTTCATAACATCATTCAATTCATATATATAAAACTACCTTATTCGAAGGTTTAAACTTGATATCACTAGAACATAGTTTAGTTAATTCTAAACTTGTTCGCAAACAAAAGTTAATCCTTCTAACTTGACTTTTAAAATCAAATAAACACATGTTCTATATCTATATGATATGCTAACTTAATGATTTAAAACCTAAAAACACGAAAAATACCGTAAAACCGGACATACACCGTCGTAGTAACACCGCGGGCTATTTTGGGTTTGATAATTAAAAACTATGATAAAATTTGATTTAAAAGTTGTTCTTCTGGAAAAATGATTTTTCTTATGAACATGAAACTATATCCAAAAATCATGGTTTAACTCAAAGTGGAAGTATATGTTTTTCAAAATGGTCATCAAGACGTCGTTCTTTCGAGTGAAATGACTACCTCTTACAAAAATGACTTGTAACTTATATTTCCAACTATAAACCTATACTTTTTCTGTTTAGATTCATAAAATAGAGTTCAATATGAAACCATAGCAATTTGATTCACTCAAAATGGATTTAAAACGAAGAAGTTATGGGTAAAACAAAATTGGATATTTTTTTGATTGTTGTAGCTATGGGAAATATTGTAACAATTCTATACGAATCATATCCTAGTTAAATTATATTGTATTATACATTTATTATAATATATTATGTAATCTTGGAATACCATAGACACGTATGCAAATGTTTTGACATATCATATCGACCCATGTATATATATTATTTGGAATAACCATAGACACTCTATATGCAGTAATGTTTGAGTTAGCTATACAGGGTTGGGGTTGATTCTAAAAATATATATATACTTTGAGTTGTGATCTAGCCTGAGACGTGTATACACTGGGTTGTGGATTGATTCAAGATAATATATATATTAATTTATTTCTGTACATCTAACTATGGACAACTAGTTGTAGGTTACTAACGAGGACAGCTGACTTAATAAACTTAAAAAATCAAAATGTATTAAAAATGTTGTAAATATATTTTAAACATACTTTGATATATATATGTATATATTTGTTATAGGTTCGTGAATCGACCAGTGGCCAAGTCTTACTCCCGACGAAGTAAAAATCTGTGAAAGTGAGTTATAGTCCCACTTTTAAAATCTAATATTTTGGGATGAGAATACATGCAGTTTTATAAATGTTTTACGAAATAGACACAAGTAATTGAAACTACATTATATGGGTGAATGATCGAAGCCGAATATGCCCCTTTTGCTTGGTAGCCTAAGAATTAGTAAACTGATCTACTAATTGATGCGAATCCTAAAGATAGATCTATTGGGCCTAACGAACCCCATCCAAAGTACCGGATGCTTTAGTACTTCGAATTCGTTTTTATCATGTCCGAAGGATTTCCCGGAATGATAGGGGATATTCTTATATGCATCTTGTTAATGTTGGTTACCAGGTGTTCACCATATGAATGATGTTTATCTCTATGTATGGGATGTATATTGAAATATGAAATCTTGTGGTCTATTATTATGATTTGATAATATATAGGTTAAACCTATAACTCACCAACATTTTTGTTGACATTTTAAGCATGTTTATTCTCAGGTGATTATTAAGAGCTTCTGCTGTTGCATACTAAAATAAGGGCAAGATTTGGAGTCCATGCTTGTATGATATTATATAAAAACTGCATTCAAGAAACTTATTTTTGATATAATATATTCTTATTGTAAACCATTATGTAATGGTCGTTTGTAAACGGTATATTTTAGATTATCATTATTTGATAATCTACGTAATGCTTTTTTTAAACCTTTATAGATAAAATAAAGGTTATGATTGTTTTAAAAATGAATGCAGTCTTTTAAAAATGTCTCATATAGAGGTCAAAACCTCGCGACGAAATCAATTAATATGGAACGTTTATAATCAATATGAACGGGACATTTCAGTTGGTATCCGAGCGTTGGTCGTAGAGAACTAGAAATTTGCATTAGTGTGTCTTATCGAGTTTGTTAGGATACATTAGTGAGTCTGGACTTCGACCGTGTTTTCTTTAAAAACGATTGCTTAACACTTTTGTTGGAAACTATATATTATTAACATGTAAATATTATGTGATATATTAACCTCTTAATGTGTTTGATATTGTGTGATAGATGTCTACCACTAGTACAAATCCCATCGATTTACCTAATAAAAATGAAGAGTTGAATATAGTTTGGGAAGATTCACAAATTCCCGAAGAGGAATTGGAAGAAGAGGAACCAGAAGAGGAGGAACCGGAAGAGGAGGAACCGGAAGAAGAAGAAGTTTCGGAGGAAGAAATATTGATACCTATAGTAAATCGATTAAACAAAAGAAAATCCTCAACCAACGGACCAAAGTTAATAATGGTCAATGGTGTTTCCGCCGAGGAAGCAAAATATTAGGAAGATTACCAATTTTCTGATGAATCGGATCCCGATGAGGATTCCGATGATGTTATAGAAATTACCTCGACCCAATTTAATAAAGCGAAAGAAAATAATAAGGGAAAAGGTATAAACATATAGAAACCCGATTCCAACCCCGATGAACTTTATATGTATCGGCAACATCCGTATTTCCTAAAATGTAACAATGACCCGGGAACCTCTAAACCACCAGGTTTTTCTAAACCATTGTGGAAAACGACGGCTCGTATTAGAGGAACACCATATATACCTAGAAAATTAGGAAAACGAACCAAGTCCGAAGAAGAAGAAACCAGTGATTCAGATTAGAGGGTTGTAATCATGTTTTGTATTATATGTATTGTAGTGTGCTTGTACTTTTATGTTCTATGTAAAAATTGCTTGTATTGTTTGTTAATTATCTTTTACGAATCTAATCCTTGTCTATTTTATAGTATAAAAACAAAATGGACGTTAAGGGTAGACAACCGAATATTTTAGAAGATCTACCAGATGATATGATTGAGGAAATCTTGTCTAGAGTTGGTCAGAATTCATCAGCACAATTAATTATGGCAAAATTAACTTGTCAAACATTTGAAAGACTTTCCAGAAATGCCTTAGTTTATAAAAGGCTTTCCTTTGATAGGTGGGGTATATCACATTGGGCAGACCGTAAGTTACGCCGTGTTTTCTTTAAAGCATTAAATGCGGGGAACCCAAATGCAATTTTACGCTACGGGTTAAGAACCTATTTTGACTCAACATATCCCAACATAGGATTTCGTGAATTAGAAAGAGCTTCTAACATGCAACATAAAGAAGCATGTTATGCTTACGGGTTAGTGATGTTCGCTTCTTACCAAAGTGAGAAAAGAACATCGAATTGAAACTTTTAAATAAACCTTCCCACAAGTGACGGATTCAGTAGTTGGGGTGAGAAATAAGGTTTTTAGATTATTACGGGGCTGTTGAACATTACGAAACCCTCGTCCTTTTGACGACATTACAACATGCTGCCTAGCCAATGGTCATAACAGTTATTTTCCACAAGACCAAGGATGGAAAGTCATCTTAGTAAAACCAGAATGTATGACTTGTTTCTGGACTTATGAATTATGTGTCTTTATTTCCCTTGCTGAACAACTTGTGTATTAACTAGACTTATCTTCAAAACTGTCCGGTATCAAAGTGTACTATATTTCATGTTATATGTAATATAGCGATGTTGTAAGTTTGAAGAATATTTATATGTGATATATTATTATAATCAGTTTTTCATATGGAATTTTAGTAGTTGAATTGTATATTAGCTACTAAGTATGAACTTAACGGGTAGTTAGTACCCAAATTTAAACTTATAAAACGCTAATATGAAGAAAAAGCTTTTATAATTGAGTTCATATTATGCTACAAAATACTATTGACTACTCTTAATATTCTATATGATTAACTCGATTCAGTTAGCTATTTTGAAGGAAATGGCCCCGACTACACGACACACCATGAATATGAGCGAAGAGGAATTTCGTACCTTTCTTGCTGCAAACATAGCCATAGTACAGGCTGCGCTACATACCAACAATAACTCTGAATCTAGCAATGTAGCTAATGGCGCAAGAAATCATGTAGGATGCTCCTACAAAGAATTCACTGCCTGCAAACCTTTGGAATTTGATGGAACCAAAGGACCAATTGGATTGAAACGGTGGACCGAGAAAGTCGAATCGGTGTTTGCCATAAGTAAGTGTACTGAAGAGGACAAAGTTAAATACGCTATGCATACCTTCACAGGTACTGCGTTAACGTGGTGGAACACCTATCTTGAACAGTTAGGACAAAATACTGGTTACGCACTACCGTGGTCGGCATTCAACTAATTGATGAACGAGCAGTACCGTCCTAGAAACGAAGTCAATAAGCTCAAGGTAGAGCTTAGAGAGTTACGAACACAAGGGTTCGACATTACCACGTATGAACGACGATTCACAGAGTTGTGCCTATTGTGTCCGGGAGCGTTCGAAGATGAAGAAGAGAAGATCGACGCGTTTGTAAAAGGGTTACCAGTAAGGATTCAAGAAGATGTGAGTTCACACGAGCCCGCTTCCTTACAAAAGGCAAGTCGAATGGCTCATAAACTCATAAATCAGATTGAGGGAAGAATTAAAGAGCAGGCGGCCAAAGAAGCCAACACAAAACAACTCAAGAGGAAGTGGGAGGAAAACGGTGACAAGAGTCACTAGTACAAGAACAATAACAATTACAACCACAATCGCAACAACTATCCCAACAACCGTAACAACAATCGCAACAACAACCGCAATCCTAACAATAACTACAACAAACATCCCAACAACAACAACTACAACAACCGTTTCAACAACAATAACAATCCCAACAACAACCTCAATAACAACAACGGCAACAAAAACCAAAAACAGCCATGTCATAGGTGTGAAGAAAATCATTAGGGGTTTTGCACGACATTTTGCTACATGTGTAAAAGAAATGGTCATAGCGCGACAAAGTGTGAGGTCTACGGACCAAAGTTTAACAGAACTAAAGTAACAAATAGTGTCGGAACAAGTAATGCCGGAACGAATAGTGTCGGGTCAAGTAATACCAACGCTGTTTGTTATAAATGTGGAAAACCAGGCCACATTATTAGAAATTTCCCGAATCAGGGGAATACTAATGGGCAGAGCCGTGGAAGAGTTTTCAATATTAATGTGGCAGAAGCACAGGAAGACCCAGAGCTTGTTACAGGTACGTTTCTTATTGACGATAAATCTGCTTATGTTTTATTTGATTCGGGTGCGGATAGAAGCTATATGAGTAGAGAATTTTGTGCTAAATTAAGTTGCCCATTGACGCCTTTGGATAATAAATTGTTACTCGAATTAGCAAATGGTAAATTAATTTCAGTAGATAATATATGTCGAGATAGATAAATTAAACTGGGTGATGAAACGTTTAAGATTGATTTAATACCAGTTGAGTTAGGGAGTTTTGATGTAATAATTGGCATTGACTAGTTGAAGAAGGTAAGAGCAGAGGTCGTTTGTTACAAAAATGTGATTCGCATTATGCGTGAAAAAGGAAAACCTTTAATGGTGTACGGAGAAAAGAGCAACGCGAAGTTAAATCTTATTAGTAGTTTGAAGGCGCAAAAACTAATAAGAAAAGGTTGTTACGTCATTCTAGCACACATCGAGGAAGTTAAACCTGAAGAAAAGAACATCAGTGATGTTTCCGTCACAAAAGAATTTTTTGATATATTTCTGAAAAACTTACCGGGATTACCCCACAGCGATCAGTTGAATTTCAAATAGACCTTGTACCAGGAGCTACACCAATAGCTCGTGCTCCATACAGACTCGCACCCAGCGAAATGAAAGAATTACAAAGTTAGTTACAGGAACTTTTAAAGCGTGGTTTTATTCGACCAAGTACATCACCATGGGGAGCTCCTGTTCTGTTTGTCAAGAAGAAAGATGGTACATTCAGGTTGTGTATCGACTACCGAGAGTTGAACAAACTTACCATCAAGAACCGTTACCCATTATCGAGAATCGATGACTTATTTGATCAACTACAAGGCTCGTCGGTTTATTCAAAGATCGATTTACGTTCTGGATATCACCAAATGCGGGTGAAAGAGGATGACATTCCGAAGACTGCTTTTAGGACGCGTTACGGTCATTACGAGTTTATGGTTATGCCGTTTGGATTGACTAACGCACTAGCTGTGTTCATGGACCTCATGAACCGAGTGTGTGGGCCATATCTTGACAAGTTTGTCATTGTTTTCATCGATGACATACTTATTTACTCGAAGAATGATCAAGAGCACGAAGAACATTTTAGAAAAGTGCTAGAGTTGCTGAGAAAAGAAAAACCGTACGCTAAGTTTTCAAATTGTGCATTTTGGTTGGAAGAAGTTCAATTCCTCGGTCATATAGTGAACAAAGAAGGTATTCAGGTGGATCCAGCAAAGATTGAAACCGTTGAAAAGTGGGAAACCCCGAAAACTCCGAAACACATACGCCAATTTTTAGGGCTAGCTGGTTATTATAGGAGATTCATCCAAGATTTTTCAAAAATAGCAAAACCCTTGACTGAATTAACGTATAAAGGGAGGAAATTTGAATGGAAGGATGAACAAGAAAAAACATTTCAATTGTTGAAGAAAAAGATAACTACGACACCTATATTGTCATTACCTGAAGGAAATGATGATTTTGTGATATATTGTGATGCCTCAAAACAAGGTCTCGGTTTTGTATTAATGCAACGAATGAAAGTAATTGCTTATGCATCTAGACAATTGAAGATTCACGAGCAGAATTATACGACGCATGATTTGGAATTAGGCGCGGTTGTTTCTGCATTAAAAACTTGGAGGAACTACTTATATGGGGTCAAAAGTATTATATATACCGACCACAAAAGTCTTCAACACATATTTAATCAAAAACAACTGAACATGAGTCAGCGCAGATAGATTGAATTGTTGAATGATTACGACTTTGAGATTCGTTATCACCCGGGGAAGGCAAATGTGGTAGCCGACGCCTTGAGCAGAAAGGACAGAGAACCCATTCGAGTAAAAGCTATGAATATAATGATTCACACTAACCTTACTACTCAAATAAAGGAGGCGCAACAAGGGGTTTTAAAAGAGGAAAATTTAAAGGATGAAATACCCAAAGGATCGGAGAAGCATCTTAATATTCGGGAAGACGAAACCCGGTATAGGGCTGAAAGGATTTGGGTACCAAAATTTGGAGATATGAGAGAAATGGTACTTAGAGAAGCTCATAAAACCAGATAATCAATACATCCTGGAACGGAGAAGATGTACAAGGATCTCAAGAAACATTTTTGGTGGCCGGGTATGAAAGCCGATGTTGCTAAATACGTAGGAGAATGTTTGACGTGTTCTAAGGTCAAAGATGAGCATCAGAAACCATCAGGTCTACTTCAACAACCCGAAATCCCGGAATGGAAATGGGAAAACATTACCATGGATTTCATCACTAAATTGCCAAGGACTGCAAGTGGTTTTGATACTATTTGGGTAATAGTTGATCGTCTCACCAAATCAGCACACTTCCTGCCAATAAGAGAAGATGACAAGATGGAGAAGTTAGTGATAATGCTAAAAACAAACATATATTTCATAGCATTATTCCACAAGAAAGACAAGCTTTTAGTTGCAATTGTTCTATTTACAAGTGATATTCGTTTAAATAATAAAAGGTGAAGACAAAAGACAGATTCGACGAATTGAAGACGCAAACGACCAAAAAACTCAAAAGTACAAAGTACAATCAAAGTCGTTCAAATTATTGGTGAGAAAAGTCTCAAAATTACAAGAGTACAAGCCGCAAAACGCAAAATACAAGATATCAAATTGTACGCAAGGACGTTCGAAAATCCAGAACCGGGACCAGAGTCAACTCTCAACGCTCGACGCAACGGAC
Organism: Rutidosis leptorrhynchoides; assembly: GCF_046630445.1. Taxonomy (NCBI): domain Eukaryota; kingdom Viridiplantae; phylum Streptophyta; class Magnoliopsida; order Asterales; family Asteraceae; genus Rutidosis; species Rutidosis leptorrhynchoides. The sequence goes on along the minus strand of NC_092338.1, from coordinate 246,192,134 downwards.
TAAAAATTATGAGTCAACTATGCACAAGAATATAATATAATATTTAAATAATTATATAAATTATTTATATATTATATATATTTAAAAATAACGTCGACAAGCAAGAAAACAAAGCAATCTGAGCTGTCCCAGATGGCCATGCGATCGCATCGCCTGGAGGTGCATTTTCCATGCGATCGAATGGCAGTAGGTAGCAGGCCACATTGCTATAAATTCGCAGTTTTGGTTGATAAAAAAAATATATATCTTTTTCTTTTCTCTTATCTTATGTATCAAATATCACTCCAAATATTAATCTCAATTTGTAATTTTAATTTTAAGTTAGTGATAATAATAAGGTTAGGTTAGTCGAATGTCTTAAAGTTTTGCAAGTTGAAACTCTGTCCGTGTACCACTACGCTATTAATATCCACTGTAAGTTATGTTTAATTCTATTGTTAAATTAATGTCTCGTAGCTAAGTTATTATTATGCTTATTTAAGCCGAAGTAATCATGATATTGGACTAAAATATTAAGACGGGGTAATTGGGCTTTGTACCATAATTAGGGTTTGGACAAAAGAACGACACTTGTGGAAATTAGACTATGGGCTATTAATGGGCTTTATATTTGTTTAATTAAATGATAGTTTGTTAATTTAATATAAAGATTTACAATTGGACGTACCTATAAATAACCATATACACTCGATCGGACATGATGGGCGGGATATTTATAAGAACTAATAATCGTTCATTTAATCGGACACGGGAATGGATTAATAGTCTATGGACTTATTAAAACAGGGGTGAATTATGTACAAGGACACTTGGCGTAATTGTTAATAAAGTATTAAAACCTTGGATTACACGCAGTCGATATCCTGGTGTAATTATTAAACAAAGTATTAAGACCTTGTTACAGTTTAAGTCCCTAATTAGTTGGAATATTTGACTTCGGATATAAGGATAATTTGACGAGGACACTCGCACTTTATATTTATGACTGATGGACTGTTATGGACAAAAACCAGACGGACATATTAAATAATCCAGGACAAAGAACAATTAACCAATGGGAATAAACTAAAATCAACACGTCAAACATCATGATTACGGAAGTTTAAATAAGCATAATTCCTTTATTTTCATATTTAATTGCACTTCTAATTATCGCACTTTTATTTATTGTCATTGTATTTAATTGCACTTTTAATTATCGTACTTTTTAATTATCGCAATTTAATTTTATCGCATTTTTAATTATCGCAATTTCATTATCGTTATTTACTTTACGCTTTAAATTAAGTTATATTTATTTTTAATATTTTACATTAGGTTTTAACTGCGACTAAAGTTTTAAAATCGACAAATTGGTCATTAAACGGTAAAAACCCCCTTTTATAATAATAATATTACTTATATATATTTGTATTTTTACAATTAAAACTAATATAGCGTTAGACTTGGCTAAGTCTCCCTGTGGAAAGAACCGGACTTACTAAAAACTACACTACTGTACGATTAGGTACACTGCCTATTAGTGTTGTAGCAAGGTTTAGGTATATCCACTCTATAAATAAATAAATAACTTGTGTAAAATTGTATCGTATTTAATAGTATTTTGTTGTAAAAATATAACTATTTTATACACCACCTCGCACACATCAAGTATTTTTGGCGCTGCTGTCGGGGACTTGCTTAAACGCCGGAAGCAAAACGCTATAAAAAAATTATTAAAAGTTTTATTAAGTTTTTATTTTGTAAAAATTTTCGTTTTTAAAAAATATAAGAAGTATATATATATATATATATATATATATATATATATATATATATATATATATATATATATATATATATAAAAGTTTACGGGCCACTACACTGTAGCAGCCCAACAACTGAACCAGATCCAAGAGCCATGCGATCGCATGGCCCAGAGGTGTAGAACTCATGCGACCGCATGAGGCTGTCTGACACGCCAGGTTTGACTCTTCAACTGCATTAATTACGGAGTATATTTTAATTATTATTATTAAAACCCTAATTAGGGTTTATTAGTTAATTAATTTATAATATTAGTTTTAGTTTTATTTATTTAGTTTGTATTTTAAGTTTAATTAGTTTTATTAATATATAAAATTAATAGTTTTATAAAATAAATAATATAAAAATAATATTTTTATAAAATTGTACTTTTTGCAACTTTAAGATTATTTTTTTATATTTTGTATCTTTTTGTTTGTTTTAGCGCAATATTTGTATTTTTCGCTAGTATTTACTTTTAAGTGTAGTATTTTGCCATAGTTATTTTTATTTCTAGATTTTTAGGCTTTGCCGTAAAATCCCTTAAGTGCTTTTTCTTTAGACTAAGATTTAGGTGCTTTAGAATTTTGCGACGCCGTTTTAATATTTTAGTACCTTTTTAAGTAATTACCGTTTTGGATATAGTATTTCTTTTTAAGCTTTAATACCTTTAGACGCAACTTTTAATTCTTAGTTTTTAGACTTTTAAGTTTCGACGCGCTACGTTCTTTTTATTATTTTTCCACCTTTTATTTTTTGACGTTTTTCGACGCGCTCTAGTTTTTGACCTTTTATTATTCTAGTTTTTCGACGCTCTAGTTTTTAGAACTTAGAATAGTTTCTATTTCTTCTCTAAAATTTCTTTAAATTTCAACGAAAAATTATTTTAAGTGGTTAAATTGATAGACATCCAAAATTTTCTGCTTCGTAATAATAGTTGGATTTGTTAGTGGCTGAGTTGTGAGCTTCCGATTTAAAGGGTTCTGGCTCCCTGCTACATCTTTTGGCTATTTGAAATGTGGGCAAAAGCAGAAAAATCTATTAATTTGATAACTTATATAATTTTTATTTTTTTTAACTAATAGGATATTCAGTGAATGCACCGAGCAAAACATTCACCACCTTTTGTACGTTCACCACCTGTAACTCGATCAAGACATCTAGCCAATATTGTCGCCGTTGATTTTTCTTTAGAATCATCATCCAGTCGACCAAGTACTCCAATTCAAATTTCCGATAATCCATTTTTTGAACCCGACCTTTCAATTGAGAATCCGGAGGATATTCAGGGACAATTCAGAGATCCTGAACCATTAATCTTTCCTCCAGAACCACCAATCATTCAAACAGAAATTGTCGAGGAACCAACCGTTAAATCAGAATCCTATAGTGATTCAGATTCAACAAATTCAATCATGGAAAATCTGGAACCTCTAAGTATGGAAGACCGAATGAGAGCTAAACGCACTGGCCAAGGTCACGCAATTACTCAACCTGTCATTAATAGATTATGAAATCAAAGGACAAATCCTACACATGGTAACTAATCAATGCCAATTTAGTGGTGCACCGAAGGAAGATCCAAATGAACATCTTTGTACCTTTAATAGGATCTGTACACTATTTAAAATAAGAGAAGTGAAGGATGAACATATATATCTCATGTTATTTCCCTGGACTTTAAAGGGAGAAGCCAAAGATTGGTTAGAATCGTTACCTGAAGGGGCGATTGATACATGGGACGTTTTAGTTGAAAAATTTCTTAAACAATTCTTTCCGGCATCTAAAACCGTAAGACTTCAAGGAGAAATTGTTACATTCACGCAAAAGCCAAATGAAACTTTGTATGAAGCGTGGACAAGATTTGGAAAGTTAATGAGTGGATGTCCGCAACATGGCTTAGACACCTGTCAAATAGTAAAAATATTCTACCAAGGATGCGACATCACTACAAGAAAAGACATCGATATAGCAGCTGGTGGTTCCATTATGAAGAAAACCGCAACTGACGCTTACAAAATTATTGATAATACTGCTTCCCACTCACATGAGTGGCACCAAGAAAAAGATATCGTTAGATCATCTAAAGCAGCTAGAGCCGATTCTAGCCATGACTTTGATTCCATTTCTGCAAAGATAGATGCTTTCGAGAGACGAATGGAAAAGATGACTAAAGATATCCACTCAATACGAATTAGTTGTGAGCAGTGTGGAGGACCACATTTGACAAAAGATTGTCTCAGTACTGAACTAACAATGGAACAAAGAGAGAATGTTTCATACATAAACTAAAGGCCTGGAAATAATTATCAGAATAATTATCAACCGCCAAGACCAATCTACAATCAAAATCAGAATTATAACCGAAATGTTCCATACAACAACCAACAAGGTCCAAGCAATCAACAAGTACCTAATAATACTTACAATCAGTAAAGATCTATTTTTCAAAATAAACCACCACAAACGGATGATAAAAAGCCAAATTTAGAAGACATGATGTCGAAGCTAGTTGAATCTCAAACTCAATTTTTCACATCTCAGAAACAAACCAATGAACAAAATGCTCAAGCATTTAGAAATCAACAAGCTTCTATTCAAAATCTGGAACAAGAAGTGAGCAACCTAGCAAGGTTAATAGGTGAAAGAAAACCGGAAAGTTTACCTAGTGATACAAATGCTAACCCCCGGAATGAAAAAGCTAAACCCATTACCACAAGAAGTGGTATTACACTTAAACCACCTGAAATGCCTGTAATTTCTGATGAAGCTATTCCTACTCCACAAGAACCACAACCTGAGCAAGATAAAGAAAAAGAACCGGTAGTTAAAAAGGTTAATGAAGATAACACAGTTAAGTCTAAACCTTATGTTAAACCATACCAACCACCACTTCCTTACCCGAGTAAAATGAGAAAAGAGAGACTTGAAGCCGAGCAATCCAAATTCTTGGATATGTTTAAACAAATAAATGTTAATCTTCCTTTCATTGATGTGATTTCAGGAATGCCTAGATATGCTAAATTCTTGAAAGATCTAATCACAAATAGAAAGAAAATGGAAGAACTCTCGGCTGTTACTATGAATGCTAATTGTTCTGCAGTGCTATTGAATAAGATACCAGAAAAACTATCTGATCCAGGAAGTTTCACAATTCCATGTTTTCTGGGTAGTCTTAGTTCAATAGAAGCATTGGCAGATTTAGGTGCTAGACCTTGGAAAATTGAAACCAAATCGAATAAGCATACAACTAGCCGATCGATCAGTAAAATATCCTAGAGGGATAATGGAAAACATGCTAGTTAAAGTTGGTACTTTAGTATTTCCAGTAGATTTTGTTATTCTGGACATGGAAGAAGATTCTCGAGTTCCTCTCATATTATGAAGACCATTCTTAAACACGGCTAAAGCAATAATAGACGTGTTCGGTAAGAAACTGACCCTAAGTATAGAGGACGAGAGTGTTACCTTTTCTGTTGATAGAGCCATGCAACAACCTCAATCTGCAGATGATACATGTTATTATATTCAAACTATAGATTCACATGCAGAATTATTAGAAGAATTTCCAGAATTACAAGGAACAGGAGAATGTTCTTTAGGAGAAGGAACTAAACCAATTGATGAAACTGAAATGTTAGCTACACTTATGGCTAATGGATATGAACCAACAACAGAAGAAATTCAAATGCTAAAAGAAGAAGACAGATATCGATATAAATCATCGATAGAAGAACCACCGACATTAGTGTTAAAGCCACTTCCAAACCATTTGGAATACGCTTATTTACATGGTGAATCTGAATTACCTGTAATAATATCGTCTTCTCTTACTGAAAATGAAGGTTTAATTTATCTAATCTCTGATAGTTCATGGGTAAGCCCAGTTCAATGCGTACCTAAGAAGGGTGGCATGACTGTCATCACAAATGAAAAAAATGAGCTTATTCCTACTAGGACTCTAACAGGATGGCGTGTTTGTATTGATTATAGAAAATTAAATGATGCCACCAGAAAAGATCACTTTCCCTTACCTTTCATTGATCAAATGTTGGAAAGATTAGCTGGAAACAGTTACTATTGTTTTCTTGATGGTTTTTTCGGATATTTTCAAATCCCAATAGCACCCGAGGACCAAGAGAAAACCACGTTCACGTGCCCTTATGGTACTTTTGCTTACAAATGCATGCCATTTGGACTCTGCAACGCCCCTGCGACCTTTCAAAGGTGCATGATGGCGATTTTTCTCGACATGATAGAAGAATGCATGGAAGTTTTCATGGATGACTTTCAGTCTTCGGTGATACATTTGAATCATGTCTAGTTAATCTTGAATAAATGCTTATTAGATGCGAACAATCAAATCTAGTACTTAATTGGGAGAAATGCCATTTCATGGTTAAAGAAGGTATCGTTCTTGGTCATAAAATTTCAAAGGAAGGAATTGAAGTGGATAGAGCTAAAGTAGATGTAATTGCTAAACTTCCACATCCCACCATTGTTAGAGGAGTTAGGAGTTTTCTAGGGCATGCCGGTTTTTACCGACGTTTCATAAAAGATTTTTCTAAAATTGCCACTCCTATGAATAAACTCCTAGAAAAGGATGCTCCATTCATATTTTCAGATAAATGCATCAAATCTTTTAATATTCTTAAAGAGAAACTCACTAATGCGCCGATCATGATAACTCCAAATTGGAATCTACCGTTTGAACTTATGTGCGATGCAAGTGATTTTGCAATGGGAGCCGTTTTAGGACAAAGGATTGAAAAATGATTTCAACCTATTTATTACGCTAGTAAGACGTTACAAGGAGCACAAACGAATTACACAACTACTGAAAAAGAATCCTTGCTATTGTCTTTGCTTTTGACAAATTCCGTTCATATCTCGTTCTAGCTAAAACGGTGGTCTATACCGACCATTCTGCTCTTAGATACCTATTTTCGAAACAAGATGTCAAATCAAGATTAATCCGTCAGATCTTACTCTTACAAGAGTTCGATATTGAAATCCGAGATAAAAAGGGAGCAGAAAATCTCGCCGCTGATCATCTTTCTCGTCTTGAAAATCCCGAATTAGAAGTTCTAAATGAATCGGCCATACAAGACAACTTTCCTGATGAATATCTATTGAAGATAGATTATAGTGAAATTTCATGGTTTGCAGACTATGCAAACTACTTAGTATGTGGATTCCTTGAAAAAGGATTATCGTATCAAAAACGAAAGAAATTCTTTAGTGATATAAAACACTATTTCTGGGAAGATCCACATTTGTTTAAAAGTTGTTCCGATGGAATAATACACCGATGTGTATTCGGAGATGAAGCTAGTCAAATATTAAACCATTGTCACACAGGACCAACAGGAGGGCATTATGGGCTTCAACTTACAGCAAGAAAAGTTTACGATGCTGGATTCTATTGGCCTATAATTTTCAAAGACGCACACCTTCTTTGCAAATCCTGTGATGCTTGTCAAAGTGTCGGAAAAATAAGTCAACGTGATGAAATGCCACAAAATGTCATTCAAGTATGTGAAGTATTTGACATTTGGGATATTGACTTTATGGGTCCATTTCCAAAATCTCATAATAATCTCTACATTCTCGTTGCCATTGATTATGTATCTAAATGGGTGGAAGCACAAGCTCTCCCAACTAACGATGCACGAGTTGTAGTCAACTTTTTAAAGCGTCTTTTTGCAAGGTTCGAAACACCGAAAGCTTTAATAAGTGATCGGGGTACTCATTTTTGTAATAATCAACTTGAGAAAGTTCTCAAAAGATATGGAGTAACTCGTAAAACCTCAACCACTTATCATCCACAAACAAGTGGACAAGTTGAAAATACCAACCGAGCTTTAAAACATATTGTAGAGAAAACCGTAGGATCAAATCTGAAGGAATGGTCCATAAAATTGGAGGATGCACTCTGGGCTTTTAGAACAGCCTACAAAACTCCAATTGGAATCACACCTTTTAGACTCGTTTATGGAAAAGCATGTCATCTTCCAGTAGAAATTGAACACAAAGCATTTAGGGCTTTGAAGACATGTAATCTTGATTTACATGAAGCTGGACGTCTACGATTAAGTCAACTAAACGAATTAGAAGAATTAAGACAAGAAGCATACGAAAATTCGTTAATCTATAAAGAAAGAACGAAAAAATGGCATGATAAAAGAATCAGAAGTTCAAAAGAATTTAAAGAAGGAGACAGAGTTCTTCTTTTCAATTCAAGATTCAAGCTATTTCATGGAAAATTGAAATCAAGATGGTCTGGACCATTCATAGTCAAAAGAGTTTTCCCGTACGGAACAATAGAGTTAATAAATTCAAATAGAATTGAATTTAAGGTTAATGGTTACAGAGTTAAACATTACATAGATAGTCCGATGGAAGTTGACAACGAAGTTAATCACAATTTCGAGACCACAGCCAACTAAGTGTGGGGAGAATCTTTTTAGGGTTATATGTATTTCTGTTAGAGTTAGATATTCTGTTTTCATGTAGTTACCGAGAATGGAATCCGAATGGTCTTTCCCTAGCAGACCCTAAAGAACTAGTCTTCTCCCCCCATTCTGAATTTTTATTTTTTTTAGGTTTACGAGATGAAGAATTCCTTTGATCTGAACCATGGTCTAATGCTACACGCTTTGATTACTAAACGTAATAATGACACACTCCCGAGTGACCTGGTATCAGTAATAAGAGCCAAATTGGACGGAGTAAGAAAAGAACTCAGAAACGATCATAATAAGTTACATTTTGGTAAAGGAAAATCAAAATCCGCAGCGAAAAGAAGAGCACGACACCTTGAAAGATGTCACAAATGCGGAAAATGGTCACACGAAGAAAAATGCTCGACGAATCAGACATATTCCAATACCGAGTTCGTTACTTTATGCAGAGAAGGACCGTTCATATGTTTCGAAGAAAAATCGTTGAATGCTCGAGGTTACGCCTATGTAGCTATGGAAAACCAATTAGTCCGACTATCTTATGAGTGGGCTAAAGCAGGTCACTGAGAATTCTTTCTCGCAGGTAAGTATGTACAGTTTTTATTTTTATTTTATTGCTTTTAACCTTTTGATAATAAACGCTAAATCGTTCACTATAAAGTATTAAATTGGTACTCAATAAAATTAGGTTTTGCGACCAAAATTATTGATATCATACAAAAATTTATTACATCACTGCGAAATTTACCGTTTATTCTTAAGGTATAAATATCTTTAATCAATCAACCCAAAATATTTCAGAAATTCGTCAGGAGTAAAACTAGGTAATATAGCCGAAATTACTTTACCGAAAAGAGGGGCGTATATTTTTTATAATATTTGATTGATTAAAGTGGGATAAAAGACCAAAAAGATTTTTATTTTTTATTTTTTACTTTGTTTTTAATTAATATATTAATATTAAATTATTATTGTAAACTTTTTAAATTAATATATTTAAGTTTGTAAATATTTGAAAAATTTATGTTTTTAATATAAGTTTGTATGTATAAAAACAAAATTATAATATAAATTTGGTGTGAATTTTTAAATTTTAATAATATGAATTTTTAATTTTATGCATTTTAAATTTAAGTTTGGTGTGAATTTAAAAACAAAAATTTACTTTATTTCACTAAGTTAAAAAATTGATTTTTAAAATTCGTCGTGAGTTGAAAACTAGGTCATTGAACTGAAATTGCTCTACCCAAGGGAGGGACGAGAATTTTTATTATCATTATTTTTAATCTTATTGAATTAAAGTATGCCAAAAACATTTAAAAAAACTCAAAAATCTTTGCTTTTAAAACTGCGCTAAAAAAAAAAATGATGATAAATTTTAAAATTTTATCGAGGGACGGACTAGGACGACGATCCGAAACGCCCTCATCCTAAAAACAAAATTTTAATTTTTAATATATATGTTTTATTAGTAAAGGTTTCATAAAAAAAAAAAAAAAAAAAAAAAAAGGGACCTCATGCGATCGCATGAGATTTACCCTGTAACCTCATGCGATCGCATGAGGCTGGAATTCAGGTCAGGAACAAAAGCTCCAGCGAGCTGTGTTCTGTCTCCACTCCACACATACACAAACACACGAACACATACACACATATCACCCTAAAATCACCAATTTTTCACCAAAATCAACTAAATTTCTCGCTATAATCCGCTCTAAACATGAATTTGATAAGAAGTTTATCAAGAAGGGTAACAATTTCAACCCTAAACCTCTTTAAATTTGATTTTTAGTGTTCTTGAGCTATATTTTTCCTAATTTGATTTTGTTAATTTCTAGTGTAATTAGAGTTAAATTGTTAGTATATTATGCATGTATAACCTAGATTGATGCTATTTTACATGATTTGAAGCCAAAAACTTCAAAATTTTTAGGAATCTAGGGTTTGTGTTCTTGAGCAATTTGGGCCTTTTTGATATAAACAGGTTATGGCTGATTTTTGTCATGAATTATTGCTAAATTAAGTAGTATAACATGTTTAGGTAGCTAAATGATCCAAACTTTGATCCTAAACATGATTTTTAAGAAATAAAGTGGACTTTTTAGGTATAAAATTCATGAACTTGATTAAATTGATATAAATGCCATTTGAAACTTGTTTAATTACTAATAATGGTTGTTTTAACATGTTATTTGAGTTAAATGCTTATGAACTTTGTAAACATTTTCATATATGCTTATTTGAAAAAGTGTAGAATTGTAAAAATTGTGAAAATGTGTATAAGTTTAATTTTGATTTAACATGTTATTGTAATTGTTTCAATTTGTTATTTTGCTAACACTAATCCATATTTGAATGCACAAATTTTGTGTTTAATGTGTTTTGCAGAGATTTATAGATACTGATGGTGCAACATTATCATCCAGGCAACCTGCTCCAGAACCTGAACCAGAAATGCAATATGAACCTGAACCGGAGCTACAACAGGAACCACAATGACAACCTGATGAACACATACCTTATTATGATCCACTACAATTTGTTGATGCCTTCATAGTATTTCCGATGCATCCGCCAGTAGAATACCCAACGATTCCTGAACACACATTACATCCTAATCTGAGATTCGATAGAAGGTGGAGAGATTACCCAACATATCAAAGTAACAAATTCAAACTAATACCGAAAAATGTAGAAGTGCCGAGGGTAATCGATTGGGAACCTTTGGAAAGGGTCCAACTTGTTAACTCAGTTAGACAGCATTTGATCCAAAGTTATGGCAGCTCTTCTTTTCACGATTGGGAATGTTTATTCACCATCCGTAGACCTGTACATAAGGAATGGTGCATTGAGCTTATGAGTACTATAGAGTTAAATGCAGATGTAGATAGATTAGATGATAGAAGTTTTCTTATATTTATACTTGGCCATAGGATGTACAGGATGTCCATGCTGGACATGGCCAGGGCTTTGCAGATATATACTCCTGGTGAATTACTACTACCCGATTATATGAATTTGATTTATCGTGGTGAAAGGGTAGATAGGAATTTTGACGCGAACGCCGTCTGGAGGCGTATGTAAAATTATAATGTTTTTACACTGGGAGGAAAACACTCCTACTTACATATTAACAAAGCTGAGCTTCGTATAATTCATAGATTTTGGGCTAACTCGATTACACAGAGAGGTCACAATAAGGAGAAAATGACCTTACATGATTTATTTTACCTAAAGTGTATTCGAGACCCAAGAGGCTTTGTTAATATCCCTTACTGTGTTGGTTTTTATTTGTCTAAGATGGTGAAATGAATACAAGAAGGGGGAATAATAAGAGGAGGTATTTTTGTTACTCTCATTTGAGAGTATTCGGGTGTAAATAGGGACCAAGGGGGTCCACTTTTGGAATGTAGGGAACAGGTTGAGCCTTTATGATTGAAGGTCTATCAGGGTGCTAAGGTATTAGAGAGCAGACGCAACCAGGCAGTACCCTATGAAGGTCATCATCCAGAGGTAGAGAGAGGATCAGATGAGGAAATGGAGGAAGCGGATGACATTAGGGATGTCATTAGGGAGGCTATGACTGATGTCTACCAGTGTGTAGCAGTGACAAGCCCGGAATGATTACGAGCATTCCAGGCAACGATAGCATGATAGATGGGACTATCATTAGCGTCAGATTATGAGCCAGCTGTCACCTCAGGATCACTACGTACCAACCCGACCTGCTTACTATCCTCCACACCAGCCCGAGATGAGACTACCATATACTCTCTACGACCCTAACCAGGCCTACCAGTACACCTATCACCAACCATGGAACCCGAACGACGACATGAACTGGAACCCCTATCCAGATTGATATAGTTCCTGTTGGTAATTTTTATGATTTTTATCTTTTTATTATTTTTATTTATGTTTAAACATATGATATTGTAATACATTAATGTATTGTTTAAAATTTTTATTATGTTGTACTAATATTTCATATTTGATTTGAAAGTGGGATTTTAAGTCCCATTTCAAATTACCATGCATGTTTATATCTGTATTGTATGTATATTGTCAATTGTACGCAACAGGGTAAAACAGCGCATTTTCAAAGACTGGCATTAAGTTCAGCAAAAGCTAGTACTTTTGACGACAAAACGAAAAACAAATGTGATGTAACAACAAGACGGAATGAACAAATGATGTGCACCATTTATCATTCAACAAACAAACGCCAATATGTTTAGAAACTTTGGTAAAATTTAATCATTTTTCTACGCTAATCACCCTCAATAATTTAAATTATTATTGATTTCTTGCAAATGAGGGCATTGCAAGATCTTAAGTGTGGGAAGGGGTTAAATTCTTTCGGATTTTAAAAATTATAACTTATACACTTGGTTACCATTAAAAATACTAGTAACGCAGTAGTTGTATTAGAATCTAGTGTTCTCTGATAATAAAGAACATCCCTAGTCTTATATACTGACTACCCAATTCTAGTAAAAATTTTTAAAATTTTCAATTAAATGAACTCAAAATCATGTTTATACATATTTATGAATGATAAAACTAGGTGTTAACACCGAAATTATTGTTACCTTGGAAAGGACATAAATTGGGAAAAAACCAAAATGTTAGAATTCATTTAAAATGGAATAGAGGATAATAAAAAGGCAAAGAAAGGAAAATAAAAGCCAAGTGTGGGAAAAATTTACCAAGTTATTTAAAACATATATCACATATTTCTGTAACAAATAATTGAAGATACTTTTGCTTTGGACTAAACTAATCAGTTTTACCCGATTTACTGTAATATATTTGAAAGAATGATGGATCTACACGATGAATTAATTCCATCATTAAAAGGAAGTAAAGTCTTCCGAAAAAGAAATGCGCTTCTTGATTTAGGTCAGGAAGTTGTCGTCCAGACCAGCTGTAGGTTGACGAAAAATCTAGAAAAGTCATCACTAAAATCAGCAGGAAATCCACGGACCTCAGCATCAAATAGGGTCGCCAAGTGGTTAGACTTATCCTAACCATGAGAGGATCTGTCTCGTAAAATCGGGATGGCGCCGTGCAAATTAGCTTGATAAGACTAATGAATCAGATCCCCAGAAAGGATAATCTCCTTAAAGATCAAAAATCAGCTTTTAAGACTGATATTACTCAATCCTAGAGATTGACTTTTAAAGATTGAGAATTCAAACTCATGGAATTCGATGATATCTAAACTCGAGCTTGAACGAGAAAATATTTTGATCAAAATTACAAACCGATTTGTTTTCTGAAAACCCATTTTAATGCGTTCATTACCATTGAACGTAAAATCCTAGAAATTCACCTGGAATTCATTAGGTTACCTGAACCAAATCGGGTTTCAACCGTAAGAACGGTGGTTGCATAGCATGGTCGAAGACAGGACCTTGTGCCAGACCGAAAAACTATAGGGTGAGCTTTACTATTGCTCCTACCAAGGATAGTAATTGCATCCGACACGTTATAGACCATAATTAAAAGCATGTCATGGGACATTGCCTTAACAGTTTCTTGTTCAATGCTTTCCTTTACAATCGGAAGGTAGTTTACTGAAAAGTAATATACGGAGCAAGTATACTAGACGTGTTGCTTTCCCAATACAAGGTTAGAAAGTGGGTGACACAAAACCATAAGTTTTGAGCTAAAATTTTCAAATCTGAAACCCACCAAACCCACAAAAACAATTTCGCAAACACCGGTGAAGGGTTATTCCGGAAAACTTATCTAGGGTAAAAGCTAGATTTAATTTTCAAAAAGATCAAATGTTTTCATAAAGATCCAATTTCCTTAAGAATCTAAATTTTCATAGTCATGTGGGACTGTAAACCACATCGTTACTACCATTGTTTATACCGCCGTATAGAAATCACTGATGTACAAAGTGTGAAGAATAAAGAAGTGATTCTAGTGTATTTTTATTTCAAGACTTTATTTCTTGAGGACAAGCAACGCTCAAGTGTGGGAATATTTGATAATGCTAAAAATGAACATATATTTCATAGCATTATCCCTCAAGAAAGACAAGCTTTTAGTTATAATTGTTCTATTTACAAGTGATATTCGTTTAAATAATAAAAGGTGAAGACAAAAGACAGATTCGATGAATTGAAGATGCAAACGACCAAAAAGCTCAAAAGTACAAAGTACAATCAAAGTCGTTCAAATTATTGGTGAGAAACGTCTCAAAATTACAAGACTACAAGCCGCAAAACGCAAAATACAAGATATTAAATTGTACGCAAGGACGTTCGAAAATCCGGAACCGGGACCAGAGTCAACTCTCAACGCTCGACGCAACGGACTAAAAATTATGAGTCAACTATGAACAAGAATATAATATAATATTTAAATAATTATATAAATTATTTATATATTATATATATTTAAAAATAACGTCGACAAGCAAGAAAACAAAGCAATCTGAGCTGTCCCAAATGGCCATGCGATCGCATGGCCTGGAGGTGCATTTTCCATGCGATCGCATGGCAGTAGGTAGCAGGCCACATTGCTATAAATTCGCAGTTTTGGTTGATAAAAAAAATATATATCTTTTTCTTTTCTCTTATCCTATGTATCAAATATCACTCCAAATATTAATCTTAATTTGTAATTTTAATTTTAAGTTAGTGATAATAATAAGGTTAGGTTAGTCGAATATCTAAAGGTTTTGCAAGTTGAAACTCTGTCCGTGTACCACTACGCTATTAATATCCACTGTAAGTTATGTTTAATTTTATTGTTAAATTAATGTCTCGTAGCTAAGTTATTATTATGCTTATTTAAGCCAAAGTAATCATGATGTTGGACTAAAATATTTAGACGGGGTAATTGGGCTTTGTACCATAATTGGGGTTTGGACTAAAGAACGACACTTGTGGAAATTAGACTATGGGCTATTAATGGGTTTTATATTTGTTTAATTAAATGATAGTTTGTTAATTTAATACAAAGATTTACAATTGGACGTACCTATAAAAAAACCATATACACTCG
The DNA here is from genome assembly GCF_046630445.1 of Rutidosis leptorrhynchoides. Lineage (NCBI taxonomy): Eukaryota > Viridiplantae > Streptophyta > Magnoliopsida > Asterales > Asteraceae > Rutidosis > Rutidosis leptorrhynchoides. The sequence continues at coordinate 246,176,862 of NC_092338.1, read as the reverse complement.
ATCGGACACGATGGGCGGGATATTTATAAGTACTAATAATCGTTCATTTAACCGGACACGGGAATGGATTAATAGTCTATGGACTTATTAAAACAGGGGTGAATTATGTACAAGGACACTTGGCGTAATTGTTAACAAAGTATTAAAACCTTGGATTACACGCAGTCGATATCCTGGTGTAAGTATTAAAACCTTGGATTACGGAAGTTTAAATAAGCATAATTCCTTTATTTTCATATTTAATTGCACTTCTAATTATCGCACTTTTATTTATTGTCATTGTATTTAATTGCACTTTTAATTATCGAACTTTTTAATTATCGCAATTTAATTTTATCGCATTTTTAATTATCGCAATTTCATTATCGTTATTTACTTTACGCTTTAAATTAAGTTATATTTATTTTTAATATTTTACATTAGGTTTTAACTACGACTAAAGTTTTAAAATCGACAAACCGGTCATTAAACGGTAAAAACCCCCTTTTATAATAATAATATTACTTATATATATTTGTATTTTTACAATTAAAACTAATATAGCGTTAGACTTGGCCAAGTCTCCCTGTGGAACGAACCGGACTTACTAAAAACTACACTACTGTACTATTAGGTACACTGCCTATAAGTGTTGTAGCAAGGTTTAGGTATATCCACTCTATAAATAAATAAATAACTTGTGTAAAATTGTATCGTATTTAATAGTATTTTGTTGTAAAAATATAACTATTTTATACACCACCTCGTACACATCAGGTAGCACGACTGTATTTGAAGAAAGTCATCTCCAGACATGGAATACCAATCTCTATTATCTCTGATAGGGATGACAGATTTATTTCAAGATTCTGGCAGACATTACAGCAAGCATTAGGAACTCGTCTAGACATGAGTACTGCCTATCATCCACAAACTGATGGGCAGAGTGAAATGACGATACAAACGCTTAAAGACATGCTACAAGCATGTGTTATTGATTTCAGAAACAGTTGGGATCGACATCTACCGTTAGCAGAATTTTTCTACAACAACAGCTACCATTCAAGCATTGAGATAGCGCCGTTTGAAGCACTTTATGGTAGAAAGTGCAGGTCTCCGATTTGTTGGAGTAAAGTGGGGGATAGACAGATTACGGGTCCGGAGATAATACAAGAAACTACCGAGAAGATCATCCAAATTCAACAACGGTTGAAAACCGCCCAAAGTCGACAAAAGAGCTACGCCGACATTAAAAGAAAAGATATAGAATTTGAAATTGGAGAGATGGTCATGCTTAAGGTTGCACCTTGGAAAGGCGTTGTTCGATTTGGTAAACGAGGGAAATTAAATCCAAGGTATATAGGACCATTCAAGATTATTGATCGTGTTGGACCAGTAGCTTATCGACTTGAATTACCACAACAACTCGCGGTTGTACATAACACTTTCCATGTCTCAAATTTGAAGAAATTTTTTCCTAAAGAAGATCTCACTATTCCGTTAGACGAAATCCAAATCAACGAAAAACTTCAATTCGTCGAAGAACCCGTCGAAATAATGGATCGTGAGGTTAAAAGACTTAAGCAAAACAAGATACCAATTGTTAAAGTTCAATGAAATGCTCGTAGAAGACCCGAGTTCACCTGGGAATGAGAAGATCAGATGAAGAAGAAATACCCGCACTTATTTCCAGAAGATACGTCAACACCTCTAACTGCTTAAAATTTCGAGACTAAATTTATTTAACGGGTAGGTACTGTAGTGACTCGAACTTTTCCATGTTTATATATATTAAATGAATTTTTTATTTACATGATTAAGTGTTTCCAACATGTTAAGCAATCAAACTTGTTAAGACTTGATTAATTGAAATAGGTTTCATATATACAATTGACCACCCAAGTTGACCGGTGATTCACGAACGTTAAAACTTGTAAAAACTATATGATGACATATATATAATTATATATATAGTTAACATGATATTATGATAAGTAAGTATCTCATTAGGTATTTTAACAATGAGTTTTATACATAAAATTGAGTTTATTGAATTAAGAAACTCGAAACGATATATATAACGATTATCGTTATAACAACGTCTTACTAAATACATATGAATCATATTAAGATATTGATACACTATGTTTAATCATGATAAATGATAAGTAAACATGTCATTAAGTGTATTAATAATGAACTACATATGTAAAAACAAGACTACTAACTTAATGATTTCGAAACGAGACATATATGTAACGATTATCATTGTAACAACATTTAACTGTATATATATCATACTAAGATATATTAATATATCATAATATCATGATAATGTAATAATTTAATATCTCTTTAGATATAATAAACAATGGGTTAACAACATTTAACAAGATCGTTAACCTAAAGGTTTCAAAACAACATTTACATGTAACGACTAACGATGACTTAACGACTCAGTTAAAATGTATATACATGTAGTGTTTTAATATGTATTCATACACTTTTGAAAGAGTTCAAGACACTTATAAAAATACTTCTACTTAACAAAAATGCTTACAATTACAACCTCGTTCAGTTTCATCAACAATTCTACTCGTATGCACCCGTATTCATACTCGTACAATACACAGCTTTTAGATGTATGTACTGTTGGTATATACACTCCAATGATCAGCTTTTAGTAGCTCATGTGAGTCACCTAACACATTTGGGAACCATCATTTGGCAACTAGCATGAAATATCTCATAAAATTACAAAAATATTAGTAATCATTCATGACTTATTTACATGTAAACAAAATTACACATCCTTTATATCTAATCCATATACCAACGACCAAAAATACCTACAAACATTTTCATTCTTCAATTTTCTTCATCTAATTGATCTCTCTCAAGTTCTATCTTCAAGTTCTAAGTGTTCTTCATAAATTTTATAAGTTCTAGTTTCATAAAATCAAGAATACTTCCAAGTTTGCTAGCTTACTTCCAATCTTGTAAAGTGATCATCCAACTTCAAGAAATCTTTGTTATTTACAGTAAGATATCTTTCTAATACAAGGTAATACTCATATTCAAACTTTGATTCAATTTCTATAACTATAACAATCTTATTTCGAGTGGAAATCTTACTTGAACTTGTTTTCGTGTCATGATTCTGCTTCAAGAACTTTCAAGCCATCCATGGATCCTTTGAAGCTAGATCTATTTTTCTCATTTCCAGTAGGTTTATCCATAAAACCTGAGGTAGTAATGATGTTCATAACATCATCCAATTCATATATATAAAACTACCTTATTCGAAGGTTTAAACTTGAAATCACTAGAACATAGTTTAGTTAATTCTAAACTTGTTCTCAAACAAAAGTTAATCCTTCTAACTTGACTTTTAATATCAACTAAACACATGTTCTATATCTATATGATATGCTAACTTAATGATTTAAAACCCGGAAACACGAAAAACACCGTAAAACCGGACATACGCCGTCGTAGTAACACCGCGGGCTGTTTTGGCTTTGATAATTAAAAACTATGATAAAATTTGATTTAAAAGTTATTCTTCTGGAAAAATGATTTTTCTTATGAACATGAAACTATATCCAAAAATCATGGTTTAAAATGGTCATCAAGATGTCGTTCTTTCGACTGAAATGACTACCTCTTACAAAAACTAATTGTAACTTATATTTTCGACTATAAACCTATGCTTTTTCTATTTAGATTCATAAAATAGAATTCAATATGAAACCATAGCAATTTGATTCACTCAAAACGGATTTAAAACGAAGAAGTTATGGGTAAAACAAGATTGGATATTTTTTTGATTGTTGTAGCTACGGGAAATATTGTAACAATTCTATACAAATCATATCCTAGCTAACTTATATTGTATTATACATGTATTCTAATATATTATGTAATCTTGGGATATCATAGACACGTATGCAAATGTTTTGACATATCATATCGACCCATGTATATATATTATTTAGAACAACCATAGACACTCTATATGCAGTAATGTTTGAGTTAGCTATATAGGGTTGAGGTTGATTCCATAAATATATATACTTTGAGTTGTGATTTATCCTGAGACGTGTATACACTGGGTCTTGGATTGATTCAAGATAATATATATATCAATTTATTTCTGTACATCTAACTATGGACAACTAGTTGTAGGTTACTAACGAGGACATCTGACTTAATAAACTTAAAACATCAAAATGTATTAAAAATATTGTAAATATATTTTGAACATACTTTGATATATATATATATATATATATATATATATATGTATATATTTGTTATAGGTTCGTTAATCGACCAGTGGCCAAGTCTTACTCCCGACGAAGTAAAAATCTGTGAAAGTGAGTTATAGTCCCACTTTTAAAATCTAATATTTTGGGATGAGAATACATGCAGTTTTATAAATGTTTTACGAAATAGACATAAGTAATTGAAACTACATTATATGGGTGAATGATCGAAGCCGAATATGCCCCTTTTGCTTGGTAGCCTAAGAATTAGTAAACCGATCTACTAATTGACGCTAATCCTAAAGATAGATCTATTGGGCCTAACGAACCCCATTCAAAGTACCGGATGCTTTAGTACTTCGAATTCCTTTTTATCATGTTCGAAGGATTTCCCGGAATGATAGGGGATATTCTTATATGCATCTTGTTAATGTCGGTTACCAGGTGTTCACCATATGAATGATTTTTATCTCTATGTATGGGATGTATATTGAAATATGAAATCTTGTGGTCTATTATTATAATTTGATAATATATAGGTTCGTGAATCGACCAGTGGCCAAGTCTTACTCCTGACGAAGTAAAAATCTGTGAAAGTGAGTTATAGTCCCATTTTTAAAATCTAATATTTTGGGATGAGAATACATGCAATTTTATAAATGTTTTACGAAATAGACACAAGTAAATGAAACTACATTATATGGGTGAATGATCGAAGCCGAATATGCCCCTTTTTAGCTTGTAGCCTAAGAATTTGGGAACAGACCCCCAAATTGACTCGAATCCTAAAGATAGATCTATCGAGCCCAACAAGCCCCATTCTGGAATTTGGAATGCTTTAGTACTTCGATTTTATCATGTCCGATGGGTGTCCCGGAATGATGGAGATATTCTATATGCATCTTGTTAATGTCGGTTACCAGGTGTTCACCATATGAATGAATTTTATCTCTATGTATGGGATGTATATTGAAATATGAAATCTTGTGGTCTATTATTATGATTTGATAATAGATAGGTTAAACCTATAACTCACCAACATTTTTGTTGATGTTTTAAGCATGTTTAATCTCAGGTGATTATTAAGAGCTTCCGCTGTTGCATACTAAAATAAGGACAAGATTTGGGGTCCATGCTTGTATGATATTATGTAAAAACTGCATTCAAGAAACTTATTTTTGATGTAATATATTCTTATTGTAAACCATTATGTAATGGTCATGTATAAATGGTATATTTTAGATTATCATTATTTGATAATCTACGTAATGCTTTTTTAAACCTTTATAGATAAAATAAAGGTTATGGTTGTTTTAAAAATGAATGCAGTCTTTGAAAAACGTTTCATATAGAGGTTAAAACCTCGCGACGAAATCAATTAATATGGAACGTTTATAATCAATATGAACGGGACATTTCAAAGCTGACCCCTGAAACTCCAGTTCGCGTACCTTATCCTGGAAGGCTACAAGAAGAACCAACCAAGCTTGATTCCTTCAAACTTGATGGAAGATTCCTGGACACTATGTCCAAAGTTCCCAACCAGAAGAGATACATCCGAAGGCTTCTTTCTACAAAGGAGAGGATACCAGACTCTAACAAAATTCCGCTGAGTGAAGAATGCTCTGCATTACTCAGAAACTCTCTACCACCAAAGCTAGGAGATACGGGCCGATTCGTTTTCCCGTGTTCAATCTACCAATCTGGAACCATTCATGCGCTAGCAGATTTAGAAGCAAGTATCAACCTAATCCCCTACTCTCTCTACAAGAGATTAGAGTTAGGAGACTTGTCACCAACCAAAATGACAATCCAACTTGCCGATTGAAAGGACCCGTTCATATACATTATAAACGATTCACAATAGTTGATTACATTGCGAGGTATTTGACCTCTATATGATATATTTTACAAACATTGCATTCGTTTTTAAAAGACAAACTTTCTTTACATCGAAAATTGACAGGCATGCATACCATTTCATAATATCCACTATCCAACTATAAATTGATTTAATAATAATCTTTGATGAACTCAATGACTCGAATGCAATGTTCTTCGAAATATGCTATGAAAGACTCCAAGTAATATCTTTAAAATGAGCAAATGCACAGCGGAAGATTTCTTTAACACCTGAGAATAAACATGCTTTAAAGTGTCAACCAAAAGGTTGGTGAGTTCATTAGTTTATCATAATCATTTATTTCCATCATTTTAATAGACCACAAGAATTTCATTTCCAGTTCTCATAAATATACGTCCCATGCATAGAGACAAAAATAATCATTCATATGGTGAACACCTGGTAACCGACATTAACTAGATACATATAAGAATATCCCCTATCATTCCGAGATCCTCCTTCGGACATGATATAAATTTCGAAGTACTAAAGCATCCGGTACCTTGGATGGGGTTTGTTAGGCCCAATAGATCTATCTTTAGGATTCGCGTCAATTAGGGTGTATGTTCCTTAATTCTTAGATTACCAGACTTTAATAAAAAGGGGCATATTTTATTTCGATAATTCAACCATAGAATGTAGTTTCAATTACTTGTGTCTATTTCGTCAAACATTTATAAAAGCGCATGTATTCTCAGTCCCAAAAATATAAAGGGTAAAAAGGCAAATGAAACTCACCATACTGTATTTTGTAGTAAAAATACATATAACGTCATTGAACAAGTGCAAGGTTGGCCTCGGATTCACGAACCTAAATAAATTATATATATTTATGTGTTGGTCAATATTTGTCTAACAAATTAGGTCAAGTCATAGTGTACTACAATCCTAATGCTCGAGACTAATATGCAAAAGTCAACAAAAGTAAATTTGACTCAAAATAATTTCCAAAAATCTATACATGATTAATATATAGTTTAAATATTGTCGTTTTATATTTTTAAATATTTTTAAAAGATTTATTAGAGTAAATAATATAATTTATTTATTAATAAATAAAATTTTATATTAAATTTATATAATAAAATATACTTTTATATATATTAAGTAATAAAATTTATAGGGATCATTTAATATCATAAAGATAATATGATAGGTATTATTAAAGTAAGTTATTACACGTAGTAAAATATGTTTGTATCACATATTTATTTGATAAACTAATATCTATAATGATAGTAAGTAAAAGTTTCATTATTTTGTAATAATAATTATTATTATTATAAAAATATCAATATTTATAATTACTAAGATGACATTATGATAAAACGATAATTCTAATTATGATAACTTTAATATTTACGATAGTTTTTAATATTATCTTTAAAATAATAATTCAATTTAAAATAATAATAATAATGATATTTTATAGTAACAATGACATTTCTATTAAAATGATAATTTTTGTTAAAATGATAGTTTTAATACTAACGATACTTTTTTAATAATAATAGTAATGATAAAAATAATAAGAACGATAATTTTATCTAAATCAATATCTTATAATATTTTAATTTCATCATGATACTCTTACTCATTATTTCCTAATCGTTTCGTTTAATAGCTTTTAATCGTCTTTTATATCGTGTTCATAATAATGATAATAATAGTAATCAAAATAATTAGGTGTTACAAATATTTGTTTTAATTACACTAATATTAATAATGATAGTTACTATAACATTATTAACGATAATACTAATAATTATCTTAATGATAATATAGTAATAGTAATAATAATAATAACAATAACAATAACAATAACCATTTTTAAATAATGATATATATATTAATAATGATAATAATAATAATAATAATAATACTAATAATAATAATAATAATAATAATAATAATAATAATAATAATAATAATAATTGGATAATAATAATAATACTAATTATAACTTTAACGATAATAACGATAGTAATAATAAAAAAAATAACAATTTTTAATGATGAATCCCTTTTATTGATAAAGATAATAATAATCATAATAATAAGATAAAACTAGAACGACGATAAAAACGACGATAATAATAATCATTTTTAATAAAAATATCGAAAATTCAATTGATTATAACTTCTAATCCATTCATCGAAACCATTCGATATCTAAAGGAAAAGTTCTTAATTTTTCGCTAGCTTTCCAAGGACATGCATATCTTATACCTTATCTCAACCGCAAGTGTAACTAATTCAAGATTCAACCTAACCTGTCTAAGGGAAATATCAAAAGTACAAGCATGCATAATCCTAAATACTCGAGCACTAGTCAGGGATACACTATTAGTATGTAAAAGTTAAATTATGAGTACTCACGTATCAATATTGAGATTCAATATTGCACGAAAGGTACGTAGACGCAACGGAAATGATAAACACTATATTGACCTCACGAGCATACCCATGAACCATACTCAATCACCTCCATAGCTATAACCCATAATTTCCTTAATCCTATCCTACTCGAAAAACAATTTCGAAACCACTCGGACAGCACTCCGTCGTAATATTTTATGTATACTAATAACATCTTAAAATAATACGGAGTAAATATATATATGTAAATCGATTGAGAGAGTTTAGAGAAAAATATTTTCAAGTTTCTATGAAATAATGAAACCTATTGAATTCTATTTATAATATATTTTTGAATTATTAAAGTGAATTATTAAAGTATGAATTGTTAAAGTGAATTATTAAAGTATGAATTATTAAATTGAATTATTAAAGTATGAATTATTAAAGTGAATTATTAAAGTATGAATTATTAAAGTAAATTATTAAAGTTAAAGTAAAGTAAAAATAAAGTAAAGGTAAAGTTTAAGTATAGTAAAATTATAAAACTATGTACGTATAATACGCGTATAAATATATATAATATTAATTTAAATCGTTATATATATTTAATAAAATAAAATATAAATATCGTTATCTTTATCATACTAGTTAAGTAATGAGTTGTCAAAAGTGGTTCTAGATATTTATAAAAGTTATATACGTTTTAATAATAAAGTTCTTTTTAAACTGATAACGTTTTTGTACGTTTGAAACTAAATAGATCAATCGAGTCTTTATGAGATTTAATCTTCCACTATCCTTTGTCTAGTTCTCAATGATTGACAATTTATTCTTATTTATAAATCACTTTACCATTTTTCGAATATTGTTAAAATGGAAAGATTTCTCAAATCAACGTGGGCCTTTCAACAGAGACTTGTAATCATAATTCAATATATCTGATAATTCAATCATTTGATCTTATCTTCTAATTCCATTGAAAAACATTTTGAAACAGATACAATCATATAAAGTATTTAATCTAATATTTTGTTTACGTTTCAAGTTATAATATATATACACATATACATATATAATCATATTCGTTTAATGGTTCGTGAATCGTTGGAACTTGGTCGAGGTTGAATGAATGTATGAACATAGTTTAAAATTCTTGAAATTTAACATAACAAATATTGCTTATCGTGTCGGAAACATATAAAGATTAAAGTTTAAATTTGGTTGGAAATTTCTGGGTTGTCACAGTACCTACCCGTTAAAGAAATTTCGTTCCGAAATTTAAGTGGAAATGTCGTGAATGATAATAAGTATGTTTTCATGATGCATACGGGCTGAAAATTAGAGTTTTATCATCAGCGAATAATTTGGATAAAAAATCCATTTATATGAAGAGTACGAATGAAGCTAACATAGAAGAGTGAAATGAGTAAGTGAAGATTCATCTTATCATTTGACATAGATATGATTGATTCCCAGATTTCAAGAGATTTGAAGAAAATCTTCTTAATAAGATTTGACTTTCCGGTAATCAAGGGAATTAGGATCCGCTTTAAATGCGATTGTCCATTTTAATTGTTCTGTCGGAGATTTTCTTATAAATTCACCTCCTTCGTTTCCTTACAACTCACACCTTCTGTTGATGCTTTGTATGCAAGTCCCTAGACATCTACCCCACATCAATTGCAGGTACAACAATTTACAGGCCACCATGATTGCTCGTTATTATCCTATCCGTGTTTGTATGTGGTTACAGGAACTGCAAGAACGAGGTTTAGATGTTTGACTATGTTAAACTTAGTCATACGTACAAGTGAAGCCTCACTAGTATGGCTGACAGGCTCATACGCACGGTTGATGCTGAGCTAAGTCACAATTACAACCTAAACGAGAAGACACGAGTGAGTGATCACCCGTACGACTGATGAAGCCAACTCGTACGTGTGATGAATGAATCGTATGGGTGAGTCAACAGCAGGGGTATATAAAGTCTTATATTCTTCATTTTAGGTTAAGACTCTCATTTGTTACACACACTCAGATCTAGTGAGCTCCTCCGATTCTCTCTCAGTCCAAATCACCCAGGTGGTGAATAATAGCTCTAGGTGTTGATCTAATCACACTTGATTTAGTTGTGGTTTGACTAAATTAATAAAATAAAAAACTTAACCTATTCACTAGAGGGTTTGATTCACTTATTCCGCCATTGTGTGAGTTAAATCTGTTGATTTCTAGGTTCCTAGTCATGTTTCATCACCTTCTATTCTTTCCCCCTCAACTCATATTTTAAAGTATTCATCAATATGCTCCATCCAGTTCTGATTCTCGATATACTTCTAACTTTCATATCGGTCATTCTTCTTTTTCATCTACCGCCTGAAGAATCTATTTACTTCTACTATACTCTTGGGTTTATAGTGTTTCTAGTTCTCCCGTGTCTTTATATTGCTATATGCATCGATATATATGGTTTATAATTTCTGGTTTGTCATTGGGCTTTATATGTTCCCTTATATTTCAAACTCTCTGCTTATGTCTTCTATAATCATTATCATTCACAGTTAATGCTCTTTTTTATTTACTGCAATTTATACCCCAATTTCTATTTCAGAGTTTTGTCCTTTTGTTTCTTCTTCTTGCGATTAAGCACCGCTTGTAATGGTCCAGAATTCACAGATATGAATTTCGGAATGAACATTGTTAATGTTCTAGGAAGGAAATTGTGATGGCACGATCTTGACTTGTCAAATTACTAGAATACCTTGGAAAAGGCCGAATCATCAAGAAATATTTTCTTGATATTTTAGAGGTTAAGTAGAATACAAGAGTTGTATAACATGGCACATGATGATGTTATGATCTGTGAATCATCACGTTCCATTTAGAAACTCAGCCTGACTTACTGTAATATAATCACATTGATCAAGTGTCATTATATTATACTAATTCATGCTTCAGTTCCCAACACTACTTCAAAATATTTCTATTTTAAACTTGAATGTTTCAGAATTTAGAAACTAAAATAGTTTCTTTTATGATGTAATACAGATAGCGCGAAGAGGTAAATGATTTCAAATAAGAAAAATTAAGAAAATATCTTCAGAAATATGGAGGATATTTATAATGAAAGATATGATGATATTTTAGAATTTCTAATATCAGAGGATGATGAAGAATATTGTTCGCAGGGGTTTAGAGTCAGGAGCAAGGTATTCGGTAATGACTTCAGCAGGTACTGAATCATTTAGATCCTTTGAAGTCAGGTTCAGTCTTTGTACTTTATCCACAGCCTCCTTCCTACTTTGCTCAATCCGTTTCCCAGTTCCAAAACTTCTCTTTTTCTGCGCTTTGCCAGCACACTTCATCATTATCATCCAGCTTTTACCGTGTAAATTCGTTTATAGTTTTTGCTGCTTCATCATCATTTTTTTTTTCGGAGAACCAATTCGTAGTTCGGAGTATTTTTCAGAAACTTCACATTCAAATTAAGTCCAGAAGATAGACGTTATATATACACATATAACTGTTGGCGTAGACATGCTGCGAGGTTTCAAAATACTGATTGCTAATTCCCATTGATTCGTATGGCAATTCTCATTACAAGATGCGAATGAGTAAATGATGGGGTTTCAATGAATAATTATAATGACTTTTTGGAGAGGCTAAAGTCAAAGGGTAATGAAGTTGTTGGTACATCTGCTAATAATGTGGTTGAATGTAAAAGTTTTCCTGGTAATGATGGTGTATATCTCAAGGTTATAATAAGGTTAGTCTGACTGAAAAGTCGAAGTTGACTTGCTGGAGCTGTGACAAAACTGGCTACTTTGAATAGGAGTCGCAAAGTTATTTTTGCTAATAAATGCCAAAGAATCTGACGTGGATACGTTGTTTAAACTTTTACTTTGGTTTCAAGAGTTTTTTGGGTACATAACTATGGGTAACATGTGGTTGGATCATCATCTCGATTGCTCATCATTCGAAGTATCTTCAGAAATTTTCGAAGGGTTTGAACACAAATTGTAATCGTTAACATACATTTGATGTTCTAACACAGTTTTGAAGTTAAAATATAGCTTGTGAAAGATGTCAGGATCTAAGAGTGATGATTTTGGTCATATCTTAAGTTGTATTTTGAGATTTCAAAATCAGAATATGTAATTAAATTTTGAATGAGTATGGTTGTTTTGATTTCTATAAAAGAATGTATATTGTTGTGAAAGTAGGGAGTATAATGGATGATTTGCTGAATCAGATTCGAAGAATGTAACATATTAATTGTGAATTTATATATCTCTCGAGTATTACCTACCCGTTAAAAAAAATTTCACAATTAATATTTTGTACAAAAGAATTTTATTACAGTCTTTATGAAAATATATATATGTATATTTTCTTCAGATGTAACATAGATTTAATGAGTTAATGTTAAATTAAACTCATTTGATTTACGGTTGAAATTAGAATTGAATAATCCCTAAAGGCTTTAAAAAGTACATAACTTTTACGCAGTATTTCTTTAATGACATTGAAATTATGAATCAATACTTTGTTATTTGTTGATGTATGATGTTCGGTTCGTGGAATTCTTGTGAATTTCGCAAAGTACGAATGATGTTATCTGAAAAGTTTCGGGTACATCGATGATGAAAGTGTAAAATCAAATATATACTTGATTTATTATGAATTGGAATTTGTTGAATTGTGACAGAGATTGTAGTTAACGCTGGTTAAGTTGCGGCCGAAGGACGTACATTATTGCATATTTGTAATATGAATTAACCGAGTAGTTAAGATTCACACACAATAACTTAGCACTTAAAGATTTATTTCAATATATATATATATATATATATATATATATATATATATATATATATATATATATATATATATATATATAATATACATATAATTTCTTCAGAGGGAATGAGTTAATTCTTCATAACTCGTTGATACAATATACACATTATTGATTCGTAATGATGTCCCCAGTGATTCTTGAACTGACGGAGTTTGTGATGTTATCTGTGTTGTTGATTCGGATGTTGACTGTACTGACGATGCTGGTAACGCTGACGGTACTGTTGATGCTGTTGGTAAAGCAAGTTTAGCTTGTTAATCACACACCATTTTTGTCAGGGTTTCTACTCTTCCTTCTATCATTTTGGTTCGCTTAACTGATTTATGGTTAGGGCTAGATTAGATAATCTCTAAGACTTTAGAGATTACATAATCACCGCGGAATGTTTCTCCAATGAAGTTATGAATTAATACTTCATCAGTTATTGTTGTTGGTACTCCTTGGTATCTATGGTGCGTATGACGTTGATGCTCGTGGGACAGATTATGAAGTTGAGGTTTATGACACGGTTATGGTTGGAGGTGGTAATGGTACTGTTGGCGTTGATGATGGTGGTACTGGTTATGCTGCTGATGCTGCTGCTGGTGTTTGTAATCTCTGCACTATATTCTCCAACGCCACTACCCGAGCGCGAAGCTCGTTGACTTCTTCTATTACACCGGGGTGATTGTCGGTTCGGACGAGCGGATAAATAAAATCTAAAATTTGATGTAATATATAATCATGACGAGATACTCTGGAAATGAGCGAGAAAATGGTGTTTCGGACAGGTTCGCCGGTAAGTGCTTCAGGTTCTTCATCAAGAGGGCAATGTGGTGGATGGAAGGGATCACCTTCTTCTTGTCTCCAATGATTGAGGAGGCTACGAACCCATCCCTAATTCATCCCGAATAGGTGATGACTGATTAGTTGATCTATTCCGGTCACACTGCTTTCGGAGCTTGAATGGGATTCCATTTTGGAATCTGAGTGACTTGAACTGATGACGAATTCCATTTCGTACGATTGGATAAAGGATTTTTTTTTCCGATATGAAATGATTTTGGCTAACGGATGGTATTCTAATTAAATAGAATATATATATATATATATATATATATATATATATATATATATATATATATATATATATATATATATATATATAGATCAAAAGATTTCGTAGATTATGGAGGACTTTGCGGGATATGTCAGGCAAAGTTTAAAGTAACAGATACGATAAGATATGATTTAGCAGATATGCTAAGATATGAATTTTTGTCTATACACTATTCATGCAATCAATGCAGCAAGACGTGTCTTAGACTAAAAATGATAAGCAGGTAATTTCCTGAGGATGATAAGTAGTTAATTTTTAACATAAAATGATAAGCAAAACTTTTGACATGCATACACGGTCGAAGTCCAGACTCACTAATGCATCCTATCGACTTATCAGTTAGACACACTAATGCAGACCTGGTTTGCTAAGACCACCGCTCTGATACCAACTGAAAGGACCCGTTCATATACATTATAAATGATTCACAATAGTTGATTACATTGCGAGGTATTTGACCTCTATATGATACATTTTACAAACATTACATTCGTTTTTAAAAGACAAACTTTCTTTACATTGAAAATTGACAGACATGCATACCATTTCATAATATCCACTATCCAACTATAAATTAATTTAATAATAATCTTTGATGAACTCAATGACTCGAATGCAATGTTCTTCGAAATATGCTATGAAAGACTCCAAGTAATATCTTTAAAATGAGCAAATGCACAGCATAAGATTTCTTTAACACCTGAGAATAAACATGCTTTAAAGTGTCAACCAAAAGGTTGGTGAGTTCACAAGTTTATCATAATAATCATTTCAATATATTAATAGACCACAAGATTTCCGTTTATAAATATATGTAAACTCGCAAGTGTATAAAAGTATTCTATAAGTTGTAGGCACCCGGTAACAAGCCTTAACGTTCATGTTTTACCCTCTGAAGTACACCAGATCAGGTGTGTTTAAAATAACCTCGAAGTACTAAAGCATCCCATAGTCAGGATGGGGTTTGTCAGGCCCAATAGATCTATCTTTAGGATTCGCGCCTACCGTACATAGACAAGTAGTTTAATGTTACCAAGCTAAGGGTATATTTCAGGTTTAAACCCACGTAGAATTAGTTTTAGTACTTGTGCCTATTTCGTAAAACATTTATAAAAACATGCTTTAAAGTGTCAACCAAAAGGTTGGTGAGTTCATTAGTTTATCATAATCATTTATTTCCATCATTTTAATAGACCACAAGAATTTCATTTCCAGTTCTCATAAATTTACGTCCCATGCATAGAGACAAAAATAATCATTCATATGGTGAACACCAGGTAACCGACATTAACTAGATACATATAAGAATATCCCCTATCATTCCGGGATCCTCCTTCGGACATGATATAAATTTCGAAGTACTAAAGCATCCGGTACCTTGGATGGGATTTGTTGGGCCCAATAGATCTATCTTTAGGATTCGCGTCAATTAGGGTGTCTGTTCCCTAATTCTTAGATTACCAGACTTTAATAAAAAGGGGCATATTCGATTTTGATAATTCAACCATAGAATGTAGTTTCAATTACTTGTGTCTATTTCGTCAAACATTTATAAAAGCGCATGTATTCTCAGTCCCAAAAACATAAAGGGTAAAAAGGCAAATGAAACTCACCATACTGTATTTCGTAGTAAAAATACATATAACGTCATTGAACAAGTGCAAGGTTGGCCTCGGATTCACGAACCTAAATTAATTATATATATTTATGTGTTGGTCAATATTTGTCTAACAAATTAGTTCAAGTCATAGTGTACCACAATCCTAATGCTCGAGACTAATATGCAAAAGTCAACAAAAGTAAATTTGACTCAAAATAATTTCCAAAAATCTATACATGATTAATATATAGTTTAAATATCGTCATTTTATATTTTTAAATATTTTTAAAAGATTTATTAGAGTAAATAATATAATTTATTTATTAATAAATTAAATTTTATATTAAATTTATATAATAAAATATACTTTTATATATATTAAGTAATAAAATTTATAGGGTTCATTTAATATCATAAAGATAATATGATAGGTATTATTATAGTAAGTTATTACACGTAGTAAAATATGTTTGTATCACATATTTATTTGATAAAATAATATCTATAATGATTGTAAGTAAAAGTTGTATTATTTTGTAATAATAATTATTATTATAAAAATATCAATATTTATAATTACTAAGATGACATTATGATAAAACGATAATTCTAATTATGATAACTTTAATATTTACGATAATTTTTAATATTATCTTTAAAATAATAATTCTATTTAAAATAATAATAATAATGATATTTTATAGTAACAATGACATTTCTATTAAAATAATATTTTTTGTTAAAATGATAGTTTTAATACTAACGATACTTTTAATAATAATAGTAATGATAAAAGTAATAAGAACGATAATTTTATCTAAATCAATATCTTATAATATTTTAATTTCATCATGATACTCTTACTCATTATTTTCTAATCATTTCATTTAATAGCTTTTAATCGTCTTTTATATCGTGTTCATAATAATGATAATAATAGTAATCAAAATAATTAGGTGTTACAAATATTTGTTTTAATTACACTAATATTAATAATGATAGTTACTATAACATTATTAACGATAATACTAATAATTATCTTAATGATAATATAGTAATAATAATAATAACAATAACAATAACCATTTTTAAATAATAATATATATATTAATAATGATAATAATAATAATAATAATACTAATAATAATAATAGTAATAATAATAATAATAATAATAATAATAATAATAATAATAATAATAATAATAATAATAATAATAATAATAATTATTGGATAATAATAATAATACTAATTATAACTTTAACGATAATAACGATAGTAATAATAAAAATAATAATAATTTTTAATGATAAATCCCTCTTATTGATAAAGATAATAATAATCATATTAATAAGATAAAACTAGAACGATGATAAAAACGACGATAATAATAATCATTTTTAATAAAAATATCGAAAATTCAATTGATTATAACTTCTAATCCGTTCATCGAAACAATTCGATATCTAAAGGAAAAGTTCTTAATTTTTCGCTAGCTTTCCAAGGACATGCATATCTTATACCTTATCTCAACCGCAAGTGTAACTAATTCAAGATTCAACCTAACCTGTCTAAAGGCAATATCAAAAGTACAAGCATGCATAATCCTAAATACTCGAGCACTAGTCAGGGATACACTATTAGTATGTAAAAGTTAAATTATGAGTACTCACGTATCAATATTGAGATTCAATATTGCAGGAAAGGTACGTAGACGCAACGGAAATGATAAACACTATATTGACCTCACGAGCATACCCATGAACCATACTCAATCACCTCCATAGCTATAACCCATAATTTCCTTAATCCTATCCTACTCGAAAAACAATTTCGAAACCACTCGGACAGCACTCCGTCGTAATATTTTATGTATACTAATAATATCTTAAAATAATACGGAGTAAATATATATATGTAAATCGATGGAGAGAGTTTAGAGAAAAATATTTTCAAGTTTCTATGAAATAATGAAACCTATTGAATTCTATTTATAATAGATTTTTGAATTATTAAAGTGAATTATTAAAGTATGAATTATTAAAGTGAATTATTAAAGTATGAATTATTAAAGTGAATTATTAAAGTATGAATTATTAAAGTGAATAATTAAAGTTAAAGTAAAGTAAAAATAAAGTAAAGGTAAAGTTTAAGTATATTAAAAGTATAAAACTATGTACGTATAATACGCGTATAAATATATATAATATTAATTTAAATCGTTATATATATTTAATAAAATAAAATATAAATATCGTTATCTTTATCATACTAGTTAAGTAATGAGTTGTCAAAAGTGGTTCTAGATATTTATAAAAGTTATATACGTTTTAATAATAAAGTTCTTTTTAAACTGAAAACGTTTTTGTACGTTTGAAACTAAATAGATCAATCGAGTCTTTATGAGATTCAATCTTCCACTATCCTTTGTCTAGTTCTCAATGATTGACAATTTGTTCTTATTTATAAATCACTTTACCATTTTTCGAATATTGTTAAAATGGAAAGATTTCTCAAATCAACGTGGGCCTTTCAACAGAGACTTGTAATCATAATTCAATATATCTTCTAATTCAATCATTTGATCTTATCTTCTAATTCCATTGATAAATATTTTGAAATAGATACAATCATATAAAGTTTTTAATCTAATATTTTGTTTACGTTTCAAGTTATAATATATATACACATATACATATATAACCATATTCGTTTAATGGTTTGTGAATCGTTGGAACTTGGTCGAGGTTGAATGAATGTATGAACATAATTTAGAATTCTTGAAATTTAACTAAACAAATATTGCTTATCGTGTCGGAAACATATAAAGATTAAAGTTTAAATTTGGTTGGAAATTTCCGGGTTGTCACACCGATCACATAATTCGATATCCTAAGGGCATAGTTGAGAACGTCTTAGTGAAAGTCGACAAATTCTTGTATCCTACGGATTTCGTAGTAATGGATATTAAGGAGGACCTACACACACCAGTAGTGCGAGGAAGACCTTTCATGAATACGGCTAGGACTGTCATTGATGTGTACAATCAAACCTTGATCTTACGATCGCATGGGGAGAGCGTTACCTTCAAAATTGACCGACCAACCGATCTTTCTGGACAGGCAGAGATGTTTGCTATTTCCACCAGACGGATCACTTTCAATAACGAGTTTTCACCACCAGCCGATGATATCGAGATGGGTGTCGAATCACAGTCTCTAGATGACCCAGAAATGGAAAAAGAGGATCCCAGCGAAGAAATAGAGGAAGAGGAGGAATCTGAGGAGGAAGATGAAATGGAAAACGTAAAAGAAACTGCGACAATACCCGATCCAAGCATTGAGCATCATGAAGAAATAATGAGGCCTGAGACGGAAGATCACAATTTAATCATTCGCTTCAAGAAGAAGACCGACAAGGCTGAGGTTTAGGATATAGAAATTGATCCTGCAAGTATCAAAGTAGAGAATCAGAATACTGAAGAAACCCGTTCATCAGACGCATCCTCAGAAGAACAATGCACTGATGATAACGAGGAAGAGCAACATGAAGACATTCTGAATAACTCACACTCTCCAACTGAACCAGATCAAGGGAAGCCGGACTCTTCTTCAGATCGAATTCCGGTTATATCCACACACGCAGACATGATAACCTTCATCAATGATACCGATGAATTTGAAGACATTCTCGGAGCCATTCGAAAATCAACCATTGATTTTTCGCTACGCTTAACAGAATGAATCATGGCTATCAGAGAAGAACACCACCTTTATCTCCAAAGAGAAGACAATGATGTTGAAATCCTAGAAGAAAGCGTTCAAGACTTTATCAATTCTCTTCACGATCATATCTATCACGAAGAAAGGCAACGAGAGCACAATTCAGTGGTTCACACTATTCTTGAGACAATATTCTGTCTAGATCAGAAGGTCATTTACTCTAAGGTTTATAATGCCTTAGCCGGATCTGCACTTCCGTTCTCACGAAACCAACGAGCACTACTGACTCTCATCCAGAAGCATATGAATCTTTCCACCGGACGCCCGACTTATCACTCTGATTTGCAAATGATCGAGGATATTTACAGCTTTTTCGCTCTTTTAGAAAGAGATAATTTCGAAAGCACACCAGACAGACTAGTGATTTACGTAACAATTGATCACCACGCTGATCTGATTATCAAAGAGTTATGAAACGCTATTATGGAGGAAGCAAGGCGAAACAATCCGCTCTCTCATCTTGAACCAGATCGAGTCAACATTGCCACCTATGTTACGAAGCAGATATCACGTATCTTCCACAAATCCGCAGATCCAAGTTTCACATTTAAAGCTGGATGTTGGGAGATATACTCAAAGACGGTGAAATTAATACTCGGATCAGGATTGCTGTTCACTTCTTTCCAGCTTTGTCTTTTGACTAATCTGTGCAAAGCTACAGACTCCTACTGTGGAGATCACCGTTCTGAAGACTTCAAGATTCTAAAGATACAGTTTCTGACATTATTTGAAGACTTTCGAAATGAGCATCCCATCAGAGAAATAATCACCACCAGCACTGCTTCTAAGATTGACATTCATGGGTCAACCAGCAGAGCCATAGATCATATTCTTATCGGACTTCAAGACTTATCAAGAGCTGAAACTGCGCACTACTTATCTTTCAGAAGATCTTCAAGAGAAGTACCAGATCTTTTACCACTGTTGGTCCGGTACTTTCTCAGGATTTATTCACCAAGACTCACATTCCCTCGAGAAGACCAAGATCACAACCATCAGCGAGGAATGTTTGCTTTTTGAAGCATCACTACGGTCGAGGAAACGACCTTAAACAAAAGCGCTTCTCGGGAGGCAACCCGTGTAAGTAGAGTAGAAGAATAAAAGATGACAAATGAGCCAATAAAGACGCAAGGATTGGAAGCCAGCCGCATCTACTAGGGGTATTTCTTTCTTTTTTGCTTCTAGCTCAAGATTCAAACTATGCCACATCCTAGCTTATCACTAAGTGTGGGACAACACCCAATAAAAGCACTAGACAAATACTCCCAAATCTTCAACTAAAACTCCTAAGTGTGGGATACACTAGGAACATTGAGGATAATGTTCGTCTAAGTGTGGGATGTTTGTATCTTTTTATGCTGTATTATAATAACCCCTTATGAAGATTCCATGTCCTTAAGCCAAATTTCAAAATTTTTGCAAACGAAACCCTTTTCGAAAGAAGTATTTTTGAAAACCTGAAACATTTGTCAATAAAAATAAGGCTTAAGTAAGGTGGAAATCTTGTTAGATTGGAATCTCTAATAGAGCATTGCATGACTAAGGCATTATCGACCTAAACTGATTATGGTAAGGCACCCCAAATAAGACCAGCATTCATATTTAATGCTTCACTATTTTCCGTTAAGAGTGCCGATGTCTGTACTCAGAATTAGAACTTGCTTTAGATCTACAACTCCAAGCAGCGAAATGTGACTCGGTTGTAATCAAAAGAGCTAGCCATTTGTCAAACATAAGCCTTCCGTACCTATACCACTTCTACTCCCCATCACCTTTACTATTACTCGAAAAATCCAGAAAACGAGAACTCCTTCCGAAAACCCGATGTTACAAACCTCTCAAGTATCATGGCAAAGGTCCTGAAAAAGTTTACCGGCTAAAAGTTTCTCGAGATGAAGTTATCTTATATATATATATATATATATATATATATATATATATATATATATATATATATATATATATATATATATATATATATATATATATATATATATATAGTTCTAAAAAAAGAGCAGAACTAAATAAGAGAAATGCCGAAGAGAACTCGACCGAAAATGATTATCAAATGAAGAAAAGTTCAAAAGTGCTTCTCAAAATACTTCAGCACTCCATTCTATCCGAATAAAAGTCTGTATAAAGACTACATTACCCTTTATCTCACCCCTTAAATACAACTTCACCACCACTCCAAAATTCCTTTTCCATTATTGACAAATGACCTATAAAGCTGAGATTACTACCGTTCTCGCTTTAGCACCAAGGATTTGAGTCTTTATCAAGCCTATGACGATGGGTACAGCATGACTGGCTATGAGCGTTTTCATTTCTTAGATCTATAGGGAACCCTAAACACTTGAGTGATTTGAGTGACCCGTGAAAGCTAGCCTATGTCATATAACCTCCTCGCATGCTTGCAGAGATAATTTCAATCCTAACATAGATGACTCACCTTATCTTTTGCTCTTATAATAAAAGCAAACCGTTTAGGCTATTAGAAAAGAAACGTCGAAAAGTCACGTTTTCACCCCGGTATTATGGCCCAAAAACTAGAAAGATTCGAACTTTGTTGGCAAAATACCCACTTCGTCGGTTAGAATTGAGGAACAAGTAATTACGAAGGCGGTGCAAAAAGAATCAAGGGAATCGAAGCTAAAATGAAGATTCCAGAGCAAAAATGGTGAAAGACAAGAAATCAAGTTACGATCCAGTGAATCAAGGCTGACCAGCACCAAAAACGGCCTGCCATACGGCTTGCCAGTATGGGGTACGGCCTGCCAAATGGTCCAACAAATGGCCCTAAGAAACGAGCTGCCAAGCAAAACGGTTTGCCAAATATGACCTGCCATACGGCTTGCCAGCCGTTTGCAGGCAAAAACTTTGCTTATTTAAAGGGTCTTTGTCATTCATTCCAACACATACTTCAATTCACTTCTCTCTCTCTCTCTCTTGTACAATATTAGTCATACTCTCAAGGCCTTCGACTCTGTGCGGGAAACCTAGTACCCGGAGAAGAACGCTGAAGATTGTATTAAGAGTGGTCTGGAGTCTTGAAGTTGTCACTTTTTTATTCAGAACTCGTTTAATCTACTGGTACCTCTATCCCTTATCTTATATAATGTTTTATGATATTGTTGCCATGATTAGCGAGTAGTTATCTTTAGTGTATGCTATGATGTAAGCAGTTATAATGCCGAAATAATATTATGGTATGTGTATGCTATTGCAATGCTTTTCAATTATGCTTTAAACTCAATCGATTTTCCAACTAATAGAACGTAGTTATAGGCTCTGTTATTGGGAAGTCGCGAACCCCAATTCAGAGTACACTATCTATGTCACCCCTTGGTAAGAGAAGTCTATTGGATACAACGTAAGATCGACTGAGGCACACCGGTTGTAGTAAGTCTATCAAGCTCTGGATTTCGACTGAGGACTCTTTCATAGTGAAACATCTGACTAGACCCTTAGTATATTGTCGGTCCTAGACCATGCTAGTGTAGTCACCAAGCATATAAACTTCGTACGTGCACTGATGTGTGCGAGGTGTAGTACGAAATAGATTATATTTTACTACAAAATACTATTAAATACGATACAATTTACACAAGTTATTTATTTATTTATAGAATGGATATACCTAAACCTTGCTACAATGCTTATAGGTAGTGTAGCTAATCGTAGAGTAGTGTAGTTTTTAGTAAGTCCGGTTCGTTCTACAGGGAGCTAGCCGAGTTTAACGCTATATATATATATATTTTAAACTATATTTGTATAAATATATATATAAGTAATATTATTAATATTATAAAAGGGGGTTTTACCATTCAATGACCGGTTTGTCGATTTTATGTCTTAAGTCATAATTAAAACCTAATGTAAAATATTAAATATAAATACAACTTAATTTAAAGCGTAAAGTAAATTTCGATAAATAAAAGTGCGATAAAATAAAAGTGCGATAATTAAAAGTGCAATAATTTAAAGTACGATAAATAAAATGACGATAAATAAAAGTGCGATGAGATATAAAATAAAGGAATTATGCTTATTTAAACTTCCGTAATCATGATGTTCGACGTGTTGATTTTTATTTATTACCATGGGTTAATTGTCCTTTGTCCTGGATTATTTGATATGTCCATCTGGTTTTTGTCCATAACAGTCCATCAGTCATAAATATAAAGTGCGAGTGTCCTCGTCAAATTATCCTTATACTCGAAGTCAAATATTACAACTAATTGGGACTTAAACTGTAACAAGGTCGTAATACTTTGTTAATGATTACAGCAGGTTATCGACTGCGTGTAACCCAAGGTTTTAATACGTTGTTAACAATTACACCAATTTTCCTTGTATGTAATCCACCCCTGTTTTAATGAGTCCATTGACTATTAATCCATCCCCGTGTCCGATCAAATGAACGATTATTAGTATTTATAAATATCCCGCCCATCGTGTCCGATCGAGTGTATGTGGTTATTTATAATTACCTCAAATTGTAAATCTCTATATTAAATTAACGAACTATCATTCAGTTAAACAAATAAAAAGCCCATTAATAGCCCATAGTCCAATTTCCATAAGTGTCGGTCTTTTGTCCAAACCCCAATTATGGTCCAAAGCCCAATAACCCCGTCTTAATATTTAGTCCAACATCACGATTACTTCGGCTTAAATAAACATAATAATAACTTAGCTACGAGACATTAATTTAAAAAGGTTGAACATAACTTACAATGAGTATTAATCGCGTAGTGTTACACGGAAAGAATTTTGACTTACAAACTTAAAACATTCGCCACTATAACTTTATTATTATTAACTTAATATTAAAATTATAATTATAAAATATAAATATATATATTTTGTATGTAATCAGAGAAAGGAAAAGAAAAAGGTGTAATGAAATCGGCAGAATGCGCGGCCTTTTATAGGCCCACTTTCAACTGTTCAGCTCCGCGAGTGCGGTATTTTTCCTCTTCACAGTTCCGCAGTTGCGGAGCTTTTGATTCCAGCTCACCATAGTGAATTAAACGTGGGCTGCTGATAAATATAATATATAATAATATATATAATTAATTATATATTATATTATATTCTTGTGCATAGTTGACTTGTAATTTCAGCTCCGTTGAGTCGCACATTGATAGTTGGTTCATGTCTCGGTTCCGAATTTTCGAATGCCTTTTTGTGTAATTTAATATCTTGTACTTTGCTTTTTGCGACTTGTACTCTTGTGATTTTGAGACGTTTCTTATCAATAAATTGAATCACTTGGATTGTACTTTGTACTTTTTAGCTTTTTGGTCGTTTGTGTCTTCAAATCATCGAATATGTCTTGTGTCTTCACCTTTTATTATTTAAACGAATATCACTTGTAAATAGAACAATTGCAACTAAAAGCTTGTCTTTCTTGAAGGATAATGCTAGGAAATATATGTTAGTTTTTAGCATTATAAAATATTCCCACACTTGAGC
Source organism: Rutidosis leptorrhynchoides (assembly GCF_046630445.1). Lineage (NCBI taxonomy): Eukaryota > Viridiplantae > Streptophyta > Magnoliopsida > Asterales > Asteraceae > Rutidosis > Rutidosis leptorrhynchoides. The sequence goes on along the minus strand of NC_092338.1, from coordinate 246,151,533 downwards.
GTTGCTTGTCCTCAAGCAATATTGAACTTGAATATAACTTACTAGAATCACTTCTTTATTCTTCACACTTTGTACATCAGTGATTTTAATACAGCGGTATGAACAATGGTAGTAACGATGTGATTTATAGTCCCACATGACTATAAAATTTTAGATCCTTTAGGAAATTAGATCCTTATGAAAACATTTGATCTTTTGAAAATTCAATCTAGCTTTTACCCTAGATAAGTTTTCCGGAATAACCCTTCACCGGTGTTTGCAAAATAATTTTGTGAGTTTTGTGGGTTTCAGATTTGAAAATTTTAGCTCAAAACTTGTGGTTTTGTGTCACCCACTTGCTAACCTTGTATTAGGAAAGCAACACGTCCAGTATACTTGTTCCGAATATTATCTTTCGATAAACAACCGTCCGGTTGTAAAAGAAAGCGTCGAACAAGCAACTGTTAAGGCAATGTCTAATGACTTGCAGATGTTCATGGTCTACAACGTGTCGGATGCAATTACTATCCTTTGTAGGAGCAATAGTAAAGATCACCCTATATTTTTTCGGTCTAGCACAAGGTCCAGTCTTCGACCATGCTATGCAACCACCGTTCTTACGGTTGACACCCGATTTGGTTCAGGTGACCTAATGAATTCCAGGTGAATTCCTAGGATTTTACGTTCAATGGTAATGAACGCATTGAAAATAGGTTTTTCAGAAAACAAATTGGTTTGTAATTTGATCAAAATATTTTCCCGTTCAAGCTCGAGTTTAGATATTATCGAATTCCATGAGTTTGTAATTCTCAATCTTTAAAAGTCAATCTCAAGGATTGAGTAATATCAGGCTTAAAAGCTAATTTTTAATCTTTTAAGGAGATTATCCTTTCTGGGGATCTGATTTATTAGTCTTATAAGCTAATTTGCACGGTGCCCCCCATTGTACGAGACAGATCCTCTCATGGTTAGGATAAGTCTGACCACTTGGCGACCCTGTTTGATGCTGAGGTCCGTGGATTTCCAGCTGATTTTCGAGAAAACTTTTCATGGTTTTTCGTAGACTCTACAACTGGTCTGGACGACAACTTCCTGACCTAAATCAAGAAGCGCGTGTATTTTTCTCGGAAGACTTTACTTCCTTTTAAATTCCATTTATATTACAGTAAGATGGGTAAAACTGATTAATATCGTCCAAAACAAAAGTATCTTCAATTATTTGTACAAAAATATGTGATATATGTTTTAAATAACTTGGTAAATTTTTTCCATACTTGGCTTTTATTTTTCTTTCTTTGCCTTTTTATTCTCTTCTATTCCATTTTAAAAGAATTCAAGCGTTTTGGGTTGTTTCTCAATTTATGTCCTTTCCGAGGTAACAATAATTTTGGTGTTAACACCTAGTTTTATCATTCATAAATATGTATAAACGAGATTTTGAATTCATTTATTTGAAAATTTTTAAAATTTTTATTAGAAGTGGGTAGTCAGTATATAAGACTAGGGCTGTTCTTTATTATCAGAGAGCACTAGATTCTAATACAACTACTGCGTTACTAGTATTTTAACGGTGGCTATTAAACCAAGTGTATAAGTTAAATGTTTAAAACCGAAAGAATTTAATCCCTTCCCACACTTAAGATCTTGCAATGCCCTCATTTGCAAGAAATCAGTAACAATTTAAATTATTGAGGGTGATTAGCGTAGAAAAATGATTAAATTTTACCAAAGTTTCCAAACATATTGTTGTTTGTTTGAATGATAAATGGTGCACATCATTTGTTCATTCATGCACTTGTTATTTCACATAGATTTTGCATCTTGTCGTCAAAATTAGCTGCTTTTGCTGAACTTAATGCCAGTCTTTGAAAGTGCGTTGTTTTACCCTGTTGTGTACATGAGATAAACTACAAATATATATACACATATTTTTGAAGTTGGGTATATCACCCCACATTCAAAAAATTATTAAAATCTAATAATAAAAGTTAGAAAATTATAAAAACTATTACAGTATCAAAAGAAGTATTAAAAGTATAAAATTACAAGTTACAAAATAAATAAAAATAGGAATAAAAGAAAATTACGGTTAATGAGGATGGTTCCAGTAGGGATTCCATTCATAGCCGTAAGTGCTGTAGAATGCTTGAGCTGGGTTATATGTAGGGAACGGTGGTAGAGTCTGTATAGTCCGGGGAGGAAATATGGCCGGTTGAGTAGGAATGTAGTTTGTGTTTATGTAGGCACAATGGCTTATGATTTGACTTTGATGATATTGCCAATCTACAAATGTTTGTTGTCTAGCCATTTCATACTCATGTTGGACCAATAAAATTTGCATTTCTGTCATCTGATTCCCTCCTCCCACATTACCTTGCTCCTGATCTCTTTCTACATGTGGATGCGTGCCATCATATGGTACTGCAGCGTTATGTCGTTTCTTTAAAACCGTAGCACCATGATATACTTGCAAACCAATTCTATCACGGGGTTTTGGTACTGCAACTAATAATCCCCCTTGACTTCTATCCACATTGAGATACTCAACAATTAAAGTAATAAAAATACCACCTCCTATTATACTATTAGGCCGCATACCCCTAACCATTACCGATAAATAATAACCCACACAATAAGGTATACTCACAACGCTCTGTGGGTCTCGAATACACATGAGGTAAAATAAATCATTTTCATTTACCTTCTCTTTGTTCCTACCTCGCTGTGTAATCGAGTTTGCTAAAAATCTATGGATCACTCTTAGCTCAGCTCTATTAATATCTTTATAAGAGTGAGTTCCCCCACGAAATCGGTTATGGCTAGTCATTCTACTCCATATTCCATTCATATCAAAATTTTCATCAACCCTCCTACCATTAATTATCAACCTTTGACAATCAGTAGATGCTAGTTCCTCATGCGTATATATACATAAAGCCTGAGCCATATCTAATAGAGACATATGGCGCATCACACCTCCTAACAAAAATCTAATAAAGCTCCGATCGGTTAAGGTAGCTACCCGATCATTTATTTCAACACTACATAATAATTCCACACACCATTCTCTATATACAGGCCTACGTATATTGAATAATCGTTCCCAGTCATTAAAAATAGAATTACCATACCTTTGTGTAAGTAATTCTCTGATTGGCTCGGCTAATCCCACTGTTTCTAACGGTTCCCAATCTATTACCCTAGGTACTTCAACATTATTTGACTGAAGAGTGTGTAAGTTCCTATGATATTTTTGATAATCTATCCAATGTCTGTCAAATATTAAATTAGGGTGTAAATTTGCCAATTCTATATTTGAATATGAAATGAATTGATGCGGTATATTTTATCTATATTGGTCGTTAATCTCCTGTTCTTCTACAATCTCATGAGGAGCATTGTGATCCTGAGAAGCGGATGAAGATTCACCCCTTTCAGTCTGCAAAACACATTAAACACAATTTTTTTTGCATCCAAATATGCATTAGTGTTAGCAAAATCATAATTTAAAATAACCATAATGACATGTTTTAACAATAATAACTCATACACATTTTCATAATATTCACAATTCTACACTTTTTCAAATAAACATATATGAAAATGTATACAATGTTCCTTAGCATTCATCTTCTAAAACATGTCAAAAATAATTATTATAGCAATTAAACAAGTTTCAAATGGCATTCATGTCAATTAAATCAAGTTCATGCATTTTTGACTCAAAAAGTCAACAAGCTTTGCTCAAAAATCATTTTTGTGATCAAGGTTTAGATCATTTAGCAACCTAAACATGTTACACTACTTAATTAAGCATGAACTAACAACAAAATTCGGCCATAACCTGTTTATATCAAAAGCCGCAATTTTGCTCAAGAACACAAATCCTAGATTGTTAAAATTTTGAAGTATAAGGCTTCTAATCATGTTAAATAGCATCAATCTAGATTATACAAGCATAATATTCAAACAATTTAAGCATAATTAGACTAGAAATCATCAAAATCAAATTATGTATAATTTTGTTCAAGAACACTAAAAATCCGGATTAAAGAGTGTTTAGATGTAGAAATTACCGATCTCCTTGAAAAACTTCTTGGTAGGAGTCTTCTCAACATGATTTTAGCAAACATTTTGATGATTAACGGTGAAAAATCGCGAATTTGGGAGTGTTTTTGTGGGTATTTTCGCATAAATATGTGTGTGGTGTGTGAGTAAACTGGTAAGTCGACCAGTTAAGGAGTTCTGGTTTTTTCCAGCTCCGCGAGTGCGGATGTGGGGACCCCAAAAAGCTCCGCGAGTGCACCTTTTTTTTTTAAAAAATAAAACCTTTAACCATTAAAACAATTAATTGATTAATTAAAAATTTTGTTTCTTTTTAGAATGAGGGCGTTTCGGTACGTTGACCTAGTTCGTCTCTCGACAAAATTTTAAAATTTGTCATTTTAAAGCGATTGTTTTAAAAGAAAAGATTTTTGGGTTTTTTTAATGTTTTTGGCATACTTTAAATCAATAAGATTAAAAATAATGATAATAAAATTTCTCGTCCCGCCCTCGAGTAAAGCAATTTCGGTTCAACGACCTAGTCTTCAACTCACGACGAATTTTAAATATCAAAATTTTAACTTAATGAAATAAAGTAAATTTTTTGTTTTTAAATTCACACCAAACTTAAATTTAAAATGCATAAAATTTCATATAAGTATTATTAATATTTATATACATTAATTTTACAAATTTTCATTTAAAATATTATAATTATATATTGGTTTTAAAAACAAGGTAAAAATATAACAAAAATCTTTTTGGTCTTTTATCCCACTTTAATCAATCAAATTTTAACAAAAATATACATCCCTCTTTTGGGTAAATTAATTTTGGCTATATTACCTAGTTTTACTCCTGATGAATTTCTGAAATATTTTGGATTGATTGATTAAAGATACTTATACCTTATGAATAAACGGTAAATTTCGCAGTGATGTAATAAATTTTTGTATGATATCAATAATTTCGGTTTCGCATACCTAATTTTATTGAATATCAATTTAATACTTTATAGCGAACGATTCAGCGTTTATTATGAAAAGGTTAAAAGCAATAAATAAAAACAAATAAAAACTGTACATACTTACCTGTGAGAAAGAAGTCTCACAGACCTGCTTTAGTTGACTCATAGGAGAGTCGTTCGATTTGGTTCTCCATTGCTGCATACGTGTAACCTCGATTCTTCAATAACTTTTCTTCTAAACATATGAACGGTCCTTCTCTGCATAAAGTAACGAACTCGGTATTGGAATGTGTTTGATTGTTCGAACATTTCCCTTCGTGTGACCATTTTCCGCATTTATGACATTTTTCAAGGTGTCGTGCTCTTCTTTTTGTTGCGGATTTTGATTTTCCTTTACCAAAATATGTCTTATGATGATCTTTTCTGAGTTCTTTCCTCACTTCATCCATTTTGCCTCTTATGAATGATATCAGTTCACTCGTGAAGGTGTTATTATTACGTTTAGTAATCATAGCGTGTAGTAGTAGACCATGGGTCAGATTAAAGGAATTCTTTATTTCGTAAAACCTAAAAGAAATAAAAATTCAGAATGGAGGGAGAAGACTAGTTCTTTAGGGTCTGCTAGGGAAAGACCATTCAGATTCCATTTTTGAAAACTACACGAAAACAGAATAGCTAACTCTAACAGAAATACAGTATCTTAAAACATTCGAATCTTCCCACACTTAGTTAGCCGTGGTGTCGAAATTGTAATTAACTTCATCTTCAACTTCCATTGGATTATCTATGTAATGTTTAACTCTGTGACCATTAACCTTAAATTCAATTCCATTTGAATTTATTAACTCTACTGTTTCGTACGGGAAAACTCTTTTGACTATGAATGGTCCAGACCATCTAGATTTCAATTTTCCAGGAAATAGCTTGAATCGTGAATTGAAAAGAAGAACTCTGTCTCCTTCCTTAAATTCTTTTGAACTTCTGATTCTTTTATCATGCCATTTCTTCATTCTTTCCTTATAGATTAACGAATTTTCATATGCTTCATGTCATAATTCTTCTAATTCATTTAGTTGACTTAACCGTAGACGTCCAGCTTCATGCAAATCAAGATTACATGTTTTCAAAGCCCAAAATGCTTTGTGGTCAATTTCTACTGGTAGGTGACATGCTTTTCCGTAAACGAGTTTAAAAGGTGTGGTTCCAATTGGAGTTTTGTAGGCTGTTCTAAAATCCCATAGTGCATCTTCTAATTTCATGGACCATTCCTTCGGATTTGATCATACGGTTTTCTCTAGAATACGTTTTAAAGCTCGGTTGGTATTTTCAACTTGTCCACTTATTTGTGGATGATAAGCGGTGGAGATTTTATGAGTTACTCCATATCTTTTGAGAACTTTCTCAAGTTGATTATTACAAAAATGAGTACCCCGATCACTTATTAAAGCTTTCGGTGTTCCGAACCTAGCAAAAAGATGTTTTAAAAAGTTGACTACAACTCGTGCATCGTTAGTTGGGAGAGCTTGTGCTTCCGCCCATTTAGATACATAATCAATGGCAATGAGAATGTAGAGATTATTATGAGATTTTGAAAATGGACCCATAAAGTCAATACCCCAAACGTCGAATACATCACATACTTGAATGACATATTGTGGCATTTCATCACGTTGACTTATTTTTCCGGACCTTTGACAAGCATCACAGGATTTACAAAGAAGGTGTGCGTCTTTGAAAATTGTAGGCCAATAAAATCCAGCGTCATAGACTTTCCTTGCTGTGAGTGGAGGCCCATAATACCCTCCTGTTGGTCCTGTGTGACAATGGTTTAAGATTTTACTAGCTTCGTCTCGAAATACACATCGGCATATTATTCTATTGGGACAACTTTTAAACAAATGTAGATCTTCCCAAAAATAGTGTTTTATATCACTAAAGAATTTCTTTCGTTTTTGGTACGACGACCCTTTTTCAAGGAATCCACATACTAAATAGTTTTCATAGTCTGCAAACCATGGAATTTCATTATAATCGATTTTCAATAGATATTCATCAGGAAAGTTGTCTTGTATGGCCGATTCATTTAGAACTTTTAATTCAGGATTTTCAAGGCGAGAGAGATGATCAGCGGCGAGATTTTCTGCTCCCTTTTTGTCTCGGATTTCAATATCGAATTCTTGTAAGAGTAAGATCCAACGGATTAATCGTGGTTTAGCATCTTGTTTTGAAAATAGGTATCTAAGAGCAGAATGGTCGGTATAGACCATCGTTTTAGTTAAAACGAGATATGAACGAAATTTGTCAAAAGCAAATACAATAACAAGGAGTTTTTTTTCAGTAGTTGTGTAATTTGTTTGTGCTCCTTGTAACGTCTTACTAGCGTAATAAATAGGTTGAAATCGTTTTTCAATCCTTTGTCCTAAAACGGCTCCTATTGCAAAATCACTTGCATCGCACATGAGTTCAAATGGTAGATTCCAATTTGGAGTTATCATGATCGGCGCATTAGTGAGTTTTTCTTTAAGAATATTAAAAGATTTAACGTATTCATCCGAAAAGATGAATGGACCATCTTTTTCTAGGAGTTTATTCATAGGAGTGGCAATTTTAGAAAAATCTTTTATGAAACGTCGGTAAAAACCGGCATGCCCTAGAAAACTCCTAACTCCTCTAACATTGGTGGGATGTGGAAGTTTAGCAATTACATCTACTTTAGCTCTATCCACTTCAATTCCTTCCTTTGAAATTTTATGACCAAGAATGATGCCTTCTTTAACCATGAAATGGCATTTCTCCCAATTAAGTACTAGATTTGATTGTTCGCATCTAATAAACATTCGTTCAAGATTAACTAGACATGTTTCAAAAGTATCACCGAAGACTAAAAAGTCATCCATGAAAACTTCCATGCATTCTTCTATCATGTCGTGAAAAATCGCCATCATGCACCTTTGAAAGATTGCAGGGGCGTTGCATTGTCCAAATGGCATGCATTTGTAAGCAAAAGTACCATAAGGGCACGTGAATGTGGTTTTCTCTTGGTCCTCGGGTGCGATTGGAATTTTAAAATATCCGGAGAACCCGTCAAGAAAACAATAGTAACTATTCCCAGCTAACCTTTCCAACATTTGATCAATGAAAGGTAAGGGAAAATGATCTTTTCTGGTGGCGTCATTTAATTTTCTATAATCAATACAACACGCCATCCTGTTACAGTCCTAGTAGGAATAAGCTCATCTTTTTCATTTGTGATGACAGTCATGCCACCCTTCTTAGGTACGGATTGAACTGGGCTTATCCATGGACTATCAGAGATTGGATAAATTTAACCTGCATCGAGCAGTTTAATAATTTCTTTCTTAACAACATCTTGCATATTTGGATTTAGTCTTTGTTGGCGTTGCACATATGTTTTATGACCTTCTTCCATAAGGATTTTATGTGTGCAATACGAAGGACTTATTCCTTTAATGTCATGAATCTTCCATGCAATAGCTGGTTTATTAGCTTTTAACACAGAAATGAGTTGAGATTTTTCATTTTCCGTAAGAGAAGACGATATTATTACAGGCAATTCAGATTAACCAAGTAAATAAGCGTATTCCAAATGGTTTGGAAGTGGCTTTAACTCTAATATCGGTGGTTCTTCTATCGATGATTTGTATCGATATCTGTCTTCCTTTTTTAGCATATGAAGTTCTTCTGTTGTTGGTTCGTATTCATTAGCCAGGAGTGCGGCTAATATTTCAGCTTCATCAATTGGTTCAGTTCCTTCTCCTAAAAACATTCTCCTGTTCCTTGTAATTCTGCAAATTCTTCTAACAATTCTGGATGTGAATCTATAGTTTGAATATAATAACATGTATCTTCTGCAGATTGTGGTTGTTGCATGGCTCTATCAACAGAAATGGTAACACTCTCGTCCTCTATACTTAGGGTCAGTTTCTTACCAAACACGTCTATTTTTGCTTTATCCGTGTTTAAGAATGGTCTTCCTAATATGAGATGAACTCGATAATCTTCTTCCGTGTCCAGAATAACAAAATCTACTAGAAATACTAAAGTAGCAACTTTAACTAGCATGTTCTCTATTATCCCTCTAGGATATTTTACTGATCGATCGACTAGTTGTATGCTTATTCTTGTTGGTTTCAATTCTCCAAGGTCTAGTTTAGCGTATAGTGAATATGGCATTAAATTTATACTAGTACCTAAGTCTGCCAGTGCTTCTATTAAACTAAGACTACCCAGAAAATATGGAATTGTGAAACTTCCTGGATCTGAGAGTTTTTCTGGTAGCTTATTCAACAGCACTGCAGAACAATTAGCATTCATTGTAACAGCCGAGAGTTCTTCCATTTTCTTTCTATTTGTGATTAGATCGTTCAAGAATTTAGCATATATTGGCAAGCCTGAAATCACATCAATGAAAGGAAGATTGACATTTATTTGTTTAAACATATCCAAGAATTTGGATTGCTCGACTTCAAGTCTTTCTTTTCTCATTTTACTCGGGTAAGGAAGTGGTGGTTGGTATGGTTTAATATAAGGCTTTGCCTTAACTGTGTTATCTTCATTAACCTTTTTAACTACGGTTCTATTTCCTTCTCTTGCTCAGGCTGTGGTGCTTATGGAGTAGGAATAGAGTCATCAGAAATTACAGGTATTTCAGGTGATTTAAGTGTAATACCACTTCTTGTGGTAATGGCTTTAGCTATTTCATTCCGGGAGTTAGTATTTGTATCACTAGGTAGACTCCTCGGTTTTCTTTCACCTATCAACCTTGCTAGGTTACTCACTTCTTGTTCCAAATTTTGTATAGAAGCTTGTTGATTTCTAAATGATTCAGCATTTTATTCATTAGTTTGTTTCTGAGATGTGAAAAACTGCGTTTGAGATTCATCTAGCTTCGACATCATATCTTCTAAATTTGACTTTTTATCATCGGTTTATGGTGGTTTATTTGGAAAAATAGGTCTTTGCTGGTTGTAAGTATTGTTAGATACTTGTTGGTTGCTAGGACCTTGTTGATTGTTGTATGGAACATTTCGGTTATAATTCTGATTTTGATTGTAGTTTGGTCTTGGCAGTTGATAATTATTTTGATAATTATTTCCAGACCTTTGGTTCATGTATGAAACATTCTCTCTTTGTTCCATTGTTTTTTCAATACTGAGACAATCTTTTGTCAAATATGGTCCTCCACACTGCTCACAACTAATTCGTATTGCGTGAATATCTTTAGTCATCTTTTCCATTCGTCTCTAGAAATCATCTAACTTTGCGGAAATGGAATCAAAGTCATGGCTAGAATCGGCTCTAGCCGCTTTAGATGATCTAACGATGTCTTTTTCTTGATGCCACTCATGTGAGTGGGAGGCTGTGTTATCAATAATTTTGTAAGCTTCAGTTGCGGTTTTCTTCATAATGGAACCACCAGCTGCTATGTCGATGTCTTTTCATGTAGTAATGTCGCATCCTTGGTAGAATATTTGTACTATTTGATAAGTGTCTAAACCGTGTTGAGGACATCCTCTCAACAACTTTCCAAATCTTGTACACGCCTTATATAAAGTTTCATTTGGTTTTTTGTGTGAACGTAACAATTTCTCCTTGAAGTCTCACGGCTTTAGATGTTGGAAAGAATCTTTTAATAAATTTCTCAACTAAAACATCCCATTTATCAATCGCCCCTTCAGGTAACGATTCTAACCAATCTTTGGCTTCTCCCTTTAAAATCCAGGGAAATAACATGAGATAGATCTGTTCATCCTCAACTTCTCTGATTTTGAATAGAGTACAGATCCTATTAAAGGTACGAAGATGTTCGTTTGGATCTTCTTTTGGCGTACCACTAAATTGGCATTGATTAGTTACCATGTGTAGGATTTGTCCTTTGATTTCATAATCTGGCGCATTAATGTCCGGTTGAGTAATTGCATGACCTTGGCCAGTGTGTGTAGCTCTCATTCGATCTTCCATACTTAGAGGTTCCCGATTTTCCATGATTGAGTTTGTTGAATCTGAATCACTAGAATATTCTGATTTAATGGTTTCTTCCTCGAAAATCTTTGGATGAGTGATTTGTGGTTCAGGAGGAATGATTATTGGTTCAGGATCTCTGAATTGTCCTTGAATATCCTACGGGTTCTCAATTGTGAGGTCGGGCTCAAAAAATAGATTATCAGAAATTGAATTGGAGTACTTGGTCGACTAGATGACGATTCTAAAGAAAAATCAACGGCGACAATATTGGCTAGATATCTTGATCGAGTTACAGGAGGTGAACGTATGAAAGGTGGTGAACGTTTTGTTCGGTGCATTCACTGAATATCCTATTAGTTATAAAAGATAAAAATTATACAAGTTATCAAATTAATAGACTTTTCTGATTTTACCCACGTTTCGAATAGCCAATAGATGCAGCAGGTAGCCAGGACCCTTTAAATCGGAAGCTCACAACTCGCCACTAACAAATCCAACTATTACTACGAATCAGAAAATTTTAGATGTCTATCAATTTAACCGCTTAAAATAATTTTTCGTCTAAATTTTGAAGATAAAATCTCTGTCCTAAAAACTAGAGCGTCGAGAAATAAGAGGAAGAAAAAGAGTGCGTCGAAAAACGTCGAAAAATAAAAGGTCAAAAAATAATAATAAGAAAGTAGAGCGTCGAAACTTAAAAGTCTAAAAATTAAATACTTAAAACTTGCGTCTAAAGGTATTAAAGCTTAAAGGAATTCTATATCCAAACGGCAATAACTTAATTAAACACTAAAATCTATTTAAAACTAGAGCGATAAGCGACGTCGTAAATTTTTAAAGCGCCTAAGTCTTAATCTAAAGAAAAAGCACTTAAGGAATTTTACGGCAAAGCCTAAAAATCTAGAAATAAAATAACTACGGCAAAAACTAAGTTTAAAACTAATTACGAACGATAAATATACAAATTATGAATTATATGATTAAAATATACAATTTATAAAAAGAAACAAAAATGATAAAATTGCTTATTTTTATAAAATATTATTTTTATATTATTATTTTATAAAAATATTAATTTATATATTAATAAAAATAATTAAAACTAATAATCACAAATTATAATTAAACTAAACTAAATATATTAAATTAAAACCCTAATTAGGTTTAATAATAATAATTATAATTAATTAAAACCCTAAATTCGTAATTAATGCAGTCAAACAGCTGTCAGAGCAGCTCCGCGACTGCGGTATTCTGTAAGTGTGGAGCTCCACGACTGTGGAGCTATGCAGACTTAGATGATGGCAGGTTCAAACGATGCAGGTTCAGTTTTCTTTTTATTTTTTATTTATTTTTTATTTTGATTTGTATTTCTGTTTTTAATTTAAAAAAAAATATTACTTAACTAAAAAAATAAAAACTTTTTAATATAAACTCTTAAAAATATAGAAATATATATATATATATATATATATATATATATATATATATATATATATTTATGATTTATATTTTAAAACTTATATAAAATTATATTTTTACAAAAATGGCTTAAAAACTAATTTTTTTTATAGCGTTTCGCTTCGGTGTTGTTGAAGTCCCCGGCAGCGGTGCCAAAAATACTTGATGTGTGCGAGGTATAGTACGAAATAGATTATATTTTACTAAAAAATAGTATTAAATACGATACAATTTACACAAGTTATTTATTTATTTATAGAATGGTTATACCTAAACCTTGCTACAACACTTATAGGCAGTGTATCTAATTGTAGAGTAGTGTGGTTTTTAGTAAGTCCGGTTCGTTCCACAGGGATCTAGCTGAGTTTAACGCTATATATATTTTAAACTATATTTTTATAAATATATATATATATAAGTAATATTATTATTATTATAAAAGGGGATTTTACCGTTTAATGACCGGTTTGTCAATTTTATGTCTTAAGTCACAATTAAAACCTAATGTATAATATTAAATATAAATACAACTTAATTTAAAGCGTAAAGTAAATGACAAAAAATAAAAGTGCGATAAAATAAAAGTGCGATAATTAAAAGTGCAATAATTTAAAGTACGATAAATAAAATGACGATAAATAAAAGTGCGATGAGATATAAAATAAATGAATTATGCTTATTTAAACTTCTGTAATCATGATGTTCGACGTGTTGATTTTAATTTATTACCATGGGTTAATTGTCCTTTGTCCTGGATTATTCGATATGTCCATCTGGTTTTTGTCCATAACAGTCCATCAGTCATAAATATAAAGTGCGAGTGTCCTCGTCAAATTATCCTTATACCCGAAGTCAAATATTTCAACTAATTGGAGACTTAAACTATAATAAAGGTCTTAATACTTTGGTAATGATTACACCAGGTTATCGACTGCGTGTAACCCAAGGTTTTAATACGCTTTTAACAATTACACCAATTTTCCATGTATGTAATCCACCCCTGTTTTAAAGAGTCCATTGACTATTAATCCATCCCCGTGTTCGGTCAAATGAACGATTATTAGTATTTATAAATATCCCGCCCATCATGTCCGATCGAGTTTATGTGGTTATTTATAATTACCTCAAATTGTAAATCTCTATATTAAAATAACGAACTATCATTCAGTTAAACAAATATAAAGTCCATTAATAGCCCATAGTCCAATTTCCACAAGTGTCGGTCTTTTGTCCAAACTCCAATTATGGTCCAAAGCCCAATAACCCCGTCTTAATATTTAGTACAGCATCACGATTACTTTAGCTTAAATAAACATAATAATAACAACTTAGCTACGAGACATTAATTTAAAAAGGTTGAACATAACTTACAATGAGTATTAATCATGTAGTGTTACACGGACACAATTTCGACTTACAAACTTAAAACATTCGCCACTATAACCTTATTATTATTAACTTAATATTAAAATTATAATTATAAAATATAAATATATATATTTCGTATGTACTTAGAGAAAGGAAAAGAAAAAGGTGTAATGAAATCGGCAGAATGCGCGGCCTTTTATAGGCCCACTTTGAACTGTTTAGCTCCGCGAGTGCGGTATTTTTCCTCTTCACAGCTCTGCAGTCGCGGAGCTTTGGATTCCAGCTCACCATAGTGAATTAAATGTGGGCTGCTGATAAATATAATATATAATAATATATATATTTAATGATATATTATATTATATTCTTGTGCATAGTTGACTTATAATTTCAGCTTCATTGAGTCGCACGTTGATAGTTGGTTCATGTCTCGGTTTCGAATTTTCGAACTCCTTTTTGTATAATTTAATATCTTGTACTTTGCTTTTTGCGACTTGTACTCTTGTGATTTTGAGATGTTTCTCATCAATAAATTGAACCACTTGGATTGTACTTTGTACTTTTTAGCTTTTTAGTCGTTTGCGTCTTCAAATCATCGAATCTGTCTTTTGTCTTCACTTTTTATTATTTAAACGAATATCACTTGTAAATAGAACAATTGCAAATAAAAGCATGTCTTTCTTGAAGGATAATGCTATGAAATATATGTTCATTTTTAGCATTATCATGCACGATGAAGCACATCGGTTGTTGTAGGCTGTACCTCTGCCAAGTAAGGCCATGGTACCCGGTTAGTGTTGACCAGTACACTGCACCATAACGCGGTCTCAAGCATTGCACTCCGCTTGAGGGATTCTTAGTTAATTAAGGAACTGTTTGTTTAGACGCATATAGGATTGGACCATTAGGATAACCGAACGAGTTCATGGAAGTCAGCTTGACTTGGCCATGGTGTTCTTTATGGTTGAACTCTTTTTATGGGCCTAACTATATTTCAAAACCAATCATTAACGAAAGCATTGAAACACATCACGTCTCTCGAATATGGTAAACCAAGTATTCTATTATTCTTAAGAAAGTTTAGACCATTTTGGAATGTTAATACGTCACCCAACCGAGTCGCTCAATTGGATGAGCCGTCTGAAAGTGTATGCCTGTAGTCAGACTGCACGAGCGTCGGGGGTAAGGGAAGTTACTATCTATTCAGAATCTTCAAGCCTAACGCAGTACCCAGTGACATGTCTTATGACAGGGGCGTTTAGGACCAGTGTAATGAATACAAGGCCTCTGCCTATTCATGAGCCAGCATTCCATAATCTCGGTAGAATAATTGATGAAGTCATAGTATGCACTCACTTTAACCTTATCTAAATTACGAATTTTATCGCATTTACTTTATCTATCTTATAAATTAGAAAATCCCAAAATAAATAACCACTACTCCCTAACTATCTTAGGCTTAAATATAGGTTCGATTCTACTGATATCTCAAAAATACGACTCTAGGTCATACTTCCCTTACTTATAAGGAGTAGTAAGATTTAGGCCCCGCAAATTATAAATTTAAAACAGTACCCTCTCCCACGAGTGGCTGATCCTGGCGAGCCGCGGCCCGACGACATCGCACAAAAAAAACCGTCCGTTTCGGCCATATCATTTATACCCCTCAAAAAATGGAATTGTTGAAAGGAAACATAGATACCTTCTAAATGTGTCCAGGGCACTCATGTTCCAGGGTGGGGTACCTTTAAATATGTGGAGTGACTGTATTCTCACTGCTTGCTACTTGATAAACAGGACACCATCTTCTGTACTCTCTGGATCTTCTCCTTATGAACTTTTGTTCAAGAAATCTCCTAACCTCTCTCATTTAAGATGTTTTGGTTGCTTATGTTATGCTACTATTTTAAAACCTATTGACAAGTTAGTCATACATCTGAACAGTGTGTTTTGATTGGATATTCAAATCAAAAAAAGGGTTATAAGTGTGACGACCCGGGAATTTCCGACCAAATTTAAACTTAATCTTTAGAGAAGTTTAATTCGAACTTATATTATTTTAAAATAAAAGGTGATTCGAAAATGAGTTTTATAAATTTTAGGCTTATTAATAATATACTTAGAAGTTGTTTGTCAAATTTTAAACTTTTTATATTTTACTTGGGAGTTGGGAGTGAATAATTAATGTAATTTTTATTTAATAATTTATGATTGAATTTTATACCATAATTACCAAAATAAATAAATATAGTTATGTGACGACCCAGAAATTTCTGACCAAATTTAAACTTTAATCTTTATATTATTCCGACACGATAAGCAAAGTTTGTTAAGTTAAATCTCAAGAATTTTAAACTGTGTTCATACATTCATTATAACCTCGACCAAATTCCGACGAGTCACGAACCGTTATATATAAATAGATATGTATATGTATATATATATTATAACTTGAGAATATTAATAAAGTATTAAACGTATAATACTTTACACGAATGTATTTGTTTCAATATGATTTTCGACGAAATTAAAAATAAATATATTAAATGATTGAATTATCAGAAACATTGAATTATGATTACAAGTCTCTGTTGAGAGGTCCACTATGATTTGAGAAAATCTATTCCTCTTAACGATATTCAGAATAATTTGTAAAGCTATTTATATATTCAATCGTACGAAATGGAATTCGTCATTAGTTCAAGTCCCTCGGATTCTGAAATAGAATCCCACTCAAGTTCCGAAAGCATTGTGACCGGAATGGATCAACCAATTAGTCATCATCTATTCTGGATGAATTGGGGATGGGTTCGTAGCCTCCTTAATCATTGGAGACAAGAAGAAGGTGATCCCT
Organism: Rutidosis leptorrhynchoides; assembly: GCF_046630445.1. Classification (NCBI taxonomy): domain Eukaryota; kingdom Viridiplantae; phylum Streptophyta; class Magnoliopsida; order Asterales; family Asteraceae; genus Rutidosis; species Rutidosis leptorrhynchoides. The sequence goes on along the minus strand of NC_092338.1, from coordinate 246,134,875 downwards.
TCCATCTACCACATTGCCCTCTTGGCGAAGAACCTGAAGCACTTACCGGCGAACCTATCCGAAACACTATTTTCTCTCTTATTTCTAGAGTATCTCGTCGCGATTACATACTACACCAAATTCTAGATTTTATTTATCCGCTCGTCCGAACTGACAATCACCCCGGTGTAATAGAAGAAGTCAACGAGCTTCGCGCTCGGGTAGTGGCTTTGGAGAATATGGTGTAAAGGTTACAAACACCAGCAGCAGCACCAGCAGCATAAACAGTACCACCATCAGCAACACCAACAGTACCATCACCACCACCAACAACAACATCCACATCCCACACCGCAACATCACAATCTTTATCTCAAACATCAACGTCATACGCCCTGTAAATATTCAGGAATATCAACAACAACAAACGATGAAGTATTAATTCATAAAATTCATTGAAGAGATATCTCTGCGGCTGTTATGTAATCTCCAAAATCTTAGTGAAAGGACCCGTTCATATACATTATAAACGATTCACAATAGTTGATTACATTGCGAGGTATTTGACCTCTATATGATACATTTTACAAACATTGCATTCGTTTTTAAAAGACAATCTTTCTTTACATCGAAAATTGACAGGCATGCATACCATTTCATAATATCCACTATCCAATTATAAATTGATTTAATAATAATCTTTGATGAACTCAATGACTCGAATGCAACGTTCTTCGAAATATGCTATGAAAGACTCCAAGTAATATCTTTAAAATGAGCAAATGCACAGCGGAAGATTTCTTTAACACCTGAGAATAGACATGCTTTAAAGTGTAAACCAAAAGGTTGGTGAGTTCATTAGTTTATCATAATCATTTATTTCCATCATTTTAATAGACCACAAGAATTTCATTTCCAGTTCTCATAAATATACGTCCCATGCGTAGAGATAAAAATAATCATTCATATGGTGAACACCTGGTAACCGACATTAACTAGATACATATAAGAATATCCCCTATCATTCCGGGATCCTCCTTCGGACATGATATAAATTTCGAAGTACTAAAGCATCCGGTACTTTGGATGGGGTTTGTTAGGCCCAATAGATCTATCTTTAGGATTCGCGTCAATTAGGGTGTCTGTTACCTAATTCTTAGATTACCAGACTTTAATAAAAAGGGGCATATTCGATTTCGATAATTCAACCATAGAATGTAGTTTCAATTACTTGTGTCTATTTCGTCAAACATTTATAAAAGCGCATGTATTCTCAGTCCCAAAAATATAAAGGGTAAAAAGGCAAATGAAACTCACCATACTGTATTTCGTAGTAAAAATACATATAACGTCATTGAACAAGTGCAAGGTTGGCCTCGGATTCACGAACGTATCAATATTGAGATTCAATATTGCAGGAAAGGTACGTAGACGCAACGGAAATGATAAACACTATATTGACCTCACGAGCATACCCATGAACCATACTCAATCACCTCCATAGCTATAACCCATAATTTCCTTAATCATATCCCACTCGAAAAACAATTTCGAAATCACTCGGACAGCACTCCGTAGTAATATTTTATGTATACTAATAATATCTTGAAATAATACGGAGTAAATATATATATGTATATCGATTGAGAGAGTTTAGAGAAAAATATTTTCAAGTTTCTATCAAATAATGAAATCTATTGAATTCTATTTATAATAGATTTTTGAATTATTAAAGTAAATTATTAAAGTATGAATTATTAAAGTGAATTATTAAAGTATGAATTATTAAAGTGAATTATTAAAGTATGAATTATTAAAGTGAATTATTAAAGTATGAATTATTAAAGTGAATTATTAAAGTTAAAGTAAAGTAAAAATAAAGTAAAGGTAAAGTTTAAGTATAGTAAAAGTATAAAACTATGTACGTATAATACGCGTATAAATATATATAATATTAATTTAAATCGTTATATATATTTAATAATATAAAATATAAATATCGTTATCTTTATCATACTAGTTAAGTAATGAGTTGTCAAAAGTGATTCTAGATATTTATAAAAGTTATATACGTTTTAATAATAAAGTTCTTTTTAAACTAAAAACGTTTTTTGTACGTTTGAAACTAAATAGATCAATCGAGTCTTTATGAAATTCAATCTTCCACTATCCTTTGTCTAGTTCTCAATGATTAACAATTTGTTCTTATTTATAAATCACTTTACCATTTTTCGAATATTGTTAAAATGGAAAGATTTCTCAAATCAACGTGGGCCTTTCAACAGAGACTTGTAATCATAATTCAATATATCTGATAATTCAATCATTTGATCTTATCTTCTAATTCCATTGATAAACATTTTGAAACAGATACAATCATATAAAGTATTTAATCTAATATTTTATTTACGTTTCAAGTTATAATATATATACACATATACATATATAATCATATTCGTTTAATGGTTCGTGAATCGTTCGAACTTGGTCGAGGTTGAATGAATGTATGAACATAGTTTAAAATTCTTGAAATTTAACTTAACAAATATTGCTTATCGTGTCGGAAACATATAAAGATTAAAGTTTAAATTTGGTTGGAAATTTCCGGGTTGTCACACTTAGAGATTATTTAATTCTGACTGTAAATCGGATGAGTGAACGGAGATGGTAGAGTAGAAACTTTGATCGAAAATGGTGTACAATTTACAAGCTAGAATTGTTTTACCAACAGCATCAACAGGACCGTAGCATCATCAACACAGTCAGTGCCGTCAGTATCGTCAGAATCAACAGCACCTGTAACATCACAAACTCTGTCAGTTCAAGAATCGTTGTGGACATCATTACGAATCAACAATAAATATATTGTATCAACGAGTTATGAAGTATTAACTCATTTCCAATCGAAAGATTTATATGTATATTTTATATGTATAAATTTTTAAACCATAATAAATCTTCCCGTACTAAGCTATTATGTGTGAATCTTAACTACTCAGTTAATTCATATTACAAATATGCAATGATGTACGTCCTTCGTCCGCAACTTAACCATCGTTAATTACAATCTCTGTCTCAATTCAATAAAAATCCAATTCATAATAAATCAAGTGTATTATTCGAATATATGTTTGATTTTACACTTTCATCATCGATGTACTCGAAACTTTTCAAATAACATCATTCGTACCTTGCGAAGTTCACAAGAATTTCACGAAAACCAACAAATCACAAAGTAATGATTCATAATTTCAATATTATTGAAGAAATACTTATGCAATTTATAAAGTTTTAGGGATTACTCAATTCTAGTTCCAACCATAAAACAAATGAGTTTAATTTAATATTAACTCATTAAATCTATATTACATCTAAAGAAAATATACACATATATTTTCATAAAGACTGTAATAAACTTCTTTTGTACAAAATATTAATTGTGAAATTTTTTTTAACGGGTAGGTAATACCCGAGAGATATATAAATTCACAATTAATATATTACATTTTTCGAAACTGATTCAGCAATCATCAACTATACTCCCTACTTTCACAACAATATCCATTCTTTCATATAAATCAAAACAATCATACTCATTCAAATTCAATTACATATTCTGATTTTGAAATTGCATAATTCAATTCGAAATATAACCAGTATCATCACTCTTAGATTCTTATATCTTTCAAAGCTATACTTTGACTTCAAAACTGTGTTAGAACATCATATGTATTAACGATTACAATATGTGCTCAAAGCCTTCGAAATTCCTGGAGACACTTCAACTAAGGAACAATCGAGATGATGATCCAACCACATGTTACCCACAGTTATACACCTGAAAAACTCTCAAAACCCAAGTCATAGTTCGACACGTATCCGTGTTAGACCCTTTGGCATTTACTAGCTAAAATAACTTTTCAATTCCGTTTCAAAATAGACAGTTTTGTCACAGCTCCAGCAAGTCAACTTCGAATTCTCAATCAAAACAGTCTTATTATAACCTCGATAGATACGTTGCCCTTTCGCCAACGTTACCGGGGAATCGTTTATATTCACCACATTAGCAATAAACTTACCAACAACTTCACTGATCTTTAACTTTCAAAAAAAATCATTATAATTATCGAAACCCTATCATATACTCATTCGTAACTTATAACAAGAATTGCCATACCAATTATTGAGAATCAGCAATCAGTATTTTGAAACCTCGCAGCATGTCTACATCAACAATTACATATACACACAACGTCTACCTCCAAGACTTACATTCTTTGAATGAGAAATTTCTGAAAAACACCCTAAACTGCGAACCAGTTCTCGAAATATTGAAAAATGCTGATGTAGCAGCAAAAACTGTAAACGACCTTAACAGTAAAAAGTTGGATGATAAAGGATAGTATATTGGCAAAGCTCAGAAAAAGAGAAGCTTTGGAACTGGAAAACGGATTGAGCAAAGTATGAAGGAGGCTGTGGACAAATCACAAAGGCAGAACCTGCCTTCAAAGAATCCAAATGATTCAGTACTTACTGAAGTCATTAACGAATACCTTGCTCCTGACTCTAAACCCCTGCTGACAATATCCTTCATCATCCTCTGATATTCGACATTCTAAGATATCATCGTATCTTTCATTATAAGTTTCATCCATACTTCTGAAGATATTTTTATAATTATTCTTATCTGAAATCATTTACCTCTTCGCGCTATCTGTATTATATCATAAAAGAAACTATTTTAGTTTCTAAGTTCTGAAACATTCGAGTTTAAAATAGGAATATTCTTGAAGAAGTGTTGGGAGCTGAAGCATAAGTTAGTATAATATAATGACACTTGATCAACGTGATTATATTACAGTAATTCATGCTGAGTTTCTAAATGGAACATGATGATTCACAGATCATAACATCATCATGTGCTATGTTACATGACTCTTGTATTCTCTTTGATCTCTAAATATCAAGAAAATATTTCTTGATGATTCGGCCTTTTTCGAGGTATTCTGGTAAGTTGACAAGTCAAGATCGTGCAATTACAATTTCCTTCCTAGAACATTAACAATGTTCATCCGAAATTTATATCTGCGAATTCTGGACCATTACAAGTGGTGCTTAATCGCAAGAAGAAGAAACGAAAGGACAAAGCTCCGAACTAGAAATGGGAGTATAAATCATAGCAAATAGAAGAGAGCATTAACTGTGGATGACAATGATTATAGAAGAAGCAAGGACTTTGAAATATAAGGGAAGATATAAAACCCAACAACAACCCAGAAATCACAAACCATATATATCAATGCATATAGCAATATAAAGACACGGGAGAACTAAAAACACTATAAAACCAAGAGTATAGTAGAAGTAAATAGATTCTTCTGGAGGCAGATGAAAAAGAAGAGCGACAGATATGAAAGTGAGGAGTATATCAAGAATCAGCACTGGATGAAGCATATTGATAAATACTTTAAAATATGAGTTGAGAAGGTGTGAGTTGTAAGAAAACAAATGAGGTGGATTTATAGTGAAATATCCGACAGAGAAATCAAAATGGATTATCGCATTAATTCGAAGAGGATCATAATTTCCTTAATTGCCGGATAATCAAATCCAATATAGATTACAAAGATTTTATTTTCGGAGATCAATCGTGATGACGTCAAAAGATACGACGAATCACTATTATCTTATTTCATTTATTTACGATAACTTCACTCACACGCTTCGAGTAATCGAATTATTTTAACCATTCTTCTTGAACATGATAAAACTCTATAATCGTTATAATAACATTCTCATTGTTAGTCATGATGACCTCTATCAAATTTCGGGGACGAAATTTATTTAACGGGTAGGTACTGTGACGACCCAGAAATTTCTGACCAAATTTAAACTTTAATCTTTATATTATTCCGACACGATAAGCAAAGTTTGTTAAGTTAAATCTCAAGAATTTTAAACTGTGTTCATACATTCATTATAACCTCGACCAAATTCCGACGAGTCACGAACCGTTATATATAAATAGATATGTATATGTATATATATATTATAACTTGAGAATATTAATAAAGTATTAAACGTATAATACTTTACACGAATGTATTTGTTTCAATATGATTTTCGACGAAATTAAAAATAAATATATTAAATGATTGAATTATCAGAAACATTGAATTATGATTACAAGTCTCTGTTGAGAGGTCCACTATGATTTGAGAAAATCTATTCCTCTTAACGATATTCAGAATAATTTGTAAAGCTATTTATAAATAAAAACAAAAAGTGTCATTTACGAAAGTTAGACAAAAGTTAGTGGAGAATTGGTTTCCATAATATTCTATTAATCTATTTTCAAACGTACAAAGACGTTTTCAGTTTAAAAAGAACTTTATTATTAAAACGTATATAACTTTTATAAATATCTAGAGTCACTTTTGACAACTCATTACTTAACCAGTATAATAAATATAACGATATTTATATTTTATTTCATTAAATATATATAATGATTTAAATTAATATTATATATATTTATACGCGTATTATACATACATAGTTTTTATACTTTTACTATACTTTAACTTTACCTTTACTTTACTTTTACTTTACTTTAACTTTAATAATTCACTTAAATAATTCATACTTTAATAATTCACTTTAATAATTCATACTTTAATAATTCACTTTAATAATTCACTTTAATAATTCATACTTTAATAATTCACTTTAATAATTCATACTTTGATAATTCACTTTAATAATTCAAAAATCTATTATAAATAGAATTCAATAGGTTTCATTATTTCATAGAAACTTGAAAATATATTTCTCTAAACTCTCTCAATCGATTTATATATATACATACATATATATATATATATATATATATATATATATATATATATATATATATATATATATATATATATATATATATATATATATATATATATATATATATATATATATATATATATATATATATATTTGCTCTGTATTATTTCAAGATATTATTAGTATACATAAAATATTATGACGGAGTGCTGTCCGAGTGATTTCAAAATAGTTTTTTTGAATGAGTCGAAGCTAAGGAAATTATGGGTTATAGCTATGGAGGTGATGGGTATGGTTCATGGGTATGCTCGTGAGGTCAATCTAGTGTTTATCATCTCCGTTGCATCTACGTACTTTCCTGCAATATTGAATCTCAATATTGATACGTTCGTGAATCCGAGGCTAACCTTGCACTTGTTAAATGACGTTATATGTATTTTTACTACGAAATACAGTATTGTGAGTTTCATTTGCTCCCTTTTTAATTGATTTTGCAATATATATTTTTGAGCTGAGAATACATGCGCTGTTTTATAAATGTTTTACGAAATAGGCACAAATACTAAAACTAATTCTATGTGGGTTTAAACCAAAAATATACCCTTAGCTTGGTAACATTAAACTACTTGTCTATGTACGGTAGGCGCGAATCCTAAAGATAGATCTATTGGGCCTGACAAACCCCATCCTGACTATGGGATGCTTTAGTACTTCGAGGTTATATTAAACACACCTGATCTGGTGTACTTCAGAGGGTAAAACATGAACGTTAAGGCTTGTTACCGGGTGCCTACAATTTATAGAATACTTTTATACACTTGCGAGTGTACATATATTTATAAACGGAAATCTTGTGGTCTATTAATATATTGAAATGATTGTTATGATAAACCTATGAACTCACCAACCTTTTGGTTAACACTTTAAAGCATGTTTATTCTCAGGTATTAAAGAAATCTTCCGCTGTGCATTAGCTCATTTTAAGGATATTACTTGGAGTCATTCATGGCATATTTTGAAAGACGTTGCATTCGAGTCATTGAGTTCATCAAGATTATTATTAAGCCAATTATAGTTGGATGTATTATGAAATGGTGTGCATGCCATCAACTTTCGTTGTAAAGAAAGTTTGTCTTTTAAAAACGAATGCAATGTTTGTAAAATGTATCATATAGAGGTCAAATACCTCGCGATGTAATCAACTATTGTGAATCGTTTATAATGTATATGAACGGGTCATTTCAAGTTAATTTAAAAATATGAGATTTTTCTGAACACTTTTATCCGCCACTGATTTATCAACGGAGTACAATAATGCAGCCCGTGAAAACTGTCGGTAACATAAGTTAAATAAGAAGTCACGGAGTGTTTCATTATTATTATTAATTTTATTTATATAGACGTATGATATCAATCATAAGCTCCATTCAATTCCCTGGTTCCGTTTCTATTTATTCCATCACCTCTATCCACCACTTCCACCATTCTAGTTCACCTTGTTTCCTTGTTAACCGCTAACCAATCCAGCCATCATCTATCACCAACGTTAAACCCATGTAACCATCTTGTTCTTGTTTAAGAACACCAAACCATAATCATTACCATTCCATACTTGAAACCAACTGATCACCTTTCACAACCAAACTCAACCATCATCGAGTTAATTATTGTCGTTTTCATTCGAATACCACACACATCATCCTTATATTTTTTCTCTCTTCCTCGTTGAATCAACAACCACAACATCATACGATTACTGTTCCAACTGTTACACACCACCACCGCTGCCATTAATTTTGTTGCTACTATTGCTTCTGTTAACTATCGATAACCACCACCAAAACAACCATCTACTATTACACTTATACATCTATCGGTTCGGTCTAGAATCTAAAATAAAACCCACAAGACGGTGAAACAGTGAATGAATTATAATTATGATTTTATGTTGATGATGTGACGACCCGAAAATTTATGACCAAATTTAAACTTAATCTTTGAATGTTTTCGACATGATAAGCAAAGTCTATAATGTTGAGTCTTGAAAGTTTTGGAACTATGTTCATATATCATTATCTATCTATATATATTAGATATACATATACATGTACCAGTACGTATATATATTCAATACATATACAGATAAATACACATATATAAATATACATATATAAATGCAATATAAACAAATATAAATAAAGATAAATACGTATTGTTGTGTAAAGGATCCAATACAGTTTCAAGTTACTATCAAACTTTATATGATTTTTGATCTTATTTGATTTTGTTACATCAAAAGCAGATTGATAATTGCAACCCGTTACACATCCCCATCTGCTTTCTATTTTTTTGTTTTTGCTCTCTGGCCCAGAATATTATGTCGACAGATTCAATTCATATAATGTATAGTGCAACTTGTGTTCAAAAGGAATTTCTTCATCTATCAAACCACCGGTTCATTCATCACCATTTTTCTTTACCATCTTCACCGAGAGTCATCACCATTTCAAACACCACCACCAACACGACATGAATTATTACTGCTACAGCTCGTACTCTACTTTCGATTAACATCACAACCCAAAGTACCACCACTAGTTCATCACCTTTGACTCCCTCTTGGAACCACGACCCACAACTAAAGCTCACCACCTTTGGGCACCCATCGACCATCCCCCTACGAACCAAGTCACATGCACACATCCTCATTATCGAAGGACTGATACTACTTACAAATTTTTGCTGCTTGACTTCCCAGCCTAGAAACCATCATCAACTATCTGATTCTTTTAGTGTAACTTTAAATCACATCGACACCATTTGAACCATTAGGTGTTGCTGCTACTCTCTTTGCACTATCAATCAAAATCCACCATCTTCACTTATTCTAGTTGTGATTGAAGAAACCCAAACCACCATCGATTCATCATCTTTCTGTCTTCATTCTCTCTCTCTCTCTCACTTCCATATAAATATTTTTTTTTCTTTCCTTCGACTGCCACTGCAGCCACGACTTTTGTGTTTCTGTTTTTAGTCGAGGCAATTACAAATACAATATGGGTCATATATATCTTCATAGCCAAAAGTTATATATAAATTAAGAGTAATAAAGCTACTTTATAAAAGCATTGAAAATTTCGGTATCAAGGTATGCAAGGGGAACATATTAAACTTCTTTTGGCCGATTAGTATTTAGTAGTGGACCCATGACAATTGGATTTCTAGAAAGTGGAATTCCATGTAAACTTGCTAGATGTTAAGTGGGTCGCTAACCTGTCTGTTCGACTATGAAAATGGGAGCCGAACCCCACTAGTTCATAATTAAAAAGATAAAGCACCAAAATACCTTTATGCGATTGATTAAACAAACTTGACTGCATGATTGTGGGGACCGAAAGTATTCAAATTTTGTTAGAGATAGTAACGGTTTGATAATATTAAGAATGATGATGATAAAGGTAGAGGTGATGGGATTATAAAAATGATAGTGGATGATGTTGGTTATGATGATTTAATATTAAGTGGTGCATGCGTTTTTCTCTATGTGTATTTATGTTCCACTGCAATTCGTTTACCAGGTTAAAAAGCAAAGCCACGAATTTTCTGAATTGTCACAGGATACTAGTTGCATAATGGGTCGAATAATCCATGGTGTTGTTGGGCTTGTAGGGTTTAAGTTAAGCCTTGTTCAATTCTAGTGGATATTGGGCTGTTGGTATTAGACTAAGCCCAATAGACTTATGGGCCGACTATTCTACTGCTATTGATCGTAAACTAGTACTGCAACTATTTTGTTCTTTGGACAAATAAATATGAAAATGGTGAGGGTATATTAGGACCATGAAGCATGATGAGAGACTTTTAGATGATGATAGTATTATGATGGAGATGGAGTGATAATCATAATAATGAAAGGATTAGACTCGTAGTTTTTGATGATGATATAGATAATGATATAGAGGATGATAAGAGGACGATGATGATGATGATTATGATTAAGTTGTATGATGATAGTTAAAAGAAGAAGAAGAAAGAAAAACAAGCGGGTTATATAGTTTTTAGTTATTGATTTAAATCAGAAAAATTGATCAGAGGAGTGGTTAAGAATTATCCAGTTAGCGGGACGTCGCGGGTTCAAACCCGAGCTTGAGCATTTTTTTAGGACTACTTCTTTGAGGTGTAACATCCCGCCTTTTTCCATTTACTTTTCCGTTATACTAATATAAAGTCCGTTATATGTTTATAACATCTCCCGTTGATACGCGTTTTAAATTATCTCGTTTAGGTAATTCACGCACCCGAACGAAAGTTGAGGGACTAAACTTGACAAGGGATCAAACCCTTGACTAGGTCAAAGGGTCAAACCCCTTTCACTCATTCATTATCATCTCCATCTCTCTCTCTTTCTCTCTAGCAAGAACACACACACCATTACCAAATTCATTCAATCATCATCTAAATCCGATCTAGGAGGCTTACAACAAAATAAATTACATATTCGTAATCCTCTCTTCATCCTCTTCATTTTGGTACCAACTTCATCTCGTTTGGGTAACATTTCTAAAACTCTAGATTTCTCTAAATTCGTGTTTTTGACTTGAAATGGTGTTAGTTAGTGTCTATGGCTCATTGTGATGTCGTGTGTGTAATTTATATGCTCGATCTCGTTGTTTTAGTGTAACTAGCATGAACTTGAATTTTGGTGTGTTGTTCTTGAATTTTGGATGATCATATGTTGTTAGATGTTAAAAGTTCATGTTCTAATTGTGTTCCTAGTATCACTAGCTTCAATTTGATGTGTAGGTTGCTTGAGAAAACTCCATAAACTTGATTAGTAATTTTTGGTGAATTTGGGTTAGGGTTTGATATGCTCGAAATGAATAGATGATACATTGAATGCCATGAATTATTGTTAGTAAGTAGTTAGTTGTATTGTATGCTCGATTACCTACAAAACGGCGTGTTGTATGTATGCATTAAATGCCCGAATCATAAATGTGCACTTATCAAATTCGAGTATTACATGTGTGCATTAATCGATCATTTATTTTGGAAAGCCGATTGTTACAAATAATGTTTTTGGTTGGTGAAATATATTTAGTTGTGTTCTTTGTCAAATTACCTTTCCAACGATATAAGGTGCGAGTTCTAAGAGTTAGCGGTTTGTAATTAATGCTTGAAAGAGTTTTGATTTGGGACTTGAACAATTGAGACTGACCAGGTACCAGCGCACGGCCAATGCCGCGGCGCGGCCAGCTTATGTCGCGGCGCGACATAAGCCGTGGTCAGGTTCTGACCTCCATGTCCAAAATACGAAAAATGTTTGGCATACTACGGACCTCCGATTCACATGAAACTTGTTCTAACATGCTCATATATGATTAAAAACCTCAGAAAAATAGTTCGGGACCCGACCCGAACATGTTGACTTTTTCATTGACTTTGACAAGACCAAGTTGACTTTTAATCAAACTTAACCAAATATTTGTGCAATCGTTCTAACATGTTTTTATACTTGTACCTTGCATGAAACATGACAATTTGATTCACATGCTATTATGATCGAGTCTTAACGAGCCATAAGACTAATTGAACATCTTTGACCTATCGTGTTTACCGTTATTGATACAACCTATTGTTTAGGTCAAGACTAGCATTGTTCTTTGCACACGTTTACTTGTTGAAGTACTTTACTACTCGTGCACTCAAGGTGAGATCATAGTCCCACTTTTACTCTTTTTGAACTTACATTTGGGATGAGAAAACATAAACATTTCTTTACTAAGTGAACACAAGTACAGGAAAACAAACATTCTACATACGAGTTTAGAACAAAATCCTCAATTCGATTATCATTAGTTACACTTGCCGGGTGTAAGCGAGAACTTATGTTGTATGGATCCATATGGGTTTGACAAACCCTCATTCAAACGGTTCGCTACCGTTTACGGATGAAATATATTTTCGAGAAACAGTGTATGTTCTAGCACTAAGTGATGGGGTTCTATGGAAGGAATGTTAAGCATTGATAATTGGGTGCTCGTGAAACAAATTTTTGGAATGTATTACTATTATTTCATTGATGCAAATCTTGTGGTTCACTTGTACTTACTTACTTAAACCTATGATTTCACCAACGTTTTTGTTGACAGATTTCTATGTTTTTCTCAGGTCCTTGAACGATACATGATACATGCTTCCGCTCATTATTTTGATACTTGCATTAGATGTCGAGTATATATGCATACATGGAGCGTCTTTTAACTACTTTTAAATTGTGTCGCATAAGTTTCATTTGTACTTATAACTTTGTAACGTAACTTGTGGTGGAACTATTCTCGTAAACTTTGAACAATCTTTACATTTGAAATGAATGCGACATATCTTTTGGTCAAACGTTGTTTTAAAGACTTATGACCACGTAACGGGACCTAAGTAGACGGCGCCGTCAATGACGATTTTGTCGGGTCGCTACAGATGGTATCAGAGCGTTGGTTGTAGGGATTTAGAGTTCATTGGTGTCGACCCCGAGTCATAGGGTACATTGGTGAGTCTAGACTACAACCGGCATATAGACTTGAAGTAGGAATTACTTGACTACTTGTGCATTTATACTCGAACGCTTCTACTCATATCTACTCTTAGTTCATCTTAATCTCACGTTGTTTAATTTGATTGACACACCACCTTGACTTTATAGAATAATGTCGAATGCACATATGAATCAGGGTAATATAATTTCCGGGATTATATTACGGTGACTCATATGAACGTTCCGACATTATGGCATAAAGAATTTAAGGCGAGTCGAGGAAAAACTTCTCTTTATTTTTATTCTATATCACGGTTAGTATTATTGAGAATACTAATCAATGATATTCTTGTGTCTTGAAGGAACAATGGCTCCTCGTCGTGTACGCCGCAATGAAACTCCCGAACAAGCTCTCGAACGGATGATAGCTACCGCCGTAGATGCGGCCATGGCCGGTCACTCATCCAACAACAATAATAATAACAATCACAACAACAACAACAACAACAACAATGGAGTCGGTAACTCAAACGAAGGATGCTCCTATAAAGCTTTCATGGGGTGCAAACCTCACACTTTCGATGGAACCGGGGGACCAGTCGTGCTCACCCGATGGTTTGAGCAAACGGAAGCTGTCTTTAGCATAAGCGGTTGTCGGGACCAAGACAAGGTCAAATACTTCACTCACACCTTCGCCGGTGTCGCTCTTACATGGTGGAATACTTATGTACAATCGGTGGGTACCGATGAAGCTCACGCCCTCTCTTGGGCCGACTTGAGGGAAAAGATGATTGTCAAATATTTCCCTCGTGAAGAAACCCGAAGGCTCGAACAAGAGCTAAGAACTTTAAAGGCGATCGGAAATGATCTCAAGGCTTACAATCAACGATTTTCCGAACTAGCCTTGATGTGCCCAAATCTTGTGAACCCCGAAGCTTTAAGGGTTGAACTTTACATGGATGGTCTTCCAAAGAGTATCAAACACGGAGTAATGTCATTCAAACCCACTAATCATCAAGAAGCTTTGAACATGGCCCGCAAATTGATAGAGACAGTGGACGAAATCGTAGTACCGGCACCTAAGGCCGAGGACAAGTCGGGTAACAACAAAAGAAAATGGGAAGCTCCCCAATCAAGCAACAACAACTTTGCCAAGAAATCTTTCACCTCCGACGGCAAGAAGGGTTATGCCGGAATTCTACCTCTTTGCAACAAATGCAACAAACATCACTTTGGCGAATGTAGTAAGCTAATTTGCCATCGGTGCCAAGGATTTGGTCATAAGGCCAACGATTGTAAAAGTGCCACTCCCGTTGCTCGAAAGTGGCCCAATGCACCAAAGACGGGCACTTGTTACGAATGTGGCCAAACGGTCCATTATAGAAATGCATGCCCGAAGAGGAAAGATAACCCCAAAACGCGCGGCCGAGCTTTCAACATCAACACCGAGGAGGCCCGGGATGACACTGAACTAGTCACGGGTACGTTTCTTCTCAACAATTCTTATGTCTCTTGCTTATTCGATTCGGGTGTCGATAAATGCTTTGTATCCAAGACTTTGACTCATTCTTTTAGCACTCAACCTCTTCCATTAGATACCACTTATACCATTGAAGTGGCTAACGGGAAACTATTAAGTGCCGACACATATTACCGGGGGTGTACGTTAAACATTTTGGGTAAGGAATTTGAAATTGACTTGATACCCATGGAACTAGGAAGCTTTGATGTAATAATCGGTATGAATTGGTTAGTCAAAACGAAATCTCACATCCTTTGTGATCTTAACGCAATCCGAATTCCTATCGAGAATGGTGAACCTTTGATTGTTTATGGCGATAAGAGTTGCACCAGACTCAACCTCGTTTCGTGCCTTAAAGTTAGAAAACTACTCCATAAGGGTTGTTTTGCGATCCTTGCCCACGTTAAGAAAGTCGAGTCCGATGATAAGCATATCGATGATGTGCCAATTGTTAGTGACTTTTCCGATGTATTTCCCTACGAATTGCCGGGTCTTCCACCTCATCGACCGGTAGAATTCCAAATCGATCTTATCCCGGGAGCCGCACCCGTAGCACGTGCACCATATAGACTCGCCCCATCCGAAATGCAAGAATTGCAAAGTCAAATCCAAGAACTACTTGATCGTGGTTTTATCCAACCTAGCCATTCACCTTGGGGCGCTCCGATTTTGTTTGTTAAAAAGAAAGACGGATCCCTACGAATGTGCATTGATTATCGTGAACTAAATAAATTGACGGTTAAGAACTGATATCCTCTTCCTCGCATCGATGACCTCTTTGATCAACTACAAGGGTCTTGTGTATATTCGAAAATCGATCTCCGCTCGGGTTATCATCAATTGAGGGTTAAGGGGGAAGATGTCTCCAAAACCGCTTTCTGAACTCGTTATGGTAGTTATGAATTCCTTGTCATGCCATTTGGTCTCACTAACGCACCGGCGGTGTTCATGGATCTTATGAACCGCGTGTGCAAACCCTATCTCGATAAATTCGTTATTGTGCTCATCGATGACATATTGATCTATTCTAAAAATGAAGAAGAGCACGAACAACATCTCCGACTTGTGCTTGAACTCTTGAGACAAGAACGACTTTATGCCAAATTCTCCAAGTGTGAATTTTGGTTAAAGGAAGTTCAATTTCTTGGTCATGTTGTAAGTGATCAAGGTATTAAAGTCGATCCCATGAAAATCGAAGCCATTAGTAAATGGGAGACTCCTACTACTCCTACTCACATTCGTCAATTCTTGGGTCTCGCCGGGTACTATCGTAGATTCATCGAAAACTTCTCTTTGGTTGCACGTCCTCTAACCGCATTAACTCACAAGGGAAAAAAATTCGTTTGGGCAACCGAACATGAATCCGCGTTCCAAATCTTGAAAACGAAGCTAACCACCGCTCCTATCTTGTCACTTCCCGAAGGCAATGATGACTTTGTTGTATATTGCGATGCCTCGAAACATGGTTTTGGGTGTGTATTGATGCAACGAACGAAAGTCATTGCTTATGCTTCTCGACAACTAAAAATTCATGAACGGAATTACACGACTCATGATCTCGAACTCGGAGCCGTTGTCTTTGCACTTAAAATGTGGAGACACTATCTTTATGGAACCAAGAGTACTATCTTTACCGATCACAAAAGTCTCCAACACATCTTCGATCAAAAGCAACTAAACATGAGACAACGAAGGTGGATTGAAACCTTAAACGATTATGATTGCGAGCTTCGTTACCATCCCGGAAAGGCAAATGTAGTAGCCGATGCCTTAAGTCGAAAAGAAAGAGCAGTGCCTCTTCGTGTCCGAGCCTTAAACATCACCATCCACACAAACCTTAATAGCCAAATTCGGGTAGCCCAAGATGAGGCCCTCAAGGATGAAAACCTTTCACACGAGCTTTTGAACATTCTCGTCTCTCGATTCGAAATTAGGGAGACCGGACTCCGATATTACACTGGAAGGATTTGGGTGCCTAGTTATGGGGACCTACGAAGCCTTATTTTAGATGAAGCCCATAAGTCACGATACTCGATCCACCCCGGTGCCAATAAGATGTACCACGACCTTAAACAACTATATTGGTGGCCGAACATCAAAAGGGACGTAGCTACTTATGTTTTCAAGTGTTTGACATGTTCTAAAGTCAAAGCCGAACACCAAAGACCGTCCGGACTACTTCAACAACCCGAGATCCCGCAATGGAAGTGGGAAAGGATAAAGATGGATTTTATCACCAAGCTACCAAAAACGACGGGCGGTTATGATACCATTTGGGTTATTGTTGACCGTCTCACCAAATCCGCTCACTTCCTTGCCATGAGAGAAACGGACAAAATGGAGAAACTTGCACAACTTTACATTAAGGAGATCGTAGCCCGACACGGTGTACCTTTATCGATTATCTCCGACTGAGATGGCCGTTTCGTTTCTAGATTTTGGCGTACCTTGCAAGAAGCATTGGGAACGCGTTTAGACATGAGCACTGCATATCATCCTCAAACCGATGGACAAAGCGAACGTACAATTCAAACCTTGGAAGACATGTTACGAGCTTGCGTGGTTGATTTCGGAAAAGCTTGGGACAAGCACTTACCTCTCGCCGAGTTCTCTTATAACAATAGTTATCACGCGAGTATTAAAGCCGCACCTTTTGAAGTGCTATATGACCGCAAATGTCGTTCACCTCTTTGTTGGGCCGAGGTAGGTGACGTGCAAATCACCGGACCCGAAATCATTCACGAAACCACCGAGAAAATCGTTCAAATCCGAGATAGGCTTAGGACGGCCCGAAGTCGTCAAAAGAGCTATACCGACAAATGACGCAACGATCTTAAATTTCAAGTCGGTGACCGAGTAATGTTAAAAGTCGCACCTTGGAAGGGTGTAATCCGTTTTGGGAAACGCGGGAAGCTAAATCCGCGGTATATTGGTTCTTTCGAAATCTTGGAGCGTATTGGAACCGTTGCTTATCGTTTAGATCTTCCGCCTCAACTGAGTTCCGTTCATCCTACCTTCCATGTATCTAACTTGAAAAAGTGTCTTGCCGAACCCGATATCGTCATCCCTCTCGAGGAACTTACTATTGATGACAAACTTCATTTTGTGGAGGAACCGGTTGAAATTGTGGACACCTCCGTCAAGACATTGAAACAAAGCCGAATCCCGATTGTTAAAGTCCGTTGGAATGCCAAAAGGGGACCCGAGTTTACTTGGGAAAGACAAGATCAAATGCAAAGGAAGTATCCTCATCTATTCGTGAATTCGGAAACGCAAGATCTCGAGGAAGAAACAACGACTACTACGCCTACTTAAATTTCGGGACGAAATTTCTTTTAAGGAGTAGGTAATGTGACATCCCGCCTTTTTCCATTTACTTTTCCGTTATACTAATATAAAGTCCGTTATATGTTTATAACATCTCCCGTTGATACGCGTTTTAAATTATCTCGTTTAGGTAATTCACGCACCCGAACGAAAGTTGAGGGACTAAACTTGACAAGGGATCAAACCCTTTACTAGGTCAAAGGGTCAAACCCCTTTCACTCATTCATTATCATCTCCATCTCTCTCTCTTTCTCTCTAGCAAGAACACACACACCATTACCAAATTCATTCAATCATCATCTAAATCCGATCTAGGAGGCTTACAACAAAATAAATTACATATTTGTAATCCTCTCTTCATCCTCTTCATTTTGGTACCAACTTCATCTCGTTTTGGGTAACATTTCTAAAATTCTAGATTTCTCTAAATTCGTGTTTTTGACTTGAAATGGTGTTAGTTAGTGTCTATGGCTCATTGTGATGTCGTGTGTGTAATTTATATGCTCGATCTCGTTGTTTTAGTGTAACTAGCATGAACTTGAATTTTGGTGTGTTGTTCTTGAATTTTGGATGATCATATGTTGTTAGATGTTAAAATTTCATGTTCTAATTGTGTTCCTAGTATCACTAGCTTCAATTTGATGTGTAGGTTGCTTGAGAAAACTCCATAAACTTGATTAGTAATTTTTGGTGAATTTGGGTTAGGGTTTGATAAGCTAGAAATGAATAGATGATACATTGAATGCCATGAATTATTGTTAGTAAGTAGTTAGTTGTATTGTATGCTCGATTACCTACAAAACGGCGTGTTGTATGTATGTATTAAATGCCCGAATCATAAATGTGCACTTATCAAATTCGAGTATTACATGTGTGCATTAATCGATCATTTATTTTGGAAAGCCGATTGTTACAAATAATGTTTTTGGTTGGTGAAATATATTTAGTTGTGTTCTTTGTCAAATTACCTTTCCAACGATATAAGGTGCGAGTTCTAAGAGTTAGCGGTTTGTAATTTATGCTTGAAAGAGTTTTGATTTGGGACTTGAACAATTGAGACTGACCAGGTACCAGCGCACGGCCAATGCCGCGGCGCGGCCAGCTTATGTAGCGGCGCGACATAAGCCGTGGTCAGGTTTTGACCTCCATGTCCAAAATACAAAAAATGTTTGGCATACTACGGACCTCCGATTCACATGAAACTTGTTCTAACATGCTCATATATGATTAAAAACCTCAGAAAAATAGTTCGGGACCCGACCCGAACATGTTGACTTTTTCGTTGACTTTGACCCGACCAAGTTGACTTTTAATCAAACTTAACCAAATATTTGTGCAATCGTTCTAACATGTTTTTATACTTGTACCTTGCATGAAACATGACAATTTGATTCACATGCTATTATGACCGAGTCTTAACGAGCCATAGGACTAATTGAACATCTTTGACCTATCGTGTTTACCGTTATTGATACAACCTATTGTTTAGGTCAAGACTAGCATTGTTCTTTGCACACGTTTACTTGTTGAAGTACTTTACTACTCGTGCACTCAAGGTGAGATCATAGTCCCACTTTTACTCTTTTTGAACTTACATTTGGGATGAGAAAACATAAACATTTCTTTACTAAGTGAACACAAGTACAGGAAAACAAACATTCTACATACGAGTTTAGAACAAAATCCTCAATTCGATTATCATTAGTTACACTTGCCGGGTGTAAGCGAGAACTTATGTTGTATGGATCCATATGGGTTTGACAAACTCTCATTCAAACGGTTCGCTACCGTTTACGGATGAAATATATTTTCGAGAAACAGTGTATGTTCTAGCACTAAGTGATGGGGTTCTATGGAAGGAATGTTAAGCATTGATAATTGGGTGCTCGTGAAACAAATTTTTGGAATGTATTACTATTATTTCATTGATGCAAATCTTGTGGTTCACTTGTACTTACTTACTTAAACCTATGATTTCACCAACGTTTTCGTTGACAGATTTCTATGTTTTTCTCAGGTCCTTGAACGATACATGATACATGCTTCCGCTCATTATTTTGATACTTGCATTGGACGTCGAGTATATATGCATACATGGAGCGTCTTTTGACTACTTTTAAATTGTGTCGCATAAGTTTCATTTGTACTTATAACTTTGTAACGTAACTTGTGGTGGAACTATTCTCGTAAACTTTGAACAATCTTTACATTTGAAATGAATGCGACATATCTTTTGGTCAAACGTTGTTTTAAAGACTTATGACCACGTAACGGGACCTAAGTAGACGGCGCCGTCAATGACGATTTTGTCGGGTCGCTACATGAGGTAGTTTACTTATTACTCTTTATTATTATTATTATTATTATTATTATTATTATTATTATTATTATTATTATTATTATTATTATTATTATTATTATTATTATTATTATTATTACTATCATTATATTTATCATTCTTATTAGTATTATTATAAATAAATATTTTTATTACAATAATATTAATATTTCGTAACACTATATTTTTATTATTAAAATGATATTGATTAAGTTATATATAAGTATATCAATTAATATATAAATACATATTTTAGAAACCCTAATGTAAGTTACTATTTTTATAAATAATAAATATTATAATGAATTAATAAACTACTTTAATAAGAAATTATGTTAACAAAGGATATAATTAATATCACTATTAGTAATACAAATTTGTTCGATTACGATTATATGTTAATATATATACTTGATATAGGTTTGTGAATCCGAGGTCAATCCTGCATTTTTCAATATAGTCATATGTATTTTTACTACAAAATATATTAGGTAAGTTCATTTGATTCCCTTTTACTCTTTACATTTTTGGGACTGAGAATACATGCGCTACTTTTACAACTGCTTTATTAAATGCTTTTGAAATACATTTTGAACTGCGAATACATGAAATGCTTTTATAAATTTTTGACGAGATAGACACAAGCAAAACATTTCACGAATGAGTTATGTAGACGTGATAATTGCCACCATTGAATTATGTGGACGTGGTAATTGCCACAATTGATATGAATTTTTTTTCCCCTGATTATTATTGTTTGGTAACCTAAGAATTAGGGAACATCACTAATTTTGAGAATTAGTGCACGCCTAATTAACGCGAATTCTAAAGGTAGCTACCGGGTTTAACACCCCCACCCAGAATGTTTCACTAGACGGAAGGGCTAGTGGGCGTGGTGTTTAGTACTTCGAAGTTTATATGATTATTATACAGACGAGATGTTCTGTTTTGGGGATATTATTATGCGCATTATATGTTAAGGTCGGTTACCAAGCCAAGCTATGAAAGCAATGAAAAGTGAATGTTATGTATCGAGAGAATGATTTTATACACAGGTTATGTGTATGTTATTTTTGTGCACAAGATATGTGTACGGTTACTAAGATTTATGAAATATGATTTCGTACACGAGAAAGGTGTACTGTATTTAAAAGATATCACATGTACATTACAGGTGGGTATAGGATTCGGGCCCATTTGTACCATGCATGTTTTAAATCTTGTGGTCCACCAAAATGATGAATTTTATTGTTTTATGATAAACCTATAAACTCGCCAACCTTTTGGTTGACACTTGAAAGCATGTTTATTCTCAGGTATGGAAGAAATCTTCCGCTGTGCATTTGTTAATATTAGAGATATTACTTGGAGTCATTCATGACATATTTCAAAAGACGTTGCATTCGAGTCGTCAAGTTCATCAAGATTATTATTAAGTCAATTATAGTTGAAGGTATTATGAAATAGTATACTTGCAGTCAACTTTCAATGTAAAGAAAGTTTGTCTTTTAAAAACGAATGCAATGTTTGTAAAATGTATAATATAGAGGTCAATTACCTCGCGATGTAATCAACTATTGTGAATCATTTATATTGTATATGAACGGGGTATTTCAGTTAGTATCAGAGCGGTGGTCTTAGCGAATCAGGTCTTGCATTAGTGTGTCTAACTGATAGTTGTTAGGATGCATTAGTGAGTCTGGACTTCGACCGTGTCTGCATGTCAAAAGTTTTGCTTATCATTTTTGTCGAAAAATTTCCTACTTATCATTTTTAGTCTTGACACATCATACTGCAATGATTGCATGAATAGTGTATAGACAAATATCATATCTTAGCGTATATGCTAATTCATATCTTAGCGTATCTGTTATTGTTACCTTTGCCTGACAGATTCCGTAGATTCCTCCGTAACTTATGGGATTTTAGTATTATATATACATATGTAAATTATGTATTACAGGGTACCAATCTACATCCTATAATCTATTTCTTATCAAAAATCCTTCATCTGATCGTACGAGATGAATCCCTCAACCAGTTCAAGTCCCTCAAATTTCGATAGCTATTCCGATAGTTATTCCGACAGCTATTCCGACATGGATGTTCACCTAAGCTCTGGAAGCAGCATCACCCAAATGAATCAACCAATCAGCCATCCCCAATTCATCTGATGGGTTCGTAGTCTCCTTAATCATTGGAGACAAGAAGAAGGCGATCCTTTCCATCCACCACATTGCCCTCTTGGCTAAGAACCTGAAACACTTACCGGCGAACCTGTTCGGAACACCATTTTCTCTCTCATTTCCAGAGTATCTCGTCATGATTATATACTGAACCAAATTCTAAATCTTATTTATTCACTCGTCCCAACCGACAATCATCCCGAAATAATGGAAAAAGTCAACGAGCTTCGCGCTCGAGTAATCAAATTGAAAAAGTATTGTGCAAAACGTACCAGCTTCAGCAACATCACTGACCCCAACAGTATCACCAACAACAACATCCGCATCACACGTCTCGACATCACAATATGTATCTCAAGTATCAACATCATACGCACCATAGATACCAAGGAGTACCAACAACAATGAACGATGAAGTATTGATCCATAAATTCATTAATATTCCGCGAAGAATATGTGATTCCTAATAGTTAACGATGAAGTAGTGATCCCTAACTTCAATGAAGAAATATTATGTGAAGAAGAAATATTCTGTGAAGAATATGTGGTTTCTAAAAGTTTTAAAGATTACTTATTCTAGCTCAAACTGAAAAGCAAATGAGATTAATATCATATTAACTCATTAAATTCATGATTACATCTGAAGAAAATATATATGTATATATATTTTTATAAGAATTGTAATTAAAAATTCTTTTGTACAAACTGTTAATGGTGAAAATCTTTTAACGGGTAGGTAATACCCGAAGAATATTTAGATTTCACATTAATAAGTTATACTGTACATTCTTTGAATTTGATTCAACCGCCATTTACTATCCTACTTTCATCCACAGATATACGTATTCGTTCACCACAGAATAACCATTTTTATTCAATTTCATATTTGGATTTTGACCTATCAGAACCTAACAAGTGGCATAATGAAGAAAACAGTTGACAAAGTAAAATTTGTTAGAAACAAACAAATTAATTATGAGAAATTTTGTTAAGAATCTACGCTAACTGTTCCTAGCTAACTGTTTCTAGCTAACTGATTACATTTTATTTATCGCCATTTATTTATCGCATTTTATTTATCGCAATTTTAATTCTAGCAATTTTATTTATCGTCATTTAATTTCTGTTATTTATTTTACGCACTTTAAATATCGGGACACGTATACAATGTTTTGACATATCATATCGACACATCTATATATATTATTTGAAATAATCATAGACACTCTATATGCAGTAATGATCAAGTTAGCTATACAGAGTTGAGGTTGATTCTACAATAATATATATACTTTGAGTTGTGATCGAGTCTGAGACATGTACATGGATCACGATACGTATTAATTAATTCGAATGTTATACATTAAACTATATATGAATTATTGAATTACTAACTATGGACTACCAATATTGGACAATTAAAATGAATTAAAATATTGATTATAACATATGAAACTAAAAAAATTCTTCAAGTTTGCCACTTGATTTCAATCCGTGCTCAAACTTTTCATGATTCTTGAAAACATCTCAACCGAAAGGATGAACCAATCGTACTTCATCTATGGAAGAAAAGATTGATGCATATAGTTATGCACCCGAAAATACTCGGAACCTGAGTAAACATTTAACACGTATCTGTGTTAGCTCATTTGGCATTGTTGTTACTGGAAATAACATTTCAATTCTTCTTCAAATTAGCAAATTTTATCACAGCTCCATCAAGTCAACTTCGAATTTTCATTCGAAACAACCTTATTATAACCTTGATATATATGCGTGCTCTTTTATTGTTATCGGAGAACCTTTTATATTCCACCACATCACCAGCAGACGTACCAGCAACCTCGTTGCTCCTTGGCTTAAATCTCTCTAACAAATCACTATATTTATCTATTGAAGTCTTATCATGAACTCATCCGCACCTTGTAACGAGAATTGCCATACCAAATACCAGAAATCAGCGTTTAATCATCTAAAAACACAATTCTCTTAAAACCACCTCAGATTGATAACCGATGATTCAGATATCGTAGCATTAAATGAAGAGGAAACAGAAAAATTGTAGATGATCTAAACGGCCAAGAGTTTGATGATAAAGAATGTGGTGTTGGGAACGCTCGATAGAAAATTTGGTACTGAAAAACGGATTGAGCTAACCATGAAGGAGACCAAGGACAAATACAAGGACCAAACCCTATATTCAAATAATCCATGTAATTCTGGATCCGATGACATCTTTAGAGAATATCTTGCTCCGAAGTCATGTTAAAATATTGCGGAAATTTTTTTTCTTCATCAACCTTCGAACTTAGAAATTCCAAAATATCATCATAAATATCTTCGATATTTTTGAGGATATTTTCATAAATATTCTTGTCCGAAATTATCTAACTCTTCGTGTTTTTCTGTATTCCATTATATTGGAAACTTCGGTAAAATCTAAGTATATATTATGAATGAATTATGGAGAGTGTTGGGAATTGAAGCATGGGTTAGTATAATATAATGACGTTTGGCCAACGTGATTATATTACAATAAGTCATGCTGAGTTTCTAAATGGAACGTGATGATTCACAGATTATAACGTCATCATGTGACATGTTACACGACTCTTATATTCTATCTAATCTATAATCATATCAAGAACATATTTTCTTGATAGTCCTATCTTTTCCCGTGAATTTTGGTAATTTAACCAATCAAGATCGTACTACAGCAATCTCTCTCTTAGAACGTTAGCCATGTTTATTTGAAACTTCATACCTACAAATTCTGGGCCATTATTCGCTTGACTTGAAGTCGGGAGTAGAAAACAAGAGCAAAGAGCTCTGACATATAAGGGAGAATATAAAGCTCAACAAGAATACAGAGATTACAAACCGTGTATATCAATGTTTATTGCAACATAAAGACACGGGAGAATTAAAAACACTATAACCCCAAGGGCGAAGTAGAAGTAAACAGATTCCTTCGATGGAAGTTGGAAAAGGAGAATGATTGTTGCGATAGTCAGGATAAGGACAAAGGTTAGAACTGGATTAAGCATTTTCACAATCTTTTGAATTTGGGAATTGAGTATAGATGTGATGAAAACTAATGGAACGGAAAAGGCAAATTTATAATGGAAATATCAGACGTAGTAATCAAGACAGATCATCGCATTTAATTAAAGAGATCCTAATTTCTGTATTCGGCGAAGAATCAAATCTTTCGGATTTAGAAGATTTCTTTAAATCCCTTGAATTCTGGAAATTCAACCAAAACAACGTCAAAAGATTAGACGCATCTTATTTTTCTAAATTCAAATGTGACTACGTCAAAAGTAAGACGAATCTTAAATTCCTCATTTCACTCTTTTGTGATAGCTTCACGCATACGCTTCGAGTACTTGAATTATTTCATCCATATTACTCGCTGGTGATAAAACTCTAATTTTCAGCACGTATGCGTCATAACGACATACTTATTGTTAGCCATGACCATCCCAACCAAATTTCGGGACAAAATTTCTTTAACGGGTAGGTACTGTGACGACCAGGAAATTTCTGACCAAATTTAAACTTAATCTTTGAATGTTTCCGACATGATAAGCAAAGTCTATAATGTTGAGTCTTGAAAGTTTTGGAACTATGTTCATATATCATTATCTATCTATATATATTAGATATACATATACATGTACCAGTACGTATATATTTAATACATATACAGATAAATACACATATATAAATATACATATACAAATGCAATATAAACAAATATAAATAAATATAAATAAGTATTGTTGTGTAAAGGATCCAATACAGTTTCAAGTTACTATCAAACTTTATATGATTCTTGATCTTATTTGATTTTGTTACATCAAAAGCAGATTAATAATTGCAACCCGTTACACATCCCCATATGCTTTCTATTTTTTTTGTTTTTTTCTCTCTGGCCCAGAATATTATGTTGACAGATTCAATTCATATAATGAATTGTTCAACTTGTGTTCAAAAGGAATTTCTTCATCTATCAAACCACCGGTTCATTCATCACCATTTTTCTCCACCATCTTCACCGAGAGTCATCACCATTTCAAACACCACCACCAACACGACATGAATTATTACTGCTACAGCTCGTACTCTACTTTCGATTAACATCACAACCCTAAGTACCACCACTAGTTCATCACCTTTGACTCCCTCTTGGAACTACGACCCACAACCAAAGCTCACCACCTTTGGGCACCCATCGACCATCACCCTACGAACCAAGTCACATGCACACATCCTCATTATCGAAGGACTGCTACTACTTGTTGCTGCTTGACTTCCCAGCCTAGAAACCATCACCAAATATCTGATTCTTTTAGTGTAACTTTAAATCACATCAACACCATTTGAACCATTAGGTGTTGCTGCTACTCTCTTTGCACTATCAGTCAAAATCCACCATCTTCACTTATTCTAGCTGTGATTGAAGAAACCCAAACCACCATCGATTCATCACCTTTCTGTCTTCATTCTCTCTCTCTCACTTCCATATAAATATTTTTTTCTTTCCTTCGACTGCCACTGCAGCCACGAATTTTGTGTTTCTGTTTTTAGCCGAGGCAATTACAAATACAATATGGGTCATATATATCTTCATAGCCAAAAGTTATATATAAATTAAGAGTAATAAATCTACTTTATAAAAGCATTGAAAATTTCGGTATCAAGGTATGCAAGTGGAACATATTAAACTTCTTTTGGCCAATTAGTATTTAGTAGTGGACCCATGACAATTGGATTTCTAGAAAGTGGAATTCCATGTAAACTTGCTAGATGTTCAGTGGGTCGCTAACCTGTCTGTTCGACTATGAAAATGGGAACCGAACCCCACTAGTTCATAATTAAAAAGATAAAGCACCAAAATACCTTTATGCGATTGATTAAACAAACTTGACTGCATGATTGTGGGGACCGAAAGTATTCAAATTTTGTTAGAGATAGTAACAGTTTGATAATATTGAGAATGATGATGATAAAGGTTGAGGTGATGGGATTATAAAAATTATAGTGGATGATGTTGGTTATGATGATTTAATATTAAGTGGTGCAGGCATTTTTCTCTATGTGTATTTATGTTCCACTGCAATTCGTGTACCAGGTTAAAAAGCAAAGCCACAAATTTTCTGAAGTGTCACAGGATACTAGTTGCATAATGGGCCGAATAATCCATGGTGTTGTTGGGCTAGTAGGGTTTAAGTTAAGCCTTGTTCAATTCTAGTGGATATTGGGCTGTTGGTATTAGACTAAGCCCAATAGACTTATGGGCCGACTATTCTACTGCTATTGATCGTAAACTAGTACTGCAACTATTTTGTTCTTTGGACAAACAAATATGAAAATGGTGAGGGTATATTAGGACCATGAAGCATGATGAGAGACTTTTAGATGATGATAGTATTATGATGGAGATGGAGTGATAATCATAATAATGAAAGGATTAGACTCGTAGTTTTTGATGATGATATATATAATGATATAAAGGATGATAAGAGGACGATGATGATGATGATTATGCTTAAGTTGTATGATGATAGTTAAAAGAAGAAGAAGAAAGAAAAACAAGCGGGTTATATAGTTTTTAGTTATTGATTTAAATCAGAAAAATTGATCAGAGGAGTGGTTAAGAATTATCGAGTTAGCGGGACTTCGCGGGTTCAAACCCAGGCTTGAGCATTTTTTTTAGGACTACTTCTTTGAGGAAGTTTACTTATTACTCTTTATTATTATTATTATTATTATTATTATTATTATTATTATTATTATTATTATTATTATTATTATTATTATTATTATTATTATTATTATTATTATTACTATCATTATATTTATCATTCTTATTAGTATTATTATAAATAAATATTTTTTTACAATAATATTAATATTTCGTAACACTATATTTTTATTATTAAAATTATATTGATTAAGTTATATATAAGTATATCAATTAATATATAAATACATATTTTAGAAACCCTAATGTAAGTTACTATTTTTATAAATAATAAATATTATAATGAATTAATAAATTACTTTAATAAGAAATTATGTTAAAAAGGATATAATTAATATCACTATTAGTAATACAAATTTGTTCAATTACGATTATATGTTAATATATATACTTGATATAGGTTTGTGAATCCGAGGTCAATCATGCATTGTTCAATATAGTCATATGTATTTTTACTACAAAATAATTAGGTGAGTTCATTTGATTCCCTTTTACTCTTTACATTTTTGGGACTGAGAATACATGCGCTACTTTTACAACTGCTTTATTAAATGCTTTTGAAATACATTTTAAACTGCGAATACATGAAATGCTTTTATAAATGTTTGACGAGATAGACACAAGAAAAACATTCCTCGAATGAATTATGTGGACGTGATAATTGCCACCATTGAATTATGTGGACGTGATAATTGCCACAATTGATATGAATATTTTTTCCCCTGATTATCATTGTTTGGTAACCTAAGAATTAGAGAACATCCCTAATTTTGAGAATTAGTGCACGCCTAATTGACGCGAATCCTAAAGGTAGCTATCAGGTTTAACACCCCCACCCACAATGTTCACTAGACGAAAGGGCTAGTGGGCGTGGTGTTTAGTACTTCGAAGTTTATATGATTATTATACAGACGAGATGTTCTGTTTTGGGGATATTATTATGCGTATTATATGTTAAGGTCGGTTACCAAGCCAAGCTATGAAAGCAATGAAAAGTGAATGTTATGTATCGAGAGAATGATTTATACACAGGTTATGTGTATGTTATTTTTGTGCACAAGATATGTGTACGGTTACTAAGATTTATGAAAGATGATTTCGTAGACGAGAAAGTTGTACTGTATTTAAAAAATATCGCATGTACATTACAGGTGGGTATAGGATTCGGGCCCATTTGTACCATGCATATTTTAAATCTTGTGGTCTATCAAAATGATGAATTATATTATTTTATGATAAATCTATGAACTCACCAACCTTTTGGTTGACACTTGAAAGCATGTTTATTCTCATGTATGGAAGAAATCTTTCGATGTCCATTTGCTCATATTAGAGATATTACTTGGAGTCATTCATGACATATTTCAAAAGACGTTACATTCGAGTCGTCAAGTTTATCAAGATTATTATTAAGTCAATTATAGTTGGAGGTATTATGAAATAGTATGCTTACCGTCAACTTTCGATGTAAAGAAAGTTTGTCTTTTAAAAACGAATGCAATGTTTGTAAAATGTATCATATAGAGGTCAATTACCTCGCGATGTAATCAACTATTGTGAGTCGTTTATATTGTATATGAACGGAGCATTTCAGATGAATGGTTTGAAGATCAAGAACTAAATTCTAATCTTCCTAAAAGCTTGCCTGTAAGTTTGTGTTATGGTAATATTATATTGATGAGACAGCAAGATTAAAGATGATAATGATTTGATGTAAATGGATGATGACTCGATGATGATGTACTAGATGATGTCGACCCATAAATGATATTTTACTGTAAGTGTTGCTGCTTAATGAACTTTTCACTTGGGTCACTTAAAACCATTTAAGATAATGCAACTTGGGCCGAATCCAATTGCTGAATAACTGCTCCATAATTTAGGCCTGTAACCAAAAAACATTACGAGCTAATTAACAGGCCTACAAGCCCCTTCTTGCTGCTACTTATTAAAATTTCTATTTCATTCGTTCAATCACCATCCGTCACCTTTTATCACCACCATCTCCCTTCCATCACCTTTGTAAACCTCGACTATTTTTCTTCTGTTTAGTTCTTGAACCACTCTTAAACACCACTCTCAATTTATCGTTGATCACTAACCTCACCACCATCATTATTTTCCTCCTGCTCGAATGTTGTTGTAAACTAGTAATGCAGTTGATATTTTTTTTTCCTTTTCTACCGAGGCCTTTAACAAGATGTAATGGGAAAGGTTGCTTTGTTGAAAGTTTTGGAAACTTGGTTATGATATATTAGTATATATGGCATTTTTATCAATTAACAAATGAAACATTTTAGTAGATGGCCGACCAAGTGTAGGGACGTTCCTTTTTATATTTCTTCTCTTTTTGAGTGTGGTTATCATGAGGGATGAAAAGAAGTGGAAGAGCATGCGTAAATATTTTTTCCTTTGTTTTGTCGCCTGCCATACAAATTACTCGACTCTGTTGCATCAACTAGATATGGGACCGTGCATATGTTAAGGGAATTACAATATGGGTTTGCAACTGGACCGAGTTCCATTTTGTTGGGCCACCCACTTCGAGTTATTATGGGCTCCTTAAACGGGTTAAATAGTTGCGGGTAGCAAACTGAATCAGAAAAGTAGAAGCAGATGTATGGTTAAGGTTGTTTGCAAATGAGTGAGAGATCGCGGGTTCGAGTCCCGTCGCGAGCAGTTTATTTTTTTTTCTTCCTATTTTGAGGTAGTTACTTATCATTATTATTATTATTATTATTATTATTATTATTATTATTATTATTATTATTATTATTATTATTATTATTATTATTATTGTTATTATAATTATTTTAGATATTATAGTTATTATCATTATTACTATTATTATTATCATTAAAAAGTATTAAAAATATCATTTTTAATAAGATTGCCTTTATTATTAAAATTATCATTTTTATCATTATAAGTATTATCATTTTTAGTATCATTATTATTATAGCAAATAATTAATTGGTATATAAAAGTATACTTATTACATATACTATATTAATACTACATAAATTTTTTTATAAAATACTACTATCTATAATTTTACATATAATTAATTTACATATGGTATAAATATATATTTTAACATAATCATATATATATAAATATTAATTTTGATACATTATATATTATTTTAAGTATATATAAAAATTATAATAAATTATATATATATGCATTCTAATTAAAATAATTTAATAATAATTGGATATATATAAATATTAAATATGATTAAAATAATTGTTTACTATTGTTATATGTGTTAATATTACTTGATAAATAATTGATATAGGTTCGTGAATCCGAGGTCAACCTTGCATTTGTTCATTGTCGTCATATTTATTTTTACTACAAAATACAGTATTGCGAGTTCATTTGATTCCCTTTTACTCTTTACATTTTTGGGACTGAGAATACATGCACTACTTTTACAACTGCTTTATTAAATGTTTTTGAAATACATTTTGAACTGCAAATACATGAAATGCTTTTATAAATGTTTGACGAGATAGACACAAGCAAAACATTCCTCGAATGAATTATGTGGACGTGATAATTGCCACCATTGAATTATGTGGACGTGATAATTGCCACAATTGATATGAATATTTTTCCCCTGATTATTATTGCTTGGTAACCTAAGAATTAGGAAACATCACTAATTTTGAGAATTAGTGCACGCCTAATTGACGCGAATCCTAAAGGTAGCTACCGGGTTTAACACCCCCACCCAGAATGTTCACTAGACGGAAGGGCTAGTGGGCGTGGTGTTTAGTACTTCGAAGTTTATATGATTATTATACAGACGAGATGTTCTGTTTTGGGGATATTATTATGCGCATTATATGTCAAGGTCGGTTACCAATCCAAGCTAT